>NC_136425.1:98422500-98900000 GCF_052625555.1 Lactuca saligna | reverse complement strand
CGTACATTCTTTTTGTTTTTTGCATGAAAATGACGTATTTGTGCCATGACACACCATTGTGAAATCTTTATTTGAACAAATGGGCATGGAGACCGCTTTGTCCCGTAATGTTTCCTTATCATAAATTAGGGTTTTTGGTTTACTACTTCAGATTTATGGAGACGGAGGGGGATTTTATCAATTGGTACTTTATTTCCTCAGCAAATCACCTATATAGCGAAAGTTAATATGCCAATTACGGTAACCATCTTTACCTGATCATGAAGCACAAGAAAATACATAAAAAAATGTCTTTTGATTGATTTTTAGTCTTTAGTATTGAAGTCTTGAATCTTGATGACAATGGTTAGAAAATGTTTTGTGTTTTCCATGGATGTTGAACAATTGATAGGACGATATGTGTCTATTTTTCTTTAAACTTTTCCATATTTACTCTTATTATTTTTACCATTTGCTTTAGTATGACTTAAGTGCAGTGAATAACTCATTGTGAAACTCATTGCAAGTGTGGAGATTTAAGGTAATAACCACTTCCATCTTTGCTATAGTCAAGATGTCCCTAGAAAAAGAACACACATCACACCTTCAGACTTTCTGTTTATTACTTATTATTACACTCTGCTTTCATTTCCTTCTATCTTTTCATGAGAGAAAGAGAAAGAGTCATGGACGCGTCCAAGAGAAGAATGATGGAGTCGACACTTGGCTCAAAACCGAATCCTTCTCATATCGTAAGTACTTCCATTAATTTACATATATAAACTTCAGATTACATCAATTTGTAGGATGTTTATTAAAATGTTGTAGTAAATGAAAGAATGAGATTTTCACAATCATACTTCAAATTTCTTTATAAAGAACCAACATATCTGTGAAAATTAAAAAAAAATAAAGTTTCAGGATAAGCAAATATTTGTAGGAAGATTACCCAGTAAGCATCTCCTTGAAATATGACTGTTTATCATCTAATATGTGTTCTTTTTTTTTTTTTTTTTTATTTTTTTTATTTTTAATAATTGTTGCATGTTATAGGATATACAAATGAAAATTCACTTTAGATGAAATCACGTAACATTAACATCAATAAATAGAAGTATATTGGCATACTCTATTGCACAATGTTTTAAAAACCGGTTTGAACCGGTCGGTCAAACCGGTAGGACCGGAAACCGGGGAATGGAGCGGTTCAACTATCACCGATTTTATGTCGATTTCTGTACCGGATTGAACCGGCCGATTTTTAGAAAAACCCGGTTGAACCGTTCAAAATATACCGGTAGAACTGGTTAAACCAAATAAAAACACATGGAAAGAACCATTTTCATAATAAACTTTGGTGAATTTTTTCAAATATATATATATTTTTAAATAAAACATATGATATATGTTATAAAGTTTTTAATGTATTTGGAGTGATCTACAACTTATTTGTATATATACTTTTAATGTACGAACTTGTAAACGTCATTTTCATGATGTATATACTTATGTATCGGAATATAGGAAAAAATATGAAAATTATAGAAAGCGGGTGACCCCTTTGTCGAACCGGTTGAACCGGGAACCGGTCACTATAGCGGTTCAACTAAACAACCGGTTTTTAAAACATTGCTATTGCAAAGGTTCCATAAATTGCAGGTCAAGAAAAGAAAAATAAGCAATAAGGAAAGTTTGTTATTATTCGAAAAGGGAAAAAAAATTGATATACAGTAGCCATTAATTCAAGTATGGAAAGAATAAAATAAAAAAAATGAAAATTGAATGCTATTATTTAAACTTGGATGAAGTTAGTTTCTATGATTGAAACTTGGTTCATATTTAGAACAAAAAACATTACATGATAATACTTTTTTGAATCACGTACGAACATGAACCACGAACATGAACTAGGAAAACACTGACAACTACGATTTACACAATTTTGTCCAGATTTATGATTATTGTATGTGTTTTGTATTGTTTAATGTGTTGGCTAGGCTAAGGTGGTTATCAATCTTGGTTAGGGACAACATGAACCACCACCCCTCTATTGAGCCAATATGTACCGGTTAGTTGGATCTTGAATGGTGAAGTTGACCCAATCTTGGTGGTTTGTAGGAGTGGAGTCACCTTCTAAACTACAGAGTCGGAGACTATGCAATTAAAGTGACAATTACCGTATATTTTGCAAAATAAGTTGAAAGTTTTGCTCAGTTTTATTTAACCTATTATAGCGTATCTAATTTTAAGTTAACCTATTGGAGTTACTTTTTACTATTTTTGTAACACTTTGACAGTTTATTGTAATTTTTTTCTTAACCTGTTGTTAATTATTAAGGATGACTTAATGGGTAATGTTTTTTTTGCTTGAATACTACCTGAAATGTGTGCATGTGCGCACATGTGTGTCATGTATACTAGGTTTAAAATAGTCTATAGTAGGTTAGCAATTGTGGTCCCTACTTGGGTTTTTTTATTAACAAAACATAGAAGTGCATTTCGATTAAAAATGACATGAAGTGTTTTCTAATTTAAAAATGCTCAAAAATCTCCATCAAGAAAAAACCTGATAATTTGCTATTAAAAAACAAAAATAAACCCTAACTAAAGAAATCCAGAAAATACAAAGTAGATTGTTGTTTTGGTGAATTGTTTGCTGTTATTTCAATTAGTAAGTTATCTTTATTTATTTTCCATATCAAATTGTAGTCTTTCTGTTTAATAATTTTGTTTATTATTTGTCAATTATAGTAGCTTTTTTTTTTCAAAGCAATGTAGGGCGTTATTTGACAGTTTTTGTATTTTTAACAAAGTAGGTTGCTATTTTTTCCAATTATAAATTTTTATGCAAAATAAGTAGTAATGCTTTATTGCTTTTTAATCTATTGACAACATATTGGCATCAACATAATTTTATAAATTCGTTAATATAGTCTAGATGTGTCCTAAATGCTCGAAAAATACCTTATTTCATCTAAAGCCATGACTTTTACTTATTTTCCATTCGTATTCAAAAGAATCCAATCTGCAAGATTACAAGAGAAAATGGTAATCATCAACTACTATGGACTACAAAAATAATCATATCGTACGAAGTGTCAATGGCTAAAAGACATGTGTGAGGCGTTTGAGCGTACCATGAAACATATAGCTTGGGTGAGGCTCTAATTTATTTGAAAGATAATGCTTTTGGGAGGTGATTTTAGATAACTGTTTACGGTCGTGAGACGTGGAATACATGCACATACTATGAATAATTGTTCAGTCGTAGTAAACTATTTGCTCAAAGAACTATTTGCTTTTAGAAACTAATTGATAAAAAAAATTATAAACACTCATCACTTGGCACGGGTAAACAGCTAGTGTGTGTGTGTATATATATATATATATATATATATATATATATATATATATATATATATATATATATATATATATTGGAATGGAAGAACATGAAATTTTAAGTAGACCATTAATTTTTTTGTGGAGTATTTTAAATTCCTATTTCGTTAATAAAATTTCACTACATCACATATTATTAATCTTTAACAAATGTCTGGACTTTAGGTACAGAGACTATTACAACAATTAAATAATTAAACTTTAAACATGTTTTACTTTATAAATAAAATTTTAGACACATTCTAAATTTATTTATGTGGGGATATTTCAATTCTATCAAAGCGGTTTAAAGGTACTAAATGCTTAGTTGGTATCTTGATTTTTAAAAAAAGTGTTTTTATGAAGGTTAGGACTTATACATTCATCGATTTTGTTTTGATAGGGAGTATTATTTTCTGGTGTATTATTTATTTGTTAAAGTCTAGTATTAAATTAAATATTTTTATACAGCATTAACTTTAATGTGTATATAATATATAATATATATATATATATATATATATATATATATATATATATATATATATATATATAGGGTAGGTTTATTTGTTTCTTATATTTATTGTGTGCTAGAATGTACAACTGGAAACTTTGTAAAGTTAAATAATTATTTAATTAAAGAAAGATAGATATTAAATGATTTCCATAATTTTATATATATTAAATGATATCCATAATTACAATTTTCTTTTTATGGAAACTAATTAAATTCGACATTAATGATAGCAATAACATTTTTTCAGAATGAATTCTTTCTGGACTCACTCACTTACAATACAATAAAGTTGCAGGGAATACAAAGAATGACAGTGTATTCTAATAGAATATACTCTCGCTCTACAAGAATATGCTCCTATTCTTCTAGATACGAATTCATTACGAAATAATATTATTGTTGACATTAATGACGAATTTAATCAGTTTCCGTAAAAAAAAAATTATAAGTATGGATATTATTTAATATACATTTCATATTTACTAAATTCTTATTGGTGCATTCTAACACACAATAGATGTGAGAAACATTTGAACCTACCTCTCTCTCTCTCTCTCTATATATATATATATATATATATATATATATATATATATATATATATATATATATATATATATAGGGTTAGGTTATTGTGTTTCTTACAGTTATTATGTGCTAGAATGCACGAAGATAAATTTAATAAATTAAATAATTACTTAATTAAATAAATACATATATTAAATGACTTCCATAATATTAGATATATATTAAATGATATCCATAATTATAATTCTATTTTTATTGAAACTAATTAAACCCGTCATTAATGTCAACAATAACATTTATTCGGAATGAATTCACATCTAGGTTTTTATATATGCGTTCGTTTTATGTTTCAGGACTCACTCACTTAAAATATAATAAAGTTGCATGGAGTATGAACAATGAGAGTGTATTCTACTAAAGTATACCGTCATTCTACTGGAACACACTCTTATTCTTCTATATATGAATTCTTTCTAAAATAATATTATTTTAGACATCAATGATGAATTTAATGAGTTTCCATAAAATTGACATAAAAGTATGGATAACATTTAATATACATAAAATTATTACTAAATTCTTATTGGTGCATTCTAGCAGACAATAGATGTGAGAAATATTTAAACCTACCTCTTTCTCTCTTTCTATCTCTCTCTCTTTATATATATATATATATATATATATATATATATATATATATATATACATATATATATGGAAAAGATTTGAAGACAGTATCTAACATTTATATTTTTGAGATACGATAGTAATTAACACTACTATATAAACAACGGTTAGAGTATGTAAACCATCAAACATTTTCATTCACATTACTCTTGCATTCAACAATAGTGTTGAAAATAATATTTGCTTACTATCAAAGTGCATATACGATGTAATGAAGTAAACTTGAGAGCCAAGTTCAATAGGTTGGGATAAGTTGCTATAACATGCTAATGTTCATGGCAATTCATCAAATATTTAATTAGTTATAAAACAATTTGGTGAAATGCTATGAACACTTAACATGTTCTAGAAGTTTGTTGTGACGAAGATTTAAGGTACTCAACAATTTATGCTTCGTAATTTCTCACGTAACATGATATATAATTATTGTTAATTGATTTCTACTTTTTATATTGTTTTTTTATTGTTTTCAATTAATTTTCGAAAGCTAAGCTTTCATCGATCTTATTTTGTTACGGAGTGTTACTTTCTGGCATATTATTTATTTGTTAGAGTCTAGTATTAAATTAAATATTTTTATACCACATTAACTGTAATGTGTATAATATATATACACACACACACACACATATAGGGTTAGGTTATTGTATTTCTTACATTTATTGTGTGTTAGAAACTCAAGCGAGCCACAGATGTCATCGTCATTCTTGCTTCACCCTTCACAAACAGAGATTGAGCCAAAGACGCCATCATCATCTCCATTAGGTTGATTCGGACTCCGGTGGTGCTGGATGTCACCGTTAGACGGATGTCGTCGCCAGAGAAGGATATAAAGTTTTGTTCTTTTTTATTTTATTGAATGTAAATAAAAAAGAAAATGAAAAACAAATAGAAATGACAAAAATGTCATTTAAGGACATTCAATTTGAAATGGATCAAACTGTAACAAAATATCTTGTGTTTAGTTTAGTTAAATACAAAATACCTTGTTTTAGTTTAAAAAATAATCGTAAGTTGTTTTGGTTAAAACTTTTAGTATGTTATTATCTAGGTTATACATTACTATAAAAGATAAACAAAATAGGACAAATCATGGTTCTTGTTTCATCTTGCAAAACAAAGTTAACTTGTTTTTACGGATTTAGGTATCACACTTCTTTCGAAAATATTTACATTTCACATAATTAAGTTGTTTTTACCATACAATTTTGTATCTTTATAGTTACAGTAAGTTTTCAGAAAATATGATGAAGTCGGAGTTGTCGTAATTTGAACCAGTGTAATATCGGTTTACTTGAGCAAGATCATACGTGTTAGCTATAATTGTTTTCATGCTAACCCAAATTTAAGTCGATCTTACTAAGGCTTAAGGTTTATGGTGTATATCCAATCATTTTAGTAATAGTGAAATTCTAAATAATTTAATAATGAACTATTAATAAAGTTCTTAGACCAAAAGAAGTAATCCAAATAATCCCTTTATTTTTAATAAGTAATCTTAAAAAAAGTTAGCAAATCCAAGTCCGATGAAAAATCGAGAGTAGTGTTAAGCATATGGCCTTCCATAAACCCCAGGTAACAAATAATTATTGTCGTAATTGTTAAAACGACTATCTTTTTTATGGAAATAGTTACACATAGGCCGACTTCCCCAACTGGCAAATTAGGTCAATTATTTATTATCCTCTTTTGCACCAAACTAAGATGATATTTGTGGTAATTAATAAAAAAGCAAATAATAATAATAATAATAATAATAATAATAATAATAATAATAACAATCTTATTTTACAACAAATAAAATCTTCAATTATATTGTATAATTTTCGCAAGTTCTTTAACTTTACAATAAAAAACTATAGCTTTAGCTTCAAACCTTACATTCTTTTTGTTTTTTGCATGAAAATGACGTATTTCTGCCATGACACCACATTGAGAAATCTTTATTTGAACAAATGGGCATGCAGACCGCTTTGTCCCGTAATGTTTCCTTATCATAAATTAGGGTTTTTGGTTTACTACTTCAGATTTATGGAGACGGAGGGGGATTTTATCAATTGGTACTTTATTTCCTCAGCAAATCACCTATATAGCGAAAGTTAATATGCCAATTACGGTAACCATCTTTACCTGATCATGAAGCAAAAGAAAATACATAAAAAATGTCTTTTGATTGATTTTTAGTCTTTAGTATTGAAGTCTTGAATCTTGATGACAATGGCTAGAAAATGTTTTGTGTTTGCCATGGATGTTGAACAATTGATAGGACGGTATGTGTCTATTTTTCTTTAAACTTTTCCATATTTACCCCTATTGTTTTTACCATTTGCTTTAGTATGACTTAAGTGCAGTGAATAACTCACTGTGAAACTCATTGCAAGTGTGAAGATTTAAGGTAATAACCACTTCCATCTTTGCTATAGTCAAGATGTCCCTAGAAAAAGAACCCACATCACACCTTCAGATTTTCTGTTTATTACTTATTATTACACTCTACTTTCATTTCCTTCTATCTTTTCATGAGAGAAAGAGAAAGAGTCATGGACGCGTCCAAGAGAAGAATGATGGAGTCGATACTTGTCTCAAAACCGAATCCTTCTCATATCGTAAGTACTTCCTTTAATTTACATATATAAACTTCAGATTACATCAATTTGTAGGATGTTTATTAAAATGCTGTAGTAAATGAAAGAATGAGATTTTCACAATCATACTTAAAATTTCTTTCTAAAGAATCAACATATCTGTGAAAATTCAAAAAAAAATAAAGTTTCAGGATAAGCAAATATTCGTAGGAAGATTACCCAGTAAGCATCTCCTTGAAATATGACTTTTTATCATCTAATATGTGATCTTTTTTTTTTTTTTTTTTTAATTGTTGCATGTTAAAGGATATACAAATGAAAATTCACTTTAGATGAAATCACGTAACATTAACATCAATAAATAGAAGTATATTGGCATACTCTATTGCACAATGTTTTAAAAACCGGTTTGAACCGGCTGGTCAAACCGGTTGGACCGCAAAACCGGGGAAGGGAGCGGTTCAACTATCACCGATTTTATGTCGATTTCTGAACTAGATTGAACCGGCCGGTTTTTAGAAAAACCCGGTTGAACCGTTCAAAATATACCGGTTGAACTGGTTAAACCAAATAAAAACACATGGAAAGAACCATTTTCATAATAAACTTTGGTATTTTTTCATATATATATATATATATATATATATATATATATATATATATATATATATATAAAACATATGATCTATGTTATAAAGTTTTTAATATATTTGGAGTGATCTACAACTTATTTGTATATATACTTTTAATGTACGAACTTGTAAACGTCATATTCATGATGTATATACTTATGTATAGGAATATAGGAAAAATATATGAAAATTATAGAAAGCGGGTGACCCGTTGGTCGAACCGGTTGAATCGGGAACCGGTCACTATACCGGTTCAACTAAAGAACCGATTTTTAAAACATTGCGATTGCAAAGGTGCCATAAATTGCAGGTCAAGAAAAGAAAAATAAGCAATAAGGAAAGTTTGTTATTATTCGAAAAGGGGAAAAATTGATATACAGTAGCCATTAATTAAAGTATGGAAAGAATAAAACAAAAAAAATGAAAATTGAATGCTATTATTTAAACTTGGATGAAGTTAGTTTATATGATTGAAACTTGGTTCATATTTAGCACAAAAAACATTACCTGATAATACTTTTTTGAATCACGTACGAACATGAACCACGAACATGAACTAGGAAAACACTGACAACTACGATTTACACAATTTTGTCCAGATTTATGATTATGTATGTGTTTTGTATTGTTTAATGTGTTGGATAGGCTAAGGTCGTTATCAATATTGGTTTGGGACAACATGAACCACCACCCCTCTATTGAGCCAATATGTACCGGTTAGTTGGATCTTGAATGGTGGAGTTGACCCAATCTTGGTGGTTTGTAGGAGTGGAGTCACCTTCTAAACTACAGAGTCGGAGACTATGCAATTAAAGTGACAATTACCGTATATTTTGGAAAATAAGTTGAAAGTTTTGCTCAGTTTTATTTAACCTATTATAGCGTATCTAATTTTAAGTTAACCTATTGGAGTTACTTTTTACTATTTTTGTAACACTTTGACAGTTTATTGTAATTTTTTTCTTAATCTGTTGTTAATTATTAAGGATGACTTAAAGGGTAATGTTTTTTTTGCTTGAATACTACCTGAAATGTGTGCATGTGCGTGCATGTGTGTCATGTATACTAGGTTTAAAATAGTCTATAGTAGGTTAGCAATTGTGGTCCCTACTTGGGTTTTTTTATTAACAAAACATAGAAGTGCATTTCGATTAAAAATGACATGAAGTGCTTTTTAATTTAAAAATGCTCAAAAATCTCCATCAAGAAAAAAACCGATAATTTGCTATTAAAAAACAAAAATAAACCCGGACTAAAGAAATCCAGAAAATACAAAGTAGATTGTTGTTTTGGTGAATTGTTTGCTGTTATTTCAATTAGTAAGTTATCTTTATTTATTTTCCATATCAAATTGTAGTCTTTCTATTTAATAATTTTGTTTATTATTTGTCAATTATAGTAGCTTTTTTTTTCAAAGCAATGTAGGGCGTTATTTGACAGTTTTTGTATTTTTAACAAAGTAGGTTGCTATTTTTTCCAATTATAAATTTTTATGCAAAATAAGTAGTAATGCTTTATTCCTTTTTAATCTATTGACAACATATTGGCATCAACATAATTCTATAAATTCGTTAATATAGTCTAGATGTGTCCTAAATGCTTGAAAAATACCTTATTTCATCTAAAGCCATGACTTTTACTTATTTCCATTCGTATTCAAAAGAATCCAATCTGCGAGATTATAGGAGAAAATGGTAATCGTCAACTACTATGGACTACAAAAATAATCATATCGTACGAAGTGTCAATGGCTAAAAGACATGTGTGAGGCGTTTGAGCGTACCATGAAACATATATCTTGGGTGAGGCTCTAATTTATTTGAAAGATAATGCTTTTGGGAGGTGATTTTAGATAACTGTTTACGGTTGTGAGATGTGGAATACATGCACATACTATGAATAATTGTTCAGTCGTAGTAAACTATTTGCTCAAAGAACTAATTGCTTTTAGAAACTAATTGATAAAAAAAATTATAAACACTCATCGCTTGGTGCGGGTAAACAACTAGTGTGTGTGTATATATATATATATATATATATATATATATATATATATATATATATATATTGGAATGGAAGAACATGAAATTTTAAGTAGACCATAAATTTTTTTGTGGAATATTTTAAATTTCTATTTCGTTAATAAAATTTCACTACATCACATATTATTAATCTTTAACAAATGTCTGGACTTTAGGTACAGAGACTATTACAACAATTAAATAATTAAACTTTAAACATGTTTTACTTTATAAATAAAATTTTAGACACATTCTAAATTTATTTATGTGGGGATATTTCAATGCTATCAAAGCGGTTTAAATGTACTAAATGCTTAGTTGGTATCTTGATTTTTAAAAAAAAGTGTTTTTATGAAGGTTAGGACTTATACATTCATCGATTTTGTTTTGATACGAAGTATTACTTTCTGGTGTATTATTTATTTGTTAGAGTCTAGTATTAAATTAAATATTTTTATACAACATTAACTTTAATGTGTATATAATATATAATACACACACACACACACACACACACATATATATATATATATATATGTAGGGTAGGTTAATTTGTTTCTTATATTTATTGTGTGCTAGAATGTACAACTGGAAACTTTGTAAAGTTAAATAATTATTTAATTAATCAAAGATAGGTATTAAATGATTTCCATAATTTTATATATATTAAATGATATCCATAATTACAATTTTCTTTTTATGGAAACTAATTAAACACGTACGTAGATGTCACCCGGGTCACTCTAAACACTTGTTTTGAAGTGTTTTCACTCATTGGAGTGTATTATCATATCTAATTAGTGGTTTAAAGTCTAATTAGAAACCTTTGGATACCATTTCGTATTACATAGGAACCTCGCGTGTTAACAATCCCCGAACCAACGTTTAGTGTCCGAAACAGTTGTGCCTTCTCGTCTGGTGAGTTCATACCCCTACCCTTTTTCACTGTTTTCACTCTTTTCAGGGGGAATACAAGCAAAGTACAAAGGGATACTTGTACTCGAAACTTGTTTTACATATGTGTGTTTCATATTTCATATGCTTTTGACACTGATAATCATAACGGATAACAGTTTGAAACTTGCAGGATAATCATGTACATTATTTGTGAAATTGGTTATAAGCTGTTATGTTTATTATTTCACAAATGGCTTCCCACATTTTTATCAGTTAAAAGCATGACATTTAAACCTTTGAACATAAAACTTTTGTACACTGTTTTGTCCTCGGTTACACTCCATAGAGATACACGGGTGGAGGATTATTGTATTATTACTAGTAAATTTGTTAGTCCTATATAATTGGAGACACGTCCTCGGTGAACACTCCACAGAGATACGCGAGTGGAGGACTGCAACCATAACCAGAATATCTTAGATAGGGAGCATGAATTGAGTGTATAGATCTATACGGGGCTGACTACCCCACACCTGGCTTCTAGCTATAGCCGAACCGAAATGGTTCAAGGGTGACGAAAGTCATAAGGTGATGTGGACTACTTGTTGCCATATTTAGTCTTATGGTATGGTTATGGGACTCACAATTAGGATAACAGAGATTTACTTAATAGTAATATTGAATAAAGTAATTAATTTACTTTGTAACTATTAGTTTTATATACGTGTTAAAACTAATACATTTCACAAGATAACCAGGTTTTCAATATACATCTCCACATTGGTAACCAACATTCAGGAAAATATGGGATTTTCCTGGGGAACATTGTACATAACTAGAAAAGTGTAACAAACCAGATAACTTTACATTCACAATAGTAAACATGTTTTCAGTGTACAACTTTACATTACATTTTGGGAATTCAATAACCAACCTTCTTAAGAAAATATGGGATTTTCTTGTTATGTGTAACATTTTTAGTAACGGGCAGGAAACTTGTACATTTTTCACAAAACAAAACCGCTTATGAACTCACCAGCGTTATGCTGATTTTCAAACCGCTTGTATTCTCAGGTTAGCGTTAGACAGGTACTCGAGGATCCTTTTGTTCGAAGACGGAGTGCTCAGAAGACTCGTTTCATTTTGTTCATATATAATATATATCACTTGTATAACTTTACTTTTGAAACAAATGTAAACTTTTCTATATGTAATGTAATGGTTGTTTTACTTTACTTACTATGTGCATTGGATTTGATACACAACGTGGAGTCAACCCCAGAAATGTTTCCGCCTTCGGTTTTCGGGGTGTGACAAATTGGTATCAGAGCCCTTGTTTATAGTGAATAAAGTATACCAAACCTTACATGGTATAAAACTATAAACACTATAGGGCCTAAGTGCTCTGAATTAAAAGTATCTTCAAACTATAAGTATTTTCAAAAGTATACAAGTATACTGAACCGTCGAGATCCGTAACTACAAGTAGAACAAAACATAAGTAAATGGGTGTTGTATGTTGTGGTTAAACCTGGGCAGTTATGTAGTCGTGTCTAGGATCAATATAGCCTGGCCAACTATATTCATTCGAGACACGACCAACATGTGCTTGGGAGTGACTGTGGTGTGCGGCATGCCTAAAACTTACCCTAATACCACAAACATCGAACCATTGTTGTAGCAAACCATGAAATACTATGGGAGTATTTCTCGAGCCAATCCTTTATAGAAATCCTTATTCAAGCGATGATCCCTAATCATTTCTTAGCGATAAATTATCTGTTTTGATAACTCTTTCCTGCTTTATCGCTTATTCGGGATATGTAACTGCCATATCTATCGATTCAATTTGGAGGACTTACCATCCTCTCTCTTTCTTGATCTTATTAGATCAAGATGCTTCCCAGAAAGAGACCCAGCTCAAAGAACAACAACAATCCTCCTCCGCCACCACCTCCTCCTCAATTTGATCTTGCATCGCTTCAGACAGTTCTGACCGCTGCAATGGTAGCAGCTATGTCACAAATGAACCCCGGTAGCTCAGGAGGGGGTCCCCAACCCCAAAACCAAGAAAATAATCAGGGACACCGAAAGGAGGGTTCCTATAAGGACTTCATGAATGCGAAACCAACATCCTTCGATGGCACTGGAGGTGTCATTTCCTTATCCCGATGGTTCGAGAAAATCAAATCCATCTTCGAAATCTATGCCTGTGCGGAATCTGATAAGGTCAAGTTTGCAGCCTGTACCTTCATTGATAAAGCCTTGACTTGGTGGAATGGCCGAGTCAAATCTATGACCCTACACGTAGCCAATGCCATGGGCTGGGAAGCCATGAAAGAACTCCTGATAGCCGAATACTATCCCCGTGGTGAAATGCAGAAACTAGAGCACGAGCTCTGGAACCTGAAGATGAAGGGTTCCGATATTGCTGCATACACTTCTCGATTCGATGACCTCGCACTTCTTTCCCGGGATTGGTCACTCCTGAAAGTAAAAAAATAGAAAGGTTCATCTGGGGGATGACCCAGCCGACAAAGGGAAATGTTTTAGCTGCACGTCCGGATACCTATGACAGTGCCAAGAGTTTAGCCCAGACCTTAATTGATCATAGCTATGATGTTGAGGAAACCACTACCACTCCTGAGCCGACTAAAAGGAGTGGTGAGAAGAGAAAGCTCTGGAAGAAGAAGAAGGGTCAATCTTCCTAAGGATCTTCCAAGAAAAAACAGACTGTAGCAGTTCATGCTGCTACTACCCCTGTTACTGCTGCTTATGTTGTGCGATCCACAGCTCCAACTCCCACCAGCAGGTATGCTGGTAATCTTCCTCTGTGTGTCAAGTGCAAATATCACCACAACCCCAGCCCCTGCCGAGAACTATCTTGTACCAATTATGGTAAGAAAGGGCACACAGTCCGATTTTGCAAAGCTCCGGCCCAATCGGCCAATCAATCATCTGGAGCAGGCGTTGATCAAGCCTGCTATAACTGTGGAGAGGTTGGGCACTTTAAAAGTAACTGCCCCAAAAAGTCAACAACTGATAATACTGGAAGAGTCCTAGCCATGGGACGGGAGGAAGCAGTCGCCGATCCCACTGTTGTCTCGGGTACGTTCCTTCTCGACAACTCATATGCTAGTATTCTTTTTGATTTGGGTGTTGAAAGGAGTTTTTTTAGTCATGCATTCAAACATAACCTAAAACATAATTCCCAACCTTTAACTGAAACGTTTACCGTCGAGATGGCTAACGGTGAGAAAGAAAGCGCCAGCGAGTTGTTCGTAGGTTGTACCCTTACCCTGAATGACCATTCATTTCCTATCGATCTCATGCCGGTTTCCATAAAGAGCTTTGATGTCATCATTGGCATGGATTGGTTGAGTCCCAATCATGCAGATATCCTTTGTTTTGAAAAATCCATCCATCTCAACCTTCCTTCAGGTCAGAACCTCGTAATCTATGGCGATAAACTCAGTTCCAATCTTCGTATCATTTCCTGCATCAAAGCTGAAAAGCTCCTGCGAAAGGATTGCATTGCATTCTTAGCCCATGTAATCAACGAGAAACAGGAAGTTAAAGACCTCGCGAGCATCCCCGAAGTCTATAACTTTCCTGATGTATTTCCTGAAGAGCTTCCAAGAATTCCTCCCGAGCGTCAGGTCGAGTTCCGCATTAACCTAATTCCTGGAGCGACCCCCGTAGCGAAGTCTCCGTATCGCTTAGCTCCAGCAAAAATGCAGGAGTTATCCAGCCAACTCAATGAGTTGCTTAGTAAAGGATTCATTAGACCGAGTTCCTCACCCTGGGGAGCTCCGATATTGTTTGTCAAGAAGAAAGATGGATCCTTCCGGATGTGTATCGACTACCGTGAGCTGAACAAGTTGACCATCAAAAACCGATATCCTCTTCCGCGAATAGATGACCTCTTCGATCAACTTCAGGGAGCCAGCTACTTCTCCAAGATAGACCTTCGGTCAGGGTACCATCAACTACGAGTTCTAGAGAGTGATGTTTCCAAAACAGCTTTCAGGACTCGGTATGGACACTACGAGTTCGTAGTGATGCCCTTCGGTCTAACCAATGCACCGGCTGTGTTCATGGACCTGATGAACCGGGTGTGTCGTCCTTTCTTATACAGATTCATTATCATGTTCATTGATGACATCCTTGTCTACTCCAGAAGTGAAGAAGACCACAAGCAAAACTTGAGGTTAGTGTTGGAGACCCTTAGATCCGAGAAGTTGTACGCGAAATTTTCCAAGTGTGAGTTCTGGATATGGAAGGTAACTTTCCTTGGTCACGTGGTAAGAGAGGAGGGCATTCACATGGATCCTTCCAATATTAAAGCGATAGAGAATTGGTCGGCACCAAAGACACCCACAGAAATCCGTCAATTCTTGGGTCTCGCCGGCTATTATCGGAGATTCATCCAGAATTTTTCCAAAATCGCCAAACCCCTAACCACTCTAATGCAGAAAGGTGTACCCTTTTGTTGGAGTGAAAAGCAAGAATCAGCGTTCTAGACGTTAAAGCAAGCCTTGTGTAGCGCACCTGTTCTGTCCCTACCCGAAGGGACAGAAGACTTCGTTGTCTATTGTGATGCGTCAAATCAGGGCTTAGGGTGTGTGCTTATGCAAAGAGGAAAAGTGATTGCTTATGCCTCAAGACAGCTGAAGGCACAAGAGGTCAACTATACCACACATGACTTGGAGTTAGGAGCCGTAGTCTTTGCATTGAAGATTTGGAGACATTATCTCTACAGAACCAAGTGTACGATCTTCACTGACCATAAAAGCCTGCAGCACATCCTCAATCAGAAAGACCTAAACATGAGGCAACGGCGATGGGTAGAGTTACTCAGCGATTATGAGTGCGAGATTCGCTACCATCCCGGCAAGGCCAATCTGGTAGCGGATGCCCTAATCCGAAAGAAAAGTTCAAGTCAAAAAGTGAAGACCCTAACGATGACTATCCATTCCCATTTATCCATGAAAATCCGAGATGCCTAGATAGAAGCCCTCAAACCCGAAAACGTTTCGATCGAAGCCTTGAGGGGAATGGATAAGAAACTTGAGATCAGAGGTGACAGAGTCTACTATTTCATGGACCGAATCTGGATTCCAAAGTCCGGAGGGTTTAGGGAGATTGTCATGGAGGAAGCACACAAGACCAGATACTCTGTTCACCCAGGTTCGGACAAGATGTACTTAGATCTCAAGAAACAATACTGGTGGCCGAACATGAAAGCCGAGATTGCTATGTTTGTGGGAAAGTGTCTGACTTGCGCCGAGGTGAAAGTTGAGTACCAGAAACCCTAGGGTCTGCTCTAGCAACCTGAGATACCTGAGTGGAAGTGGGAGATGATTACCATGGATTTCATCACCAAGTTACCTAAGTATCCGAGTGGGTATGATACCATTTGGGTAATTGTCGATCGTTAGACCAAATCCACTCACTTCGTCCCGATCAAAGAATCGTTCAAAATGGAAAGACTTGCGCGAATCTACATCCAGGAGGTAGTTCGATTACACGGTGTACCTGCGTCCATTATCTCTGATCGAGATAGCAGGTTTACCTCCAGATTCTGGCAGTCTCTCCAGAAAGCTCTTGGAACCAAGCTAGACATGAGCACGGCTTATCATCCTCAGACCAACGGACAGAGTGAGAGAACTATCCAAACCCTGGAAGACATGCTTAGGGCATGTATCATCGATTTCGGAAAATCGTGGGACACACATTTGCCTTTAATCGAGTTCTCGTACAACAACAACTACCATACCAATATCAAGGCTGCCCCGTTCGAAGCCCTCTACGGTCGTAAGTGCAGATCCCCTCTGTGCTGGGCCGAGGTAGGGGACACGTAGCTAGCCAAGAGTCGATTTCCCAACAGTGATCTCACTGGTCCTGAAATCATCCGTGAAACCACTGAAAAGATAATCCAAATCCGAGAATGACTAAAAGCCTCACGTGATAGACAGAAAAGTTATGCCGATAACCAACAGAAACCTCTAGAGTTCTAGGTTGGAGACCGTGTCCTATTGAAGGTCTCGCCTTGGAAAGGCATGGTACGCTTTGGAAAGCGTGATAAACTTAATCCGAGTTACATTGGACCCTTCGAGATCCTCGCTAGGATCGATCCGGTAGCCTATAAACTTCGATTACCTCACGAACTCAGTAACATCCATCCTGTCTTCCATGTCTCAAATTTCAAGAAATGCTTATCCGATGAAACCCTAGTGATTCCTGTAGATGAGTTTAAGATCAACGAAAACTTGAACTTCATGGTGTAACCAATCGAAATCATGGATCGAGAGGTCAAACGCACGAAACAAAGTCGCATCCCGATAGTGAAGGTTCGCTGGAATGCCAAGCGGGGACCGGAGTTCACTTGGGAGCATGAAGACTCAATGAAACTGAAGTATCCACACCTCTTTCCTGATCCATGATTTGTATCTTAATTCTGAATTTCGGGACGAAATTCCCTCTAACGGGGGATAATGTAACAACCTGAAGATTTGTATCATTGCTTGTAACCCTTTTTGTAACTCATTTCAATAATCCAAACACCGTTTCCAATTTTGTTTCCAATTTCGTCATTTAATTAGGCCATAATTGTGGGACTTCTATTATGACTTAATGAGTGTCTAAACATATTTAGAACTCACATTAGCACTTAATCGGAAACATTTTAGAATTTACCATATCGGGTTACGGTAACTCAATCGGGTGCGACCAAAAGCACCGTATAACGCCGCTATCGGGTAGAATTCCACTGTGTCCATATCCTGAGCACTATATAAAGTGACCTAAGCTTCCATTTGAAGCTTTTGCTTCATCTCACTACTCTCTCTCTCTAACCTCTCTCCTCAACCAAAGATTCAAGGTCCAAAACATTGAATTAAGGCTCCAAATCTTTGAGGTAACATCCCTAACTTGTTGTGTAACCTATTAGGCCTTCAAATTCGTGTTTAATCTATCATTTTGGACCTGGAACACGTGTTTATGGCCAAGGGGCATGCTTGGGCCGTAAGCACATAATAATGGGGTTTTGAGCAATTTAACCCTTCCAAATCATCCTTAGGACTTAGATATGACCTTATGGCTTACAAACCCGGACTTAGAACACCCTAGACATAGATTTTAAGGGACAAATGAGAGTTTACAGCCAAGGAATGTACTTGGGCCGTAAACCCTTCAAACATGGGGAGTAAACTCATTTAAACATGTTAGAAATCCATGTAACTTCACCAAAAGCCTTGGAATAAATCCTAGAATCATCTAAAAATAGTTTGGGGACCTTAAACATGTCAAACACCCTTCATTTGAGAGTTTACAGCCATAGCATATGCTCCAGGGCCGTAAACTCCTAATTATGTGTCATTTGGTACCCTAAATTCACACCAAGGCTTGGAAAATTAGTTAGAATCACATGTGATTGTCCTAAGCATCACAAAATAAATATGGTTTGAGCTTGGGGGAGTTTACGGAAGTAAACTCCATGTTTACAGCCGTGAACTCCCATAATTGGTGTACATGTTCATACAATTCATTCCAAGGCATTAGAAAAATCCATTCTAGCATTCCCCATGTCCATTTAAGCCATTTAGAACTCAAAATCACCCAATCATGAGTTCACGGCTGTGAACTCATGTATGTAGGGGTTATATGGCTGAAAACTCATTAGGGAGTTTACTCTTGAGGAGTAAACTCAATTCCCAAGTCCCTCGCATCATTACACGTCCGTAGATGTCACCCGGGTCACTCCAAACACTTGTTTTGACGTGTTTTCGCTCATTGGAGTGCATTATCATATCTAATTAGTGGTTTAAAGTCTAATTAGAAACCTTTGGATACCATTTCGTATTACATAGGAACCTCGTGTGTTAGCAATCCCCGAACCAACGTTTAGTGTCCGAAACAGTTGTGCCTTCTCGTCTGGTGAGTTCATACCCCTACCCTTTTTCACTGTTTTCATTGTTTTCAGGGGGAATACAAGCAAAGTACAAAGGGATACTTGTACTCAAAACTTGTTTTACATATGTGTGTTTCATATTTCATATGCTTTTGACACTGATAATCATAACGGATAACAGTTTGAAACTTGCAGGATAATCATATACATTATTTGTGAAATTGGTTATAAGCTGTTATGTTTATTATTTCACAAATGGCTTCCCACATTTTTATCAATTAAAAGCATGACATTTAAACCTTTGAACATAAAACTTTTGTACACTGTTTTGTCCTCGGTAACACTCCATAGAGATACGCGAGTGGAGGATTATTGTATTATTACTAGTAAATTTGTTAGTCCTATATAATTGGAGACACGTCCTCGGTGAACACTCCACAGAGATACGCGAGTGGAGGACTGCAACCGTAACCAGAATCTCTTAGATAGGGAGCGTGACTTGAGTGTATAGATCTATACGGGGCTGACTACCCCACACCTGGCTGCTAGCTATAGCCGAACCGAAATGGTTCAAGGGTGACGAAAGTCATAAGGTGATGTGGACTACTTATTGCCATATTTAGTCTTATTGTATGGTTATGGGACTCCCAATTAGGATAACAGAGATTTACTTAATAGAAAAATGAATAAAGTAATTAATTTACTTTGTAACTATTAGTTTTATATACGTGTTAAACCTAATACATTTCACAAGATAACCAGGTTTTCAATATACATCTCCACATTGGTAACCAACATTCAGGAAAATATGGGATTTTCCTGGGGAACATTGTACATAACCAGAAAAGTGTAACAAACCAGATAACTTTACATTCACAAGAGTAAACATGTTTTCAGTGTACAACTTTACATTACATTTTGGGAATTCAATAACCAAACTTCTTAAGAAAATATGGGATTTTCTTGTTATGTGTAACATTTTTAGTAACGGGCAGGAAACTTGTACATTTTTCACAAAATAAAACCGCTTATGAACTCACCAGCTTATGCTGATTTTCAAACCGCTTGTATTCTCAGGTCAGCGTTAGACAGGTACCCGAAGATCCTTTTGTTCGAAGACGGAGTGCTCAGAAGACTCGTTTCATTTTGTTCATATATAATATGTATCACTTGTATAACTTTACTTTTGAAACAAATGTAAACTTTTCTATATGTAATGTAATGGTTGTTTTACTTTACTTACTATGTGCATTGGATTTGATACACAACGTGGAGTCAACCCCGAAAATGTTTCCGCCTTCGGTTTTCGGGGAGTGACAATATATATATATATATGTATATATATATATATATATATATATATATATATATATATGGAAAACATTTGAAGACAATATCTAACATTTATATTTTTGAGATACGATAGTAATTAACACTGCTATAAAAACAGTGGTTAGAGTATGTAATGTTGGGTTATGAGCATTCTAACACTCCTAAGTGTACATGCAACCCTAAATACCTTGGATCTATGTTTTCTCTATTATACATGCAAATATCAACTTTCCAAGGTATTGTTCTATTCTAGCATACTAAACTTTGAATAACACACGTTAGAATAACATACCTTTTGTTAGTGCTTGTCTTCATGAAGCTTGAGTGCCTAGTGCCCCATGTGTGACACCTCAAATGGTTCACACAACACCATAAGCACTTGGAATAACTTAGAGAGAATTCTACACTTCATGAACTCCGTTAGCGCTTTCTTGAATGATACTAGTGCCGATTTTGTCAAGAATAAGATGTTTATATAGTGTTACAATTAGGGTAAACCCTAATTGTCATGACTTTTAATTTCCTTGGATCCATGGATTCAAATACACCATGGAGCATCCATGGACCATCCTATGGGTTTTAGCCTAACTTGATTATCCATGGAGCATTAGCCCACTATACAAGTATGGATGATTTACACAATCAACCCATATATTTAATTAGTCTTCTTTTGATCACTTAATTAATCCTAGATTAATTCTTGATCATTACTAATTAAGTAATCTCATTATTCTTATTATTAATATACTAGAACTTATAATATATTAATAACCATAAGTGTCTTATTTCTCTCATTATAGTCTATCCAAGTGCATGATGCCATGCAACCCAAAGGGACCATGTCAGGTCGGGTCAAGTCTTACCAATTATAGTTATGGACTTAGACATTAATGCAACAGTCTCCCACTTGTATAAGTCTAACTGGCAATCGTAGCTCTCAGAAGATTCTATCGAACTCTGACCTTGTCGATAAACTCTGACCTTTGTCAATGACTTGTCCATTAGATAAGGGATCATATATTCCTCCATTCTAGATATCGTATGGACTGAGACATGGATTATAAGCATTCTCTCTGTCCATTTGTTGTTTCCCGATTTCCGATTTATGATGACTGACTAATTGAACAAATCAAATCAGTCCTGGCCCGGCCGAGCACTTCCATTTGTCATCATCAAATCATCGAGGGGCCCACATATATCGCTTTTATCCCGAAGGTAAAAGGAATGGATAAACTTCGACTCATATGGCTTGTTCTACTACTTGTTGAATCATACACAAAGGCACGTTTTATAGCACCGAGTTACCAAATGCGGTTTCGTGCAACCAATGTACAACCAACTCATAGTAATCACTCATATCTCTAGGTTTGAAGAATATAAGATATTATCGTCTCATCACTCGTGATAAAATCCATGAAGTGATTCCAATGAGGGCGGGTTGAATCCAATACTCAGAACTTATGAGCACTCATGAGTGTTGTAGCCCTTTGTCCAACACCTTAGACCTCTACAAGCCAACCCATGACAGTCTTAATTGATATCTACTTCCAACATATGACCGACTGTGGATAGTTTGAATAACATAGTCATTCCGGAAGAATAACCTAGTTTATTCGGGAAGTCAAAACATGCAAAGTGAAACACAATAATAGTTGAATCCAATATGGTATCAAAACCTATGAACATAAATAAAACACCTTTTATTTATCACCATATGATTACACATTATTCATTGTATACTGTTTCAGCTATCAACTTTATTCTTGAATTTAAAACAATAGTTGTCCCATGCTCCAAGCATGTACACTATGTTTTTCTAAACACTAGTCATGCCACACACCAAGTATGCGTACTATGTTTGTCTATGATCTTAAGTTTGTGAACTAGATCAATTAAACATAACTTCAATGATTCTCTTTTCACACTCCCAAATCCTTACTGCAAATGCAAGAATTCCAAATTCATGCCATTTACTGAAATCTGTTAAATTCTAAACTTATATGCATTGATCCTCTTGTAATGATTATGCACAAATTCACAAAGACTTGACAACAATCATTACAGAGTATTCCAAAGGAGATCAATTCCTTGGAAACATCCTTCTTGCATTAAATTTCCTTAATCTTACACAGATTGAAATTTCTGACTTTGAAACATTTCCAGATTCATTTTGACTATCACTTCTGAACAAGAGTTGCCTCCTTACAGATTATGTCAATATGGTCCTTCCAGAATTATCACTATACTTCCAATTGTCCTTGAGCAACCAATCTTTGGTAAACCTTAGATTGTCCTCGACAATTGTTTAATCCTTTTAGTCATATCCAGTTCTAAACCTTTTCCTTTCTTAATGCCCCAGGCATTTGGAAACTTTTAGAAAGGATGAATATAGCACATGTAATCGATCCTATATTCGAAGCATATGGGACACGATTCATGATGTCTCACATAAAGACTAAACCAGTATTTTGCTATAACATTTCCATTTCTATTTGCCAAGTTCTCATAATTCAGATTATGAAAAGGGATGCCGTAATCATAATCGAATTTTAGAACGCAAATAATGGACCCATATACAGAATTTCCTTATGTTGAGCCATTCCAACATGAAATTCATATATATCCTTGACTAAATGATTAAAGCCTCATGATCTAAGCTTATAGATTTGAGATGAAGTATAATTTCCTCTCCCTTAATTATAGCAAAACAACTTTTCCCAATTGAAACATTTTGTTTTCTATAATTAACATTGCTAGCTTGAAATACTTATCATAATTATCATGCTCTCACTAACATGATGATTATTAGCATAACACATATGCTCCCACTAGCTTTGACATGTACTCAGAAATCAGCTGACTTTCTTACCAAAGTTGAGATTTTTCATACTAGATTGTTTTGATAAAACTTTATCAAAATCATACACCTTCCCTTAGATAGCACATTTGTGTGTCTAAACAATTATGAAGAGGGATGCCGTAATCATAATGGTTAGACCTTTATGCCACTTCTCACAAGTCCAGGTTAGTGTGCCGGTAAACCACACACGCTCCACTAATGACTTTGAGAATACAAATATCACAATTGCTATCTAGCTAAAATCTACTTAGTGAAAGTGTTTCCTCACCATCATTTTCATGAATCGGAGAGAAACCTTATGACACTTAGATTTAATGGTGTGTGTGTTCTTATCCATGTGAATCATCAAAACCATAGTCACTAAAAGGATAGTGACAAATCCAAACTCATATGGACTGAACTCAATCTTAATTTCTTGCCACCTGGCAGCTCAAGGGCCTGCCATTTCTTCCAAGTTGTTGTGCAACAAGTTGAGAACTCTAAGAACTCATATGCAAAGCCAACTTTAACTGGAATGGGCACAGAATATGTCAACACGATAGGTTATGAACCTCAAGTCGTGTGCTAGTGAGGAACTTCAGGTTTCATTCTTAATTAGTTCTTGAGACTTTCAAGACCTTTAAGACTCCCACTGTCCTCTTGACCTATAAGACCCCCTTGTCAAACATCCAATAGATAGTGTGGATTCTAACCAAGACAAACACTTCACACAATTGGCCTAAGTTGGTCTTTGTTTTATCCAAAACATCACAACTTACCAATTTCAAATGTACAAGAGTAGAAAACTTTTACTCTTACATTTGACTTGTGTTTTTAAACCTTCTCTAAGACATGTCACTCAAGTTACAATCTTGGAGTATGACTTTAAGACTTGTATTGGAATGAAGTATGACTCATCTTCTTGATTTAACCACTTCAACAATTCAAGTTCCTCTTCTTAGTCATAAGAATGCACTAAGATTTTCCTTAGAGAACTAATTTTGATATGGTTTCTTAATCATTAAGATGATCACAAAGCTGATACTAAAGTATTCTCCCATCTTTTCAGATTTGAGAAACTTTTATCATCTCTGCCTAAGTTGATTCTTCTTATTCGCTCTGCCATACGTTGGAACCTTTTCCAAAGTCTCAGAGTTACACTTAATCTTGTAAGTATAATCATATTTACTGAGCTTTAGTAAACTATGACGAATAGTCTTATCAATCTTTTGTGGTGGACTTAATCAGTGCACATGACTATGTACTCGATCCCTTAGTCCATTACTTGACTCACACATCCATGTGAATAAGTAATTAGTCTTAATTTTCCAATACTTGAAAGTTCTCATTCATCATGCTATACAACTTGCATGATTCCAAGTTCCGGTCCAATTGAGACTTGGGTGATGAGAATCTTTCCTTATTTGGTAAATTTAGACATTACCACAAATGAAAGAATCAATTTCATATTTCCACTGTTGCTATTAATGGAATCATATAAGCAACAATTTTTCCTCAAATGCCATTGTAAGGATATTTTAAAATAAATAAAATCAAAATTTTCTTTTATTTTAAAACTATGCGGAAAAACTTATCCTTACAATCCATATGAAAACTTGTTGTTATCTATTCCTACACAATATCTCATAACTCCTAAGAAGTAGCTCAAGAATCCGATTTTCAAACTACGCGATAGAAATCCATCTATGCGATCAGATTCAGCATATTCTTTCTTTAAGTTCCTTTACTTTTCTTTGATTCTTAAAACATTACCATGTGACCCAGTCACATCATGTATCAGGAATCTTAGAATAGAAACTTAACAAAGTTTAGATTAGTGGACTTTACCTGAAGTAGCGTCAACCTTATTGACTTTAACATCTTTAGGTAAATTTGGCAGCTTCGCAACTAATGACCCTTCCTTTGGAAATATAAACATATGGACCCTTTGATAATGGTACACGGGACTATTACAGACTTAGCATTTTTCTCTTTACCATTTGGTCAACCTAGTTGACTATGGTCAATCCCTTTCCTTGGGAAGAGAATGCTTTTTCTGTATTTCCAGTGTCACCATTGCCAATGTCCATAAAGTTTTAGGAAGTTGATCTTAGCAAATAGATAAGATCATTAAGGGTCTTGTCATAGTCTGTTTCATAGGTGTTCCAAAAGAACTCACTATGTGACTTAGAAAGTGGTTGAACCACCAACTTTCTCAAGATTTTGACACCCTTCTCTCCCGGCTTGTCAAAATGTGACTACATTTCCAAGATGTAATCACACTTAGACCTTGCCTTGCCAATAGGGCTTAAGTGACTTTGAACTTGTGGGTTGGGAGAATAATTTGAGGAGGTGAAAGAAGTATGATTTCCAAGGGACATCATCTTCATTTAGGAAAGCTTGTTCCAAGAGATTTGGGAAGATCATAAATGTCTAAACCAGACATGTTTTGGGAGATATTCAAGATAGTTGATCTAAAGTCCTTAATATGACACCCAATCTAAAATATTAAGGCTAGGACCCAACAAACTATTTTATAACTTAGAAGAGGGATGCCGTAATCCAAGCTATAAAATATTTGAAGGTAGGAGAATGACGATTCACCAATTTCCACCAAGATCAACGAAATGTATTATTAGGTTTTAATTGGTTTTTGAAACTCCTAGATATTTGAGATTCATTGAACTGTTCAATGGCATGTTTCAATCTCGAGTGTGCCGTTCAGGTTTTGTGACTGGGATGCCGAGGATCACAAAACAAGGTGTGAAGTAACCATGCAAATTACTTGGTACCCTTAAGTGTTTACCCCTCAATTGATGTGCCGGTTAACCATACACGCTCCATCTATACTATGATAAACATTAAGTTACCCTTTGCCTACCTTGTTAAATACGAGTTAGTGTGCCGGTTAACCACACACGCTCCACTAACCGACTTAAACAAAGTGCAAAGTGTAATTTCATGGATTAGCACCTTATTCACATTTTCCTAAGTAACTAAGATTGGGTATTAATAAGAGTTTAGTTACTTAGTATTTATCATTAATACTTTTAATGAAGGGAGAGTTATAGTCCTGTCAACCCGTTCGGCTAACGACCCTCCACTAGTCAAGCAAGCGGTGGGTGAGAGTGGACACCCATTAAGTTGCCATTTTATAGGCAACAACCTTATACCCACCTTATAGACCAGCTTCGTGAATAAGGCGTACTAGCGGTAAGACTGACTTTACTCTTATATATATATATATATATATATATATATATATATATATATATATATATATATATATATATATATATTAATAACTTATAATATTATAAAGTATAAGGGTTGAATTTTAACTCTTAAAATTCGAAGGGCTAACTTGGAATTAAAGTATTCATAAGAGAAAACTTTACAAATTCCAAAACTTGAGGGAAAGTTTTGAAACTATTGAAAACTAATTAATTCCATAACTTATGTGTTTAAAGTAGTTTTAATCCAAAAACTCTTCAAGTTCCATAACTTGAGGACAAGTTATGGAAGACTTTAAACTAATAAAAGAATTAACTTTTCTTTATTTTATAACTTATGGAATTAATTAAGGTTACACTTTTTTATTTATTATTTAATGAAGAGACTCTTGGTCCTCCATAACTTGAGGACACATTATGGAGTCATAACTCCAATTAATTAGAACTAGACTCTTCATTTTGTAACCTTTGCCAACTTTTATGAGTTTTATGAAACTTAAATGTGACTTTTCATATAACTTGAGGACAAGTTACAAAAACACATTTTAGAATCAACTCTTAGATTAATTTGGATTGAAAACAACTATTTCACTCAACTTTTCTATTAATCTAAGTAACTCATAAGAACAAGATAATTCAAATCAACATTTTTTCATGTAATTAGTCTAACCCTTAAACTAATACAAAACATGAATCTATTGACAATTATCTTTGAAATTGGATTAGCATGAACATTACCACATCAAAAACAAGTTTATAAGTTCAAAAACCTCTTAGGGTAATGTTCCTAGTCCAATTCCAGCCAAAAAAGTCGAATTTATGCTGTCTGGGGGTCCAACTCGTCGAGTGCACTAACCAACTCGGCGAGTTGGATGCTTTTTGCCTTGGACTCGTCGAGTCCCTTCATGGACTCGGCGAGTCTGCTGGGCAGACAACATCCAAACTCGATTTTTCAGCTCCATTTGCAAGTATAACAAGAAAACAAGCATAGGCTCTGATACCACTGTTGGGTTATGAGCATTCTAACACCCCTAAGTGTACATGCAACCCTAAATACCTTGGATCTATGTTTTCTCTATTATACATGCAAATATCAACTTTCCAAGGTATTGGTCTATTCTAGCATACTAAACTTTGAATAACACACGTTAAAATAACATACCTTTTGTTAGTGCTTGTCTTCATGAAGCTTGAGTGCCTAGTGCCCCAAGTGTGACACCTCAAATGGTTCACAAAACCCCATAAGCACTTGGAATAACTTAGAGAGAATTCTACACTTCATGAAATCCGCTAGCCCTTTCTTGAATGATACTAGTGCCAATTTTGTCAAGAATAAGATCTTTATATAGTGTTGCAATTAGGGTAAACCCTAATTGTCATGACTTTCCATTTCCTTGGATCCATGGGTTCAAATACACCATGGAGCATCCATGGACCATCCTATGGGTTTTAGCCCAACTTGATTATCCATGGAGAATTAGCCCACTATACAAGTATGGATGATTTACACAATCAACCCATATATTTAATTAGTCTTCTTTTGATCACTTAATTAATCCTAGATTAATTCTTGATCAATACTAATTAAATAATCTCATTATTCTTATTATTAATATACTAGAACTTATAATATATTAATAACCATAAGTGTCTTATTTCTCTCATTATAGTCTATCCAAGTGCAAGATGCCATGCAACCCAAATGGACCATGCCGGGTCGGGTCAAGTCTTACCAATTATAGTTATGGACTTAGACATTAATCCAACATGTAAACCATCAAACATTTTCATTCACATTACTCTTGCATTCAACAATAGTTTTGAAAATAATATTTCCTTACTATCAAAGTGCATATATGATGTAATGAAGTAAAGTTGAGAGCCAAGTTCAATAGGTTGGGATAAGTTGCTATAACATGCTAATGTTCATGGAAATTAATCAAATATTTAATTAGTTATAAAACAATTTGGTGAAATTCTATGAACACTTAACATGTTCTAGAAGTTTGTTGTGACGAAGATTTAAAGTACTCAACAATTTATGCTTCTTAATTTCTCACGTAACATGATATATAATTATTATTAATTGATTTCTACTTTTTATATTTTTTTTTTCTTGTTTTCAATTAATTATCGGAAGCTAAGCTTTCATCTATCTTATTTTGTTATGGAGTATTACTTTAGGGTATATTATTTATTTGTTAGAGTCTAGTATTGAATTAAATTTATACCACATTAGCTGTAATGTGTATAATATATATATATATATATATATATATATATATATATATATATATATATATATATATATATATATATATATATATATATATAGGGTTAGGT
The DNA here is from genome assembly GCF_052625555.1 of Lactuca saligna. NCBI lineage: Eukaryota > Viridiplantae > Streptophyta > Magnoliopsida > Asterales > Asteraceae > Lactuca > Lactuca saligna. The sequence goes on along the minus strand of NC_136425.1, from coordinate 98,871,114 downwards.
TATTGTATTTCTTACATTTATTGTGTGTTAGAAACTCAAGCGAGCCACATATGTCATCGTCATTCTTGCTTCACCCTTCACAAACAGAGATTGAGCAAAAGACGCCATCATCATCTCCATTAGGTTGATTTGGACTTCGATGGTGCTGGATGTCACCGTTAGACGGATGTCATCGCCAGAGAAGGATATAAAGTTTTGTTCTTTTTTTATTTTATTGAATGTAAATAAAAAAGAAAATGAAAAACAAATAGAAATTACAAAAATGTCATTTAAGGACATTCAATTTGAAATGGATCAAACCATAACAAAATACCTTGTGTTTAGTTTAGTTAAATACAAAATACCTTGTTTTAGTTTAAAAAATAATCGTACGTTGTTTTGGTGAAAACTTTTAGTATGTTATTATCTAGGTTATACATTACTATAAAAGATAAACAAAATAGGACGAATCATGGTTCTTGTTTCATCTTGCAAAACAAAGTTAACTTGTTTTTATAGATTTTGGTATCACACTTCTTTCGAAAATATTTATATTTCACATAATTAAGTTGTTTTTACCTTAAAATTTTGTATCTTTATAGTTACAGTAAGTTTTCAGAAAATATGATGAAGTCGGCGTTGTCGTAATTTGAACCAGTGTAGGCGTTGTCGTAATTTGAACCAGTGTAATATCGGTCGTACTTGAGCAAGATCATACGTGTTAGCTATAATTGTTTTCATGCTCACCCAAATGTAAGTCGATCTTACTAAGGTTTAAGGTTTATGGTGTATATCAAATCATTTTAGTAATAGTGAAATTCTAAATAATTGAATAATGAATTATTAATAAAGTTCTTAGACCAAAAGAAGTAATCCAAATAATCCCTTTATTTTTAATAAGTAATCTTAAAAAAAGTTAGAAAATCCAAGTCCGATGAAAAATCGAGAGTAGTGTTAAGCATATGGCCTTCCATGAACCCCACGTAACAAATTATTATGGTCGTAATTGTTAAAACGACTATATTTTTTATGGAAATAGTTACACATAGGCAGACTTCCCCAACTTGCAAATTAGGTCAATTATTTATTATCCTCTTTTGCACCTCACTAAGATGATATTTATGGTAATTAATAAAAAAGCAAATAATAATAATAATAATAATAATAATAATAATAATCTTATTTTACAACAAATAAAATATTCAATTATATTGTATAATTTTCACGAGTTCTTTAACTTTACAATAAACAAGTATAGCTTTAGCTTCAAACCGTACATTCTTTTTGTTTTTTGCATGAAAATGATGTATTTGTGCTATGACACACCATTGTGAAATCTTTATTTGAACAAATGGGCATGGAGACCGCTTTGTCCCGTCATGTTTCCTTATCATAAATTTGGGTTTTTGGTTTACTACTTCAGATTTATGGAGACGGAGGGGGATTTTATCAATTGGTACTTTATTTCCTCAGCAAATCACCTATATAGCGGAAGTTAATATGTCAATTAAGGTAACATCTTTACCTGATCATGAAGCACAAGAAAATACATAAAAAAATGTCTTTTGATTGATTTTTAGTCTTTAGTATTGAAGTCTTGAATATTGATGACAATGGCTAGAAAATATTTCGTGTTTGCCATGGATGTTGAACAATTGATAGGACGGTATGTGTCTATTTTTCTTTAAACTTTTCCATATTTACCCCTATTATTTTAACCATTTGCTTTATTATGACTTAAGTGCAATGAATAACTCACTGTGAAACTCATTGCAAGTGTGAAGATTTAAGGTAATAACCACTTCCATCTTTGTATAGTCAAGATGTCCCTAGAAAAAGAACCCACATCACACCTTCATACTTTCTGTTTATTACTTATTATTACACTCTACTTTCATTTCCTTCTATCTTTTCATGAGAGAAAGAGAAAGAGTCATGGACGCGTCCAAGAGAAGAATGATGGAGTCAACACTTGGCTCAAAACCGAATCCTTTTTTTTTTTGTAATAGTTGCATGTTATAGGATATACAAATGAAAATTCACTTTAGATGAAATCACGTAACATTAACATCAATAAATAGAAGTATATTGGCATCCTCTATTGCACAATGCTTTAAAAACCGGTTTGAACCGGGCAGTCAAACCGGTTGGACCGGAAACCGGGGAAGGGAGCGGTTCAACTATCACCGATTTTATGTCGATTTCTAAACCGGATTGAACCGGCTGGTTTTTAGAAAAACCCGGTTGAAATGTTCAAAATATACCAGTTGAACTGGTTAAACCAAATAAAAACACATGGAAAGAACCATTTTCATAATAAACTTTGGTGAATTTTTTCAAATATATATATATATTTTAAATAAAACATATGATATATGTTATAAAGTTTTTAATGTATTTGGAGTGATCTACAACTTATTTGTATATATACTTTTAATGTATGAACTTGTAAACATCATATTCATGATGTATACTTATGTATAGAAATATAGGAAAAAATATTAAAATTATAGAAAGCGGGTGACCCGTTGGTCGAACCGGAACCGGTCACTATACCGGTTCAACTAAAGAACCGGTTTTTTAAAACATTGCTATTGCACAGGTGCCATAAATTGCAGGTCAAGAAAAGAAAAATAAGTAATAAAGAAAGTTTGTTATTATTCGAAAAGGGAAAAAAATTGCTATACAGTAGCCATTAATTCAAGTATGGAATGAATAAAACAAAAAAAATGAAAATTGAATGCTATTATTTAAACTTGGATGAAGTTAGTTTCTCTGATTGAAACTTGGTTCATATTTAGCACAAAAAACATTACCTAATAATACTTTTTTTGAATCACGTACGAACATGAACCACGAACATGAACTAGGAAAACATTGACAAGTACGATTTACACAATTTTGTCAAGATTTATGATTATTGTATGTGTTTTGTATTGTTTAATGTGTTGGCTAGGTTAAGGTGGTTATAAATCTTGGTTAGGGACAACATGAACCACCACCCCTCTATTGAGCCAATATGTACCGGTTAGTTGGATCTTGAATGGTGGAGTTGACCCAATCTTGGTGGTTTGTAGGAGTGGAGTCACCTTCTAAACTACAGAGTCGGAGACTATGCAATTAAAGTGACAATTACCGTATATTTTGGAAAAGAAGTTGAAAGTTTTGGTTAGTTTTATTTAACCTATTATAGCGTATCTAATTTTAAGTTAACCTATTGGAGTTACTTTTTACTATTTTTGTAACACTTTGACAGTTTATTGTCAATTTTTTGTTTACCTGTTGTTAATTATTAAGGATGACTTAAAGGGTAATGTTTTTTTTTTATTGAATACTACCTGAAATGTGTGTGTGTGCGCGAGTGTGTGTCATGTATACTAGGTTTAAAATAGTCTATAGTAGGTTAGCAATTATGGTCCTTACTTGGGTTTTTTTATTAACAAAACATAGAAGTGCATTTCGATTAAAAATGACATGAAGTGCTTTCTAATTTAAAAATGCTCAAAAATCTCCATCAAGAAAAAAGCTTATAATTTGCTATTAAAAAACAAAAATAAACCTTGACTAAAGAAATCCAAAAAATACAAAGTAGATTGTTGTTTTGGTGAATTGTTTGCTGTTATTTCAATTAGTAAGTTATCTTTATTTATTTTACATGTCAAATTGTAGTCTTTCTATTTAATAATTTTGTTTATTATTTGTCAATTTTAGTAGCTTTTTTTTTTCAAAGCAATGTAGGGCGTTATTTAACAGTTTTTGTATTTTTAACAAAGTAGGTTGCTATTTTTTCGAATTATAATTTTTTATGCAAAATAAGTAGTAATGCTTTATTGCTTTTTAATCTATTGACAACATATTGGCATCAACATAATTCTGTAAATTCGTTAATATAGTCTAGATGTGTCCTAAATGCTCGAAAAATACCTTATTTCGTCTAAAGCCATAACTTGTACTTATTTTCCATTCGTATTCAAAAGAATCCAATCTGCAAGATTACAAGAGAAAATGGTAATTGTCAACTACTATGGACTACAAAAATAATCATATCGTACGAAGTGTCAATGGCTAAAAGACATGTGCGAGGCGTTTGAGCGTACCATGAAACATATAACTGGGGTGAGGCTCTAATTTATTTGAAAGATAATGCTTTTGGGAGGTGATTTTAGATAACTGTTTAAGGTCGTGAGACGTGGAATACATGCACACACTATGAATAATTGTTCAGTCGTAGTAAACTATTTGCTCAAAGAACTAATTGCTTTTAGAAACTAATTGATAAAAAAATTATTAAAACTCATCGCTTGGCGCGGGTAAATAGCTAGTGTGTGTGCATCTATATATATATATATATATATATATATATATATATATATATATATATATATATATATATATATATATATGTATATTGGAATGGAAGAACATGGAATTTTTAGTAGACCATTAATTTTTTTGTGGAATATTTTGAACTCCTATTTCGTTAATAAAATTTCACTACATCACATATTATTAATCTTTAACAAATGTCTGGACTTTAGGGACAGAGACTATTACAACAATTATGAAACATCCCAAAATACAACCCAAAATTTTTTGTTTAATAATTACAAAAAACACCATGATAATGTCATAAGGTAAAACTCGTACCTCAATATCTCAAAAACAATAGCAAAGTGTTATGAGTATACTGTATCAAGACTGTATCAATCACATCTATGAAAACCAAAACAACTCCCAGGACAGCTGAAGTTGTGGTGTGTGCGATGCCATCAACCCGAGCTCTTCCCTTTGCTTGCGGAAGTACCTGAAACCAAAAGTGAAACTATAAGCATGAAGCTTAGTGAGCTCCCCCAAACTACCACATACCATATAATACATATAAACACATACTGGGCCTTGCCCACTGCATCGGAACGAAGTCCGGAAACTGCATCGGAATCAAGTCCGGAACTAACCAGGGCCTTGCCCTCTACATCAGATCGAAATCCGGAACTACTGAGGCCTTGCCTCCTGCATCGGACCAAAGTCCGGAACTAACTGCATCGGACCGAAGTCCGGAACTGACTGCATCGGACAGAAGTCCGGAACATACTGAACATAGCGTCACATAAGCATATCAACTAACATGAGCACTTAGATAGCATACTACATCAGGCTATAACCTGAAACACATAACACACATACACTCACCTACTGAAAGGAAACTCACCTCGTGATCTGGCTGCTGAGTGTGTGGCTCCGGGAACTATCTGCTGCTGCTCCGGTATCTCCCCGACTACAATTCCACAAATACACTCAATCAAATTACTAATAACTGTATTGGGGTAAAATGACTCTTTTACCCCTGGCTAAAGTCAACTCTACTGGTCAAAGTCAACTTTACAGTTGACCTGACTCGCCGAGTTGGGCCGCCAACTCGTCGAGTCCCTACTCTCATTTCTCAACCCTGCTCGCTGCTACTTGTCGAGTATGGAATACACTCGACGAGTTCCCGCTCTATATCAACACTCAGGTCATCTGCATCCGACTCGCCGAGTCGTATGAACAACTCGATGAGTTGTTCTTGAATCATAAGAAGATTGCCTTGGACTCGCCGACTTGTATGAACAACTCGTCGAGTCCCTCCATCACTGAGTTTGCCCTCCAACTCACTGAGTCCACTCTACTACTCACAGGTTCCCACTCGACATCACTCAAAAGGGGGAAAATTGGGACTCGCAGCTTGACTCGCCGAGTCGTTCTTCCGACTCGCCGACTCGCATCCATGTAGCTACTCTAAACTCGATTCTGCTTGAATCCAGCATCTAAAACTTATAGATTTGGGCTTCCTTAGTTCGATTAACACGTAAAGATTCTATCTTTACGTGTCCATAAGCATCCAAGAAGATAATAAGGTTCAAAAAGCATGATAAGGGCTCGATCTAGGGTTCTCATGCAAAGCAACTTCAAAAAGGCAATAGATCTAGGCTCTACAACTCCCAAATGAACAGATCTAAGGATATCTCGACCTATTAAGGCATCCATACAACTATAAGGCTGGAAAAACACATCAAACTAACCCTAGAAATGTTCTAATGGAGATTTTAAGCATAAAATAGGAGGATTCCGAGAAATACCTCAAAGAACTCTGATTCTGACCTTGGATCTTTGCTCTACACCTCTTCTCTTTGTTCCTTTCTTCTTCTTCTTCTTCTTCAAGCCTTCAATAATCCACACAAAGACACTTCAATCAATCAAGGGATGGGTTTAGGGTTTCTCACAGCTCTCTGAGGGTGAAGGAGGCGAGTTTAGGGCACATAACACTGCTTAAATAGGGAGCAAACTCGGGGATTTAGTGTTTCTACCAGGCAGCCCGACTCGCCGAGTCGCCGATCTATAAGCTGATCAAAAACGCGACCCTACTCGACGAGTCGGGACATAGACTCGCCGAGTTCCTCTACAAACTTCAAAAATAAATACTAAAAGCAACATACCAGAGATGGGTCGTTACAAATTAAACAATTAAACTTTAAACATGTTTTACTTTATAATTAAAATTTTAAACACATTCAAAATTTATTTATGTGGGGATATTTCAATGGTATCAAAGCGGTTTAAATGTACTAAATGCTTAGTTGGTATCTAGATTTAAAAAAAAGTGTTTTTATGAAGGTTAGGACTTATACATTCATCGATTTTGTTTTGATACGGAGTATTACTTTCTGGTGTATTATTTATTTGTTAGGGTCTAGTATTAAATTAAATATTTTTATACCACATAAACTTTAATGTGTATATAATATATAATATACATATATACATATACACATATACATATATATATATATATATATATATATACACATACTAGTGGTGTACCCGCGCAAGGCAGCGATGGCGGTGAATATTTTTTTTAGTGATTTTTTTTTCTACAAAAATGTTAGGTTCCAAGGAAATACATGTATAAGACAGCAAAATCCAACTTGGGCGACATAAATATATAGCAGTTAATTGATGTGGCATTACTTACGTCTATTAATTGAAAAGTTTAAGAGATAACTAATGCATTTGAGCTCGATGTTACCTTTTCATTTTTACAAAATCAACATGAGAGAGGACACATGCTAAGATCTCGATGTTACCTTTTCATTTTACATTTAATACTCAAGATTTGTGTCTTATTTTGTTTGAGAATATCAAATTTGTAACTTTGTTACTTTGTGCTACGTGAAATTCACACATCAGTAAGGAAAATAAAATTTTAGAATTACTGAAAGAAAATTTGAAACAATTTTAGATGCTGAAGGAGATATAAACTTATACAAATGCACCAACCTTTTCACCTTTGACCATGGGAGTGCATGAGTTTCCAAATTTTATCCAAATGTCTTAAAATCAATTCTAATTTCATTATATGACCATTGTATTGATTGAGTCAGTAACAGTCAATTATAATAGATGATGAATAAAAATTGAACTGTTTATTGTTGTTTTGCCAATCTTTATAGAACTCCCTTGTTTAACAAATAACTCTTCCAATCCTTCGAAATTCTAATTCCCCCATCCATGAAATCCTTGTAGATATTGTACATAATAATCAGTGACACCACATCATAGACCAAATGAATATTCTATCAGTGGTTAATTGACAGATTTATGGCTAAAATCGTGAATCTAAATTGGAATATGGTATTGGAAATGAAAATTTTCAGATATATTGAAGGGAGCAGGTGCTTATGGTGGAAACATAAAGAAAAGAAAAGAGATAAAAATCAAATATCCAAAAGAGAGGAACAGTACTTGCAAAAATAATATTACATGTTCAATATTTATCTCCAAGAACAATTTATGTTCAACATGGTTGTTTTTATTAGAATCCTCCCTTAATTGGCCAACATGCACACCCAAAGTGTTACAATTCCATAATCAGGGTTGATATCCATATTAAAAGACTCAAAAGCAAGCATTTACCTCACAAACTATGCAACAATATTAACAACTCATCATGTTTTCCGATGTCAAAAACAACAATTAGTATAAAATTCAAAATCAATCATAGACTACAACCATTACCCACCCAAAAAAAAACTGAAAAATCTAAACCCAAACATCCAAATTTTGTTCCACGACACTGACAAAATTGTTACATATACACAAAAGAAAATCAAAATAAACAAATCATGAAATACCTTGCATGGTATGGGGAGCCCACTGAGAATATACATGAGTCTTCATAACCCAATTTCTTGTATTGATGCACCATAAATGCTGACAACTTAGAAATAACATACCAACCCCACCCTATATCAACAATAAAACTTCATATATGAAACCTCATTAGATAATAAATAGATGCTTATGAATTATGGGAAAATTCCATACCGATCTTTCCCAGCAGGTGTTGGGTTGAGTCTGATGATTGAAGCGAAAGTAACTAAAGGAACATATGCAACATTAAATTGTATAAACATTATCTAGGGACTTATAAATATGATAGTAATTAGGAGTGCAAACGAACCGAGGCGAGCCCAAGCCTAGCCATGCTCGGCTCAAGCTCGTTTAATTTATATGAAGCTCAAGCTCGAGATCGGCTCAATTCGAGCTTTCTTGTATTGAGTTCGGTTCGAGCTCGTAAAGAATTATATAAGCTCGGCCCGGGCTCGAATCGTTTTTTATCTTACGTGCCTATATAAGCTTAATGACATAGGCTCGAGCTCGAGCTCGTTTAATAAACGAGTTTAATATTAAGCTCGAGCTCGGCTCGGGCTCCTTTAAAATCGGTTGAATCGAGCTTTTAACGATCTAATCCTGAGTAGCTCGCGAGTAGCTTGACTCGTTTGCACCCCTAATAGTAATAAAGAACAAACATGTATATCATGTAGTATTGTAGTAGTCAATTACCATTACTATAATAGGTAAAAAATAAAAGTACAATACCCGAAAATATGAGATGTAAAACCAACAAAAAAATCACAAAATTGAATCATCGAGATGTTATTACCTGATTCCATCAATACAAAACCATAACCAAATAACCTACAAAAACGAATAACAAAATAAGAAATATGTTTATTGGAAGAACAACAGAAGATTTAATGGATTTTAAAGACAATTTACGAGCTATTTGAACAATGAGCAGATTCCTAAGACTAAAAAAAATTTATTAGCTAATAAATAGATTTACCTCAAATAGTAGCAAAACATAAAACATGTTTTCTATAACCACCAACCACTTTTTGTATCTTAATTTTATCCTAGTGCCTCAAAACAAGCTCTTGCGCTAGGGGCTGACACCTGCAACCAAGATTAAAAAACTGCCTGAAAAGATTAAAAATATTTTTAAATCAGGAAGCATATTAAATCCTCAATCATTTGAGTAAACTTGTCAAAATCCAGAAAAATTACAACCAACAAGTCAATTAATTATCAGTTGACAAAGTACAAATAAATCAACCTAAACAACCAACACTAACTTCATTTCTCTTAAGCTTTAAGCTTTTCAGGATCACTGAGGGCTTTATACGCCTCTCCAAGCATATATGTGCATGAAAAAATAAAAATAAATGTATTTCATTAATTATAAAACTCAATATTCACAATTTACTTTCATGACCATCAAATTCACATATTGATGTCAAATACATTTGCACGCATTTACAAACATATGCATAAGATAATCAAAACCTACTTAAGACCAAAACACCCATGATATATATTGAGGGAAGATCGATGGTGTATCAAGAAAAAAGAGTTTATAAACATTGTTCCTTTTCAAAGTAGTCAATAGTATCAATAAGTTTTTTTTATCATTGGCATAAGCCATAAAACCATTGAGTTTTTTTTATCATTGGGAAGGCTTGTGCACCATTGACTTTGAACTTAAAATCAACTAATTGGTTATATATTATATAAGAATCACTTTGGCAACTTTGAACGAAAAAAAATCTTGAATCCATAATCATTAAATCGAAGTTCCAATTACAAATAGGAGAAAGACATGTTTAACTAATCAATATGAAGAACAAACAGGTGTCGATGTCGGTTGGTGGCAGGGCAGGATTGAAATGCGAGTAGGGTGGCTGTTCGGTGGCCGTTCACGATACAGGGAGGATAAGGACATACTTACCTGATCAATCAAAAGCTAATCTATGCTCAATCACTCTCTCTAATAAGAACATTCGAGCATGGTGGCAGTTCACGATTCCGGTGGTGGTTCGTTGCCGGAAAATTCTTGTTTCTTGATCAGAGATTATGGAGACGACAGTCGAATGCAATGTTGGTGTCGGAGAAATAAGGATGAGGGAAGGGACGACACCTCTCTGATTAGGGTTTGGTATTCGATTAAAAGAAAATGTAAAGTTACAAAGAATTGGAGAAATAATAGATTTTTTCAAGTTTTTCAATTAATGAGATATAGATATAGTGATATACGTTCAGTTTTTTTTGAGTCAATTAAAAGGAAACGTTATAAATTCTATGTGCAGTAAGCAATAACCATAATATGGTTGTATATAATGTATTGGATTTTGTACCTCTTAAAATTCAAGAAACACACAATATGTTTTATATAATAGTAAAGATATATATATATATATATAGGGTAGGTTAATTTGTTTCTTATATTTATTGTGTGCTAGAATGCACAACTGGAAACTTTGTAAAGTTAAATAATTATTTAATTAAACAAAGATAGGTATTAAATAATTTCCATAATTGTATATATATTAAATGATATCCATAATTATAATTTTCTCTTTATGAAAACTAATTAAATTCGTCATTAATGTAAGCAATAACATTCTTTCAGAATGAATTCTTTCTGGACTCACTCACTCAATACAATAAAGTTGTATGGAATATAAAGAATGACAATGTATTCTAATAGAATATACTCACGCTCTAGAAGAATACGCTCTTATACTTCTAGATACGAATTCATTACGAAATAATATTATTGTTGACATTGATGACGAATTTAATCAGTTTCCATAAAAAAGAATTATAAGTATGGATATCATTTAATATACATTTCATATTTACTAAATTCTTATTGGTGGATTCTAACATACAATAGATGTGAGAAACATTTGAACCTACCTCTCTGTCTCTCTGTCTCTCTCTCTCTCTCTCTCTCTATATATATATATATATATATATATATATATATATATATATATATATATATATATATATATATATAGAGGGTTAGGTTATTGTGTTTTCTTACAGTTATTATGTGCTAGAATGCACCAAGATAAATTTAGTACATTAGATAATTACTTGATTAAATAAATACATATATTAAATGACTTCCATAACATTAGATATATATTAAATGATATCCATAAATATAATTCTATTTTTATTGAAACTAATTAAACCCGTCATTAATGTCAACAATCACATTTATTCGGAATGAATTCACATCTACGTTTTTATATATGCGTTCGTTTTATGTTTCAGGACTCACTCACTTAAAATATAATAAAGTTGCATGGAATACGAAGAACAAGAGTGTATTCTACTAGAGTATACTATCATTCTGCTGGAATACACTCTTATTCTTCTATATACGAATTCTTTCTGAAATAATATTATTTTTGACATCAATGACGAATTTAATTAGTTTCTATAAAATTGAGATATAAGTATGGATAGCATTTAATATACATAAAATTATTATTAAATTCTTATTGGTGCATTCTAGCAGACAATAGATGTGAGAAATATTTAAACCTACCTCTTTCTCTCTTTCTCTCTTTTTCTCTCTCTCTCTCTCTCTCTCTCTCTCTTTATATATATATATATATATATATATATATATATATATATATATATATATATATATATATATATATATATATATATATGGAAAACATTTGAAGACAATATCTAACATTTATATTTTTGAGATACGATAGTAATTAACACTACTATAAAAACAGTGGTTAGAGTATGTAAACCATTAAACATTTTCATTCACATTGCTCTTGCATTCAACAATAGTGTTGAAAATAATATTTGCTTACTATCAAAGTGCATATACGATGTAATGAAGTAAAGTTGAGAGCCAAGTTCAATAGATTGGGATAAGTTGCTATAACATGCTAATGTTCATGACAATTCATCAAATACTTAATTAGTTATAAAACAATTTGGTGAAATGCTATGAACACTTAACATGTTCTAGAAGTTTGTTGTGACGAAGATTTAAGGTACTCAACATTTTATGCTTCTTAATTTCTCACGTAACATGATATATAATTATTTTTAATTGATTTCTACTTTTTATATTGTTTTTTTTCTTGTTTTCAATTAATTATCGAAAGCTAATCTTTCATCGATCTTATTTTGTTACGGAGTATTACTTTCTGGTATATTATTTATTTGTTAGAGTCTAGTATTAAATTAAATATTTTTATACCACATTAACTGTAATGTGTATAATATATATATATATATATATATATATATATATATATATATATATATATATATATATAGGGTTAGATTATTGTATTTCTTAAATTTATTGTGTGTTAGAAACTCAAGCGAGCCACAGATGTCATCGTCATTCTTGCTTCAGCCTTCACAAATAGAGATTGAGCAAAAGACGCCATCATCATCTCCATTAGGTTGATTCGGACTCCGGTGGTGCTGGATATCACCGTTAGACAGATGTCGTTGCCAGAGAAGGATATAAAGTTTTGTTCTTTTTTTATTTTATTGATTGTAAATAAAAAAGAAAATGAAAAACAAATAGAAATGATAAAAATGTCATTTAAGGACATTCAATTTGAAATGAATCAAACCGTAACAATATACCTTGTGTTTTGTTTAGTTAAATACAAAATACCTTGTTTTAGTTTAAAAAATAATCGTACGTTGTTTTGGATAAAACTTATAGTATGTTATTATCTAGGTTATACATTACTATAAAAGATAAACAAAATAGGACGAATCATGGTTCTTGTTTCATCTTGCAAAACAAAGTTAACTTGTTTTTATAGATTTAGGTATCACACTTCTTTCGAAAATATTTATATTTCACATAATTAAGTTGTTTTTACCTTACAATTTTGTATCTTTATAGTTACAGTAAGTTTTCAGAAAATATGATGAAGTCGGAGTTGTCGTAATTTGAACCAGTGTAATATCGGTCGTACTTGAGGAAGATCATACGTGTTAGCTATAATTGTTTTCATGCTCACCCAAATTTAAGTCGATCTTACTAAGGGTTAAGGTTTATGGTGTATATCAAATCATTTTTGTAATAGTGAAATTCTAAATAATTGAATAATGAATTATTAATAAAGTTCTTAGACCAAAAGAAGTAATCCAAATAATCCCTTTATTTTTAATAAGTAATCTTTAAAAAATTTAGAAAATCCAAGTCCGATGAAAAATCGAGAGTAGTGTTAAGCATATGGCCTTCCATAAACCCCAGGTAACAAATTATTATGGTCGTAATTGTTAAAACGACTATATTTTTTATGGAAATAGTTACACATAGGCCGACTTCCCCAACTTGCAAATTAGGTCAATTATTTATTATCCTCTTTTGCACCTCACTAAGATGATATTTATGGTAATTAATAAAAAAGCAAATAATAATAATAATAATAATAATAATAATAATAATAATAATAATAATAATAATCTTATTTTACAATAAATAAAATCTTCAATTATATTGTATAATTTTCATGATCTTTAACTTTACAATAAAAAACTATAGCTTTAGCTTCAAACCGTACATTCTTTTTGTTTTTTGCATGAAAATGACGTATTTGTGCCATGACACACCATTGTGAAATCTTTATTTGAACAAATGGGCATGGAGACCGCTTTGTCCTGTAATGTTTCCTTATCATAAATTAGGGTTTTTGGTTTACTACTTCAGATTTATGGAGACGGAGGGGGATTTTATCAATTGGTAGTTTATTTCCTCAGCAAATCACCTATATAGCGAAAGTTAATACGCCAATTAAGGTAACCATCTTTACCTGATCATGAAGCACAAGAAAATACATAAAAAATGTCTTTTGATTGATTTTTAGTCTTTAGTATTGAAGTCTTGAATCTTGATGACAATGGCTAGAAACTGTTTTGTGTTTGCCATGGATGTTGAACAATTGATAGGACCGTATGTGTCTATTTTTCTTTAAACTTTTCCATATTTACCCCTATTGTTTTTACCATTTGCTTTATTATGACTTAAGTGCAGTGAATAACTCACTGTGAAACTCATTGCAAGTGTGAAGATTTAATGTAATAACCACTTCCATCTTTGCTATAGTCAAGATGTCTGTAGAAAAAGAACCCACATCACACCTTCAGACTTTCTGTTTATTACTTATTATTACACTCTGCTTTCATTTCCTTCTATCTTTTCATGAGAGAAAGAGAAAGAGTCATGGACGCGTCCAAGAGAAGAATGATGGAGTCGACACTTGGCTCAAAACCGAATCCTTCTCATATTGTAAGTACTTCCATTAATTTACATATATAAACTTCAGATTACATCAATTTGTAGGATGTTTATTAAAATGTTGTAGTAAATGAAAGAATGAGATTTTCACAATCATACTTAAAATTTGTTTCTAAAGAACCAACATATGTGTGAAAATTCAAAAAATATAAAGTTTCAGGATAAGCAAATATTTGTAGAAAGATTACCCAGTAAGCATCTCCTTGAAATATGACTTTTTATCATCTAATATGTGATCTTTTTTTTTTTTTTTTTTTTTTTTTGTAATTGTTGCATGTTATAGGATATACAAATGAAAATTCACTTTAGATGAAATCACGTAACATTAACATCAATAAATAGAAGTATATTGGCATACTCTATTGCACAATGTTTTAAAAACCGGTTGGACCGGAAACAGGGGAAGGGAGCAATTCAACTATCACCGATTTTATTTCGATTTCTGAACCGGATTGAACCGGCCGGTTTTTAGAAAAACCTGGTTGAACCGTTCAAAATATACCGGTTGAACTGGTTAAACCAAATAAAAACACATGGAAATAACCATTTTCATAATAAACTTTGGTGATTTTTTTCAAATATATATTTTTTTTAGATAAAACATATGATATATGTTATAAAGTTTTTAATGTATTTGGAGTGATCTACAACTTATTTGTATATATACTTTTAATGTATGAACTTGTAAACGTCATATTCATGATGTATATACTTATGTATAGGAATATAGGAAAAAATATGAAAATTATAGAAAGCGGGGACCCGTTGGTCGAACCGGTTGAACCGGAACCAGTCACTATACCGGTTCAACTAAAGAACCGATTTCTAAAACATTGCTATTGCAAAGGTGCCATAAATTGCAGGTCAAGAAAAGAAAAATAAGTAATAAGGAAAGTTTCTTATTATTCGAAAAGGGAAAAAAAAATTGCTATACAGTAGCCATTAATTCAAGTATGGAAAGCATAAAACAAAAAAAATGAAAATTGAATGCTATTATTTAAACTTGGATGAAGTTAGCTTCTCTGATTGAAACTTGGTTCATATTTAGCACAAAAAACATTACCTGATAATACTTTTTTGAATCACTTACGAACATGAACCACAAACATGAACTAGGAAAACATTGACAACTACGATTTACACAATTTTGTCCAGGTTTATGATTATTGTATGTGTTTTGTATTGTTTAATGTGTTGGCTAGGTTAAGGTGGTTATCAATCTTGGTTAGGGACAACATGAACCACCACCCCTCTATTGAGCCAATATGTACCAGATAGTTGGATCTTGAATGGTGGAGTTGACCCAATCTTGGTGGTTTGTAGGAGTGGAGTCACCTTCTAAACTACAGAGTCGGAGACTATGCAATTAAAGTGAAAATTACCGTATATTTTGCAAAATAAGTTGAAAGTTTTGGTCAGTTTTATTTAACCTATTATAGCGTATCTAATTTTAAGTTAACCTATTGGAGTTACTTTTTACTATTTCTGTAACACTTTGACAGTTTATTGTCAATTTTTTGCTAATCTGTTGTTAATTATTAAGGATGACTTAAAGGGTAATGTTTTTTTTTGTTTGAATACTACCTGAAATGTGTGCGTGTGCGCTCGTGTGTGTCATGTATACTAGGTTTAAAATAGTCTATAGTAGGTTAGCAATTGTTGTCCTTACTTGGGTTTTTTATTAACAAAACATAGAAGTGAATTTCGATTAAAAATGACATGAAGTGCTTTCTAATTTAAAAATGCTCAAAAATCTCCATCAAGAAAAAAGCTGATAATTTGCTATTAAAAACAAAAATAAACCCTGACTAAAGAAATCCAGAAAATACAAAGTAGATTGTTGTTTTGGTGAATTGTTTGCTGTTATTTCAATTAGAAAGTTATCTTTATTTATTTTCCATATCAAATTGTAGTCTTTCTATTTAATAATTTTGTTTATTATTTGTCAATTTTAGTAGCTTTTTTTTTTCAAAGCAATGTAGGGTGTTCTTTGATAGTTTTTGTATTTTTAACAAAGTAGGTTACTATTTTTTCCAATTATAATTTTTTTATGCAAAATAAGTAGTAATGTTTTATTGCTTTTTAATCTATTGACAACATATTGGCAACAACATAATTCTGTAAATTCGTTAATATAGTCTAGATGTGTCCTAAATGATCGAAAAATACCTTATTTCGTCTAAAGCCATGACTTTTACTTATTTTGCATTTGTATCCAAAAGAATCCAATCTGCAAGATTACAAGAGAAAATGGTAATCGTCAACTACTATGGACTACAAAAATAATCATATCGTACGAAGTGTCAATGGCTAAAAGACATGTGTTAGGCATTTAAGCGTACCATAAAACATATAACTGGGGTGAGGCTCTAATTTATTTGAAAGATAATGCTTTTGGGAGGTGATTTTAGATAACTGTTTACGGTCGTGAGACGTGGAATACAGCACATACTATGAATAATTGTTCAATTGTAACGCCCGCAGATCCGGGCTAGTCAATTTAGAGGCAATAGGGGTCAAAAATGACTTTTCGACAAAAGATTATTTAGAATGAATAGTCTTAACCAAGTTTTAGAATATGTCACAAGGTTTCCGTACATATAAAAAAACGCCGAAATCCGAGTTATAACGAAGAAGTTATGGCCCGCCGAAGTTTTACGGCAAAACCGGCACAGCACCGGAAGACGTAAATAGTGAATTTACTATAGAAGACTTTTTAGCCTTAGCAATCTAAACAAAAGTCGTAGAATATGTTAAACTAAGAGCGTCGATAAAAAGAACGCCCAAATCTGACTTCGTATGAGGAAGTTATGATTTTTCTAAGATTCGGCTTAGCAGTGTACAACCCGAAACTCGAATTTTAGTTCGAGCGGTTTTTGGCTTATGTGAAATAAATGAGAGTTGAAGATCTCATTAATAGGAACTCAACGGTAAAAAGACAGATGAAAACGGAGTCCGTATGAAGGAGTTACGAATTCTTCGCGGTCATTTAACAGTCTAAACGCCTCGTACTGTTAAATTTAAGATCGGTCGAGAATTAGCCGACGGAGTCAAAATGAAAATTGTAGATATTACTTTTACCTACGCGTGGATATAAAGAACGTCAAAAACGGAGGTCGTATGTGAAAGTTACGGATTTTAGAAGTCGGAAGTGTGTTGTGCGAAAATGGGTGATGTGGCACAATCTTGGCCATTGCTTTCTCCCCAAGTCTTGCCACTAGATGGTGACATGTGGCACCAAGTTCAGCCATTTTCACCCTATAAATACCACCTCTCCCACCCTCATTTTCTTCACACATTTCCCATTCTTTCTTCTTTTTACTCTCTCTCTAGAACCTCTCTCTAGCCCCGAAATCCCCCGAAAAGCCTAGGGAACCTCCCTAGCACGAGGCGGAAGCCCCGGAGTGCTCGACGGCTTCGAGAAGAAGAGCTTTTCGGCTCAGAAATGCTGCTCCAAGCAAAGCCTGGTTTTCTATAAAACCCGCTGTAAGTGAGCTACGTCTACGCTATTTTTAATATAGTTTTTATTTAATTATATGAACGTTATTAAGAACATATAATAAATACTTGGGCTATTATTATGGGTTATATAAGTATTTTTTTAACGCTTATATAATAGTAATAATAGCTAGACTATTAATTAGTCTCGGCGAATAATAGACTAAAATCTATTGGTGATAATACTAGGTTTCGTCGAAGGAAATTATTTTAAAGTAAACGAAGCGCTGTCCGAGTACCGAGTCACCACCTTCTCAGGTGAGTGCATAGTCCCTTTCATGAACATGATTTTAATATAAGTATTGATTGAAGTATTAATTATATGTTTATGTGCGAGTTAATTGATGTTGCTTGAAATTCGTGTTAAAGAACATACCTGATTATATTTGATAATTTAGGATAAAGAGTAGACCTAAATTAAATATGAGGAATATTGGGTAGTATATTCTTACGAGTACAAGTGAGTTAAACTCAGAGAATAGAAGTTAGTATATGTCACTTATCCGGGAGTATGGATTAGACATAGTCATTGTCCCTAGTCCGAGAATATGGATTAGGCATAATCATTCGTCGTTAATCCGAGAGTATGGATTAGCTATTGTCCCTAGTCCGAGAGTATGGATTAGGCATAATCATTCATCTTTAATCCGAGAGTATGGATTAGTCATTCGTCCCTAGTCCGAGAGTATGGATTTGGTAAATTCGTTCATTTCTGATCCGAGAGTATGGAGTAGGTAAAACGACTAATCTTAGGTCCGAGAGTATGGATAGCCTCGTTGCGAGGATCGACGGGGTGGGATAAGAGTTGTTTATATATATGTATGGTGAAATTGTATATTTTGTGAATTTTAAACTATATATATGGTATAACATTGTGGGATTGAAATCCCTATGTGCTCACCAGGTTTCCCAACCTGACCCACTCAGTTTATTTATACCACAGGTGTTGATATGAAGTGACATTACACTGAGAGATTTAAAGAGATGTAGACCACTAGTGTGAATAATTGTAAGTTCTGTTTATGCTTATGTTCCTGTATTAACGATGACATCCCAAATGTTTTAAAATGAAATAAATACGTTTCTTCGAAAATGTTTTAATAACGTATTTACCATGTTTTTCTGGGAACAAATTCCGCAACCTTTTTATAAAATGAAGTACTCTGATTTTTATAAAGCATAAACAAAATCGGTCTTTTCTGGCCGTGATTTTGGGGATGTCACAGTTCAATCGTAGTAAACTATTTGCTCAAAGAACTAATTGCTTTTAGAAACTAATTTACGAAAAAAATTATTAACACTCATCGCTTGGCGCTGGTAAACGGCTTGTGTGTGTGTGTGTGTGTGTATATATATATTGGAATGGAAGAACATGGAATTTTAAGTAGACAATTACTTTTTTTGTGGAATATTTTGAACTCCTATTTCGTTAATAAAATTTCACTACATCACATATTATTAATCTTTAACAAATGTTTGGACTTTAGCGACAAAGACTATTAGAACAGTTAAACAATTAAACTTTAAACATGTTTTACTTTATAAATAAAATTTTAACACATTCTAAACTTATATATGTGGGGATATTTCAATGGTATCAAAGCACAGGTTTAAATGTACTAAATGCTTAGTTAGTATCTAGATTGAAAAAAAAGGGGTTTTATGAATGTTAGGACTTATACATTCATCGATTTTGTTTTGATACGGAGTATTACTTTCTGGTGTATTATTTATTTGTTAGAGTCTAGTATTAAATTAAATATTTTTATACCACATTAACTTTAATGTGTATATAATATATATATATATATATATATATATATATATATATATATATATATATATATATATAGGGCAAGTTAATTTGTTTCTTATATTTATTGTGTGCTAGAATGCACAACTGGAAACTTTGTAAAGTTAAATAATTATTTAATTAAACAAAGACAAGTATTAAATGATTTCTATAATTGTATGTATACTAAATGATATCCATAATTATAATTTTTTTATGGAAACTAATTAAATTCGGCATTAATGTTAGCTATAACATTCTTTCAGAATGAATTCTTTCTGGACTCACTCACCTACAATACAATAAAGTTGTATGGAATATAAAGAATGACAATGTATTCTAATAGAATATACTCTCGCTCTACAAGAATACGCTCTTATTCTTCTAGATATGAATTCATTACGAAATAATATTATTGTTGACGTTAATGGCGAATTTAATCAGTTTCCATAAAAAAGAATTAAGTATGGATATCATTTAATATGCATTTCATATTTACTAAATTCTTATTGGTACATTCTAACATACAATAGATGTGAGAAACATTTGAACCTACCTCTTTGTCTCTCTCTCTCTCTCTCTCTCTCTCTATATATATATATATATATATATATATATATATATATATATATATATATATATACGGTTATGTTATTGTGTTTCTTACAGTTATTATGTGCTAGAATGCACCAAGATAAATTTTACTACATTAAATAATTACTTAATTAAATAAATACATATATTAAATGACTTCCATAATGTTAGATATATATTAAATGATATCCATAATTATAATTCTATTTTTATTGAAACTAATTAAACCCGTCATTAATGTCAACAATAACATTTATTTGGAATGAATTCACATCTAGGTTTTTATATATGCGTTCGTTTTATGTTTCAGGAGTCACTCACTTAAAATATAATAAATTTGCACGGAATATGAAGAACGAGAGTGTATTGTACTAGAGTATACTCCCATTCTGCTGGAATACACTCTTATTCTTCTATATACGAATTCTTTCTGAAATAATATTATTTTTAACATCAATGACGAATTTAATTAGTCTCCATAATATTGACATATAAGTATGGATAGCATTTAATATACATAAAATTATTACTAAATTCTTATTGGTGCATTCTAGCAGACAATAGATGTGAGAAACATTTAAACCTACCTCTTTCTCTCTTTTTCTCTCTCTCACTTTATATATATATATATATATATATATATATATATATATATGGAAAATAATATTAGCTTACTATCAAAGTGCATATATAATGTAATGAAGTAAAGTTGAGAGCCAAGTTCAATAGGTTGGGATAAGTTGCTATAACATGCTAATGTTCATGACAATTCATCAAATGTTTAATTAGTTATAAAACAATTTGGTGAAATGCTATGAACACTTAACATGTTCTAGAAGTTTGTTGTGACGAAGATTTAAGGTACTCAACAGTTTATGCTTTTTAATTTCTCACGTAACTTGATATATAATTATTTTTAATTGATTTCTACTTTTTATATTGTTTTTTTTCTTGTTTTCAATTAATTATCGAAAGCTAAGCTTTCATCGATCTTATTTTGTTACAGAGTGTTACTTTCTGGTATATTATTTATTTGTTAGAGTCTAGTATTAAATTAAATATTTTTATACCACATTAACTGTAATGTGTATAATATATATATATATATATATATATATATATATATATATATATATATATGTGTGTGTGTGTGTGTGTGGTTAGGTTATTGTATTTCTTACATTTATTGTGTGTTAGAAACTCAAGCGAGCCACAGATGTCATCGTGATTCTTGCTTCACCCTTCACAAACAGAGATTGAGCCAAAGACGCCATCATCATCTCCATTAGGTTGATTCGGACTCCGGTGGTGCTGGATGTCACCGTTAGACGGATGTCGTCGCCAGAGAAGGATATAAAGTTTTGTTCTTCTTTTATTTTATTGACTGTAAATAAAAAAGATAATGAAAAACAAATAGAAATGACAAAAAATGTCATTTAAGGGCATTCAATTTGAAATGGATCAAACAGTAACAAAATACCTTGTGTTTAGTTTAGTTAAATACAAAATACCTTGTTTTAGTTTAAAAAATAATCGTACGTTGTTTTGGTTAAAACTTATAGTATGTTATTATCTACATTATACATTACTATAAAAGATAAACAAAATTAGGACGAATCATGGTTCTTGTTTCATCTTGCAAAACAAAGTTAACTTGTTTTTATAGATTTAGGTATCACACTTCTTTCGAAAATATTTATATTTCACATAATTAAGTTGTTTTTACCTTACAATTTTGTATCTTTATAGTTACAGTAAGTTTTCAAAAAATATGATGAAGTCGGAGTTGTCGTAATTTGAACCAGTGTAATATCGGTCGTACTTGAGCAAGATCATACGTGTTAGCTATAATTGTTTTCATGCTCACCCAAATTTAAGTCGATCTTACTAAGGGTTAAGGTTTATGGTGTATATCAAATCATTTTAGTAATAGTGAAATTCTAAATAATTGAATAATGAATTATTAATAAAGTTCTTAGACCAAAAGAAGTAATCCAAATAATCTCTTTATTTTTAATAAGTAATCTTTAAAAAATTTAGAAAATCCAAGTCCGATGAAAAATCGAGAGTAGTGTTAAGCATATGGCCTTCCATAAACCCCAGGTAACAAATTATTATGGTCGTAATTGTTAAAACGACTATATTTTTTATGGAAATAGTTACACATAGGCCGACTTCCCCAACTTGCAAATTAGGTCAATAATTTATTATCCTCTTTTGCACCTGACTAAGATGATATTTATGGTAATTAATAAAAAAGCAAATAATAATAATAATAATAATAATAATAATAATAATAATAATCTTATTTTACAACAAATAAAATATTAAATTATATTGTATAATTTTCACGAGTTCTTTAACTTTACAATAAAAAACTATAGCTTTAGCTTCAAACCGTACATTCTTTTTGTTTTTTGCATGAAAATGACGTATTTGTGCCATGACACACCATTGTGAAATCTTTATTTGAACAAATGGGCATGGAGACCGCTTTGTCCTGTAATGTTTCCTTATCATAAATTAGGGTTTTTGGTTTACTACTTCAGATTTATGGAGACGGAGGGGGATTTTATCAATTGGTAGTTTATTTCCTTAGCAAATCACCTATATAGCGAAAGTTAATACGCCAATTAAGGTAACCATCTTTACCTGATCATGAAGCACAAGAAAATACATAAAAAATGTCTTTTGATTGATTTTTAGTCTTTAGTATTGAAGTCTTGAATCTTGATGACAATGGCTAGAAACTGTTTTGTGTTTGCCATGGATGTTGAACAATTGATAGGACCGTATGTGTCTATTTTTCTTTAAACTTTTCCATATTTACCCCTATTGTTTTTACCATTTGCTTTATTATGACTTAAGTGCAGTGAATAACTCACTGTGAAACTCATTGCAAGTGTGAAGATTTAAGGTAATAACCACTTCCATCTTTGCTATAGTCAAGATGTCCGTAGAAAAGGAACCCACATCACACCTTCAGACTTTCTGTTTATTAACAAAACATAGAAGTGCATTTCGATTAAAAATGACATGAAGTGCTTTCTAATTTAAAAATGCTCAAAAATCTCCATCAAGAAAAAAGCTGATAATTTGCTATTAAAATACAAAAATAAACCATGACTAAAGAAATCCAGAAAATACAAAGTAGATTGTTGTTTTGGTGAATTGTTTACTGTTATTTCAATTAGTAAGTTATCTTTATTTATTTTCCATCTCAAATTGTAGTCTTTCTATTTAATAATTTTGTTTATTATTTGTCAATTTTAGTAGCTTTTTTTTTTCAAAGCAATGTAGGGCGTTATTTGACAGTTTTTGTATTTTTAACAAAGTAGTTGCTATTTTTTTGAATTATAATTTTTTATGCAAAATAAGTAGTAATGCTTTATTGCTTTTTAATCTATTGACAACATATTGGCATCAACATAATTCTGTAAATTTGTTAATATAGTTTAGATGTGTCCTAAATGCTCGAAAAATACCTTATTTCGTCTAAAGCCATGACTTTTACTTATTTTCCATGCATATTCAAAAGAATCCAATCTGCAAGATTACAAGAGAAAATGGTAATCGTCAACTACTATGGACTACAAAAGTAATCATATCGTACGAAGTGTCAATGACTAAAAGACATGTGTGAGGCGTTTGAGCGTACCATGAAACATATAACTGGGGTGAGGCTCTAATTTATTTGAAAGAGAATGCTTTTGGGCGGTGATTTTAGATAATTGTTTACGGTCGTGAGACGTGGAATACATGCACATACTATGAATAATTGTTCAGTCGTAGTAACCTATTTGCTCGAAGAACTAATTGCTTTTAGAAACTAATTTATGAAAAAAATTATTAACACTCATCGCTTGGCGCGGGTAACGGCTAGTGTGTGTGTGTGTGTGATTGTGTGTGTGTGTGTGTCTATATATATATATATATATATATATATATATATATATATATATATATATATATATATATATATATTGGAATAGAAGAACATGGAATTTTAAGTAGACCATTAATTTTTTTGTGGAATATTTTGAACTCCTATTTTGTTAATAAAATTTCACTACATCACATATTATTAATCTTTAACAAATGTCTGGACTTTAGGAACAGAGACTATTACAACAATTAAACAATTAAACTTTAAACATGTTTTACTTTATAAATAGAACTTTAAACACATTCTAAATTTATTTATGTGGGGCTATTTCAATGGTATCAAAGCACATGTTTAAATGTATTAAATGCTTAGTTAGTATCTAGATTTAAAAAAAAAGTGTTTTTATGAAGGTTAGGACTTATACATTCATCGATTTTATTTTGATACGGAGTATTACTTTCTGGTGTATTATTTATTTGTTAGAACCTAGTATTAAATTAAATATTTTTATACCACATTAACTTTAATGTGTATATAATATATAATATACATATATATATATATATATATATATATATATATATATGTATGTATGTATATATATGTATGTATGTATATAATATATAATATACATATATATATATATATGTATATATATATGTATATATATATATATGTGTGTGTGTGTGTGTGTGTATATATATATATATATATATATATATATATATATGGCTAGGTTAATTTGTTTCTTATATTTATTGTGTACTAGAATGCACAACTGGAAATTTTTTAAAGTTAAATAATTATTTACTCGATAGGTATTAAATGATTTCCATAATTGTATGTATATTAAATGGTATCCATAATTATGGAAACTAATTAAATTCGTCATCAATGTTAGCAATAACATTCTTTTAGAATGAATTCTTTCTGGAGTCACTCACTTACAATACAATAAAGTTGTATGGAATATAAAGAATGACATTGTATTCTAATAGAATATACTCTCGCTCTACAAGAATACGATCTTATTCTTCTAGATACGAATTCATTACGAAATAATATTATTGTTGACATTAATAACGAATTTAATCAGTTTCCATAAAAAAAAAAATTATAAGTATGTGAGAAACATTTGAACCTACCTCTCTATCTCTCTCTCTCTCTCTCTCTCTCTCTCTATATATATATATATATATATATATATATATATATATATAGGGTTAGGTTATTGTGTTTTCTTACAGATATTATGTGCTAGAATGCACCAAGATAAATTTAGTAAATTAAATAATTACTTAATTAAATAAATACATATATTAAACTACTTCCATAATATTAGATATATATGAAATGATATCCATAATTATAATTCTATTTTTATTGAAACAAATTAAACCCGTCATCAATGTCAACAATAACATTCATTCGGAATGAATTCACATCTAGGTTTTTATATATGCGCTCGTTTTATGTTTCAGGACTCACTCACTTAAAATATAATAAAGTTGCATGGAATATGAAGAACGAAAGTGTATTCTACTAGAGTATACTCTCATTCTGTTGGAATACACTCTTATTCTTCTATATATGAATTCTTTTTGAAATAATATTATATTTGACATCAATGACGAATTTAATTAGTTTCCACAAAATTGAGATATAAGTATGGATAGCATTTAATATACATAGAATTATTACTAAATTCTTATTGGTGCATTCTAGTAGACAATAGATGTGAGAAACATTTAAACCTACCTCTCTCTCTCTCTCTCTCTCATTCTTTATATATATATATATATATATATATATATATATATATATATATATATATATATATATATGTAAAACATTTGAAGACAATATCTAACATTTATATTTTTGAGATACGATAGTAATTAACACTGCTATAAAAACAGCAGTTAGAGTATGTAAACCATCAAACATTTTCATTCACATTACACTTGCATTCAACAATAGTGTTGAAAATAATATTTGCTTACTATCAAAGTGCATATACGATGTAATGAAGTAAAGTTGAGAGCCAAGTTCAATAGGTTGGGATAAGTTGCTATAACATGCTAATGTTAATGGCAATTCATCAAATATTTAATTAGTTATAAAAGAATTTGGTGAAATGCTATGAACACTTAACATGTTCTAGAAGTTTGTTGTGACGAAGATTTAAGGTACTCAATAGTTTATGCTTCTTAATTTCTCACGTAACATAATATATAATTATTGTTAATTGATTTCTACTTTTTATATTGTTTTTTTTTTCTTGTTTTCAATTAATTATCGAAAGCTAAACTTTCATCGATCTTATTTTGTTACGGAGTATTACTTTCTGGTATATTATTTATTTGTTAGAGTCTAGTATTAAATTAAATATTTTTATACCACATTAACTGTAATGTGTATAATATATATATATATATATATATATATATATATATATATATATATATATATATATATATATATATATATATATAGGGTTAGGTTATTGTATTTCTTAAATTTATTGTGTGTTAGAAACTCAAGCGAGCCACAGATGTCATCGTTATTCTTGCTTCACCCTTCACAAACAGAGATTGAGCCTAAGACGCCATCATCATCTCCATTAGGTTGATTCGGACTCCGGTGGTGCTAGATGTCACCGTTAGACGGATGTCGTCGCTAGAGAAGGATATAAAGTTTTGTTGTTATTTTTTTTATTTTAATGACAGTATATAAAAAAAATGAAAAACAAAATAGAAATGACAAAAATGTCATTTAAGGACATTCAATTTGAAATGGATCAAACCGTAACAAAATACCTTGTGTTTAGTTTAGTTAAATATAAAATACCTTGTTTTACTTTAAAAAATAATTGTATGTTGTTTTGGTTAAAACTTATAGTATGTTATTATCTAGGTTATACGTTACTATAAAAGATAAACAAAATAGGACGAATCATGGTTCTTGTTTCATCTTGCAAAAGAAAGTTAACTTGTCTTTATAGAGTTAGGTATCACACTTCTTTCGAAAATATTTATATTTCACATAATTAAGTTGTTTTTACCTTCCAATTTTGTATCTTTATAGTTACAGTAAGTTTTCAGAAAATATGATGAAGTCGGAGTTGTCGTAATTTGAACCGGTGTAATATCGGTTTACTTGAGCAAGATCATATGTGTTAGCTATAATTGTTTTCATGTTAACCCAAATTCAAGTCGATCTTACTAAGATTTTAGGTTTATGGTGTATATCTAATCTTTTTAGTAATACTGAAATACCAAATAATTGAATAATTGAATTATTAATAAAGTTTTTAGACCAAAAGAAGTATTATAAATGATCCCTTTATTTTTAATAAGTAATCTTAGAAAAAAGTTAGCAAATCCAAGTCGGATGAAAAATCAAGAGTAATGTTAAGCATATGGCCTTCCATAAACTCCATGTAACAAATAATTATGGTCGTAATTGTTAAAACGACTATCTTTTTTATGGAAATAGTTACACATAGGCCGACTTCCCTAACTTGCAAATTAGGTCAATTATTTATTATCCTCTTTTGCACCTGATTGAGATGATATTTATGGTAATTAATAAAAATGCAAACAATAATAATAATAATAATAATAATAATAATAATCTTATTTTACAATAAATAAAATCTTCAATTATATTGTATAATTTTCATGATCTTTAACTTTACAATAAAAAACTATAGCTTTAGCTTCAAACCGTACATTCTTTTTGTTTTTTGCATAAAAATGACGTATTTGTGCCATGACACACCATTGTGAAATCTTTATTTGAACAAATGGGCATGGAGACCGCTTTGTCCGGTTTCCTCATTATGTTTTCCTTTTACTTAAGGACAAATCAATGCCAAATCTACATGCTATCTATGAACATTGAGATCTCGAATTTATAGCATGTTTAGAAAAATTATTACTAATTGCGGTTGATGAATTATAGGGAAAAATCATTAACAATTGGCGAGTTCAAGAACTTCCTCAATAGAAGTCATTCTTACATTTTATTTTCTCAATGGAATGTGTCGATCATTTGTCCGCTAATCTATTCACTCTTGTTTTTTGTTGATAATATTTCTCTCAAAAGGATGTAATTTGAATCAACTTGTAGGTTTGCACATATTGGAATATTGCATCAACAGAAACATAATTCCATTTAGTATTGGTATGTACATAGTTATACAAATCTTAGAAATATGGCTTCATGTGATTTTCTCCATCTTGTTGTATTTCATAATCTATTTAAAACTATTATATAACATGGTAACCAAATCTAAACATTAATTGTAACAAAACATGTCATAAGGGATTGCCTTTGGATATATTTTTACTTTTCAAGGTTTGAAAATCAAATTATCAGTTTCCTAAAGCTTTTTCATATTTTGACTATTAAGAAGACTATTTAATATAGATATAGAAAGCTATTTTTACATATTTTTGAATGACTAAATTAGCTTACCAAAGGACGAACAATTATAACTATATTTCTAATCCTAAATTTCATATATGTTATAGACGTACTTGAACCCTCAACCGATCATGAGGCGTCTAGCCGATGCCGCTAAGCCAACTATCTAATCAAATGACCTCTTTGACCATTTTACTCCCCGGTTTGTTAGCATATCATCTAATTTAAAAACTTAAATAAACATCGTTAACATCATCAAAGTAGTTCCATACAAATCACCATTGATTTGGTAGAAGCTAAATACAACCGTATACCACGGAATGAGTCATTTTTATCTTGGAAACAACAAACTAAATAGGTAATTTTACGGCAAAAGCTAAAAGAAGTCAACAATTTTAACCTTTTTATACAACAAAAGGATCCAAATTAGCATTTTTTTACAATTTCGATCAGTAAATGATCTAATTTAACAATTTCTGATTTTACAAACAATCAAAATAAACAACTTTTATTCCCACCTTGTATTAAATTGCTACAAATTTTGAACATGCTTCAGTATTTCGTTAAGCTTCTCCCTTTCAACCTGGCAATCATATACAAAACTGAACATTTATTAGAAACCAATTCTCCAATGAGTTATCAAATCAATAAGTTGCCCATACAAGCTTACTTTATGCGTGAGACTATCGTTCTATGAAGTTTGCTCCCTTCTTGCTCTATCATGCCACAGGGGATCTGTGTCTCCATTTTCTTTTTATTTGAATCATTAATCGCTTCCTCCTCCTAAAACATGAAAAAGATTTCATTTTTTATTCAAAATTTAGATTCGGTGGTCTGAATGTTGTGTACTCATAACACATGAAATCCTTAATTTGAAGCAAATTTTGCAATAAGTATAACTAATCTAACTTCATACAACTCGCCGAAAAGCTAATAAGAATATTAATCGGACACGATATATTGATTTTCTCATCTCATTGCAAATCCCATATTAAATCATTTCTGTAGTAGCACATATTGTTTTAGCAATGGGGTGTTATAAAGAGAAGTATATGAAAAGAGATAGAGAAATTAAATTACCTCCTACATTTTATACCTACAATTATTCCTACCCATTAAAATTATGACAAATCATCATTCAATTTAATTGTAATTGATATATTTCTAATATAGCCTTAATGAGTTAGTTAAAAAAATATGGAATAATGACACTTGTCATAATTTTATTGGGTAGGAACATTTGTAGGCATGAAAAGTAGGAACCAATTTAATTTCTCTAAATTCTTTTAAACGTTTAACTGATTTATTTGTTTATTAATTGGTTTTTAAATAATAGATTTGTACATTATGTTTTGTGTTTTGTACCTCTTAAATTTCAGGAAAGGACAAATATATATATATATATATATATATATATATATATATATATATATATATATATATATATATATATATATATATATATATATATATATATAAAAGAGTTATATGGAAAATGAATGATTAGGGCAACACATATTTGAACCAATGAAAACATAACAACACATCACTTCCACAATACATTACTTATAAAGAAAGAAATGGACACGTGTCATTTGATTATTGGTTCCGGTAGATGTTGCCCTAGTTATTTGTTTTCCATAGAACTCATTCCTATATATATATATATATATATATATATATATATATATATATATATATATATATATATATATATATATATATATATATATATATAGCCGTTTACCCACGCTACGCGATGGATTGAGAAAAATTTGTTTTAGCAATAATTCATTCAAGAATTTATTATATTTCAAGGAACACAAAATAGATATGCATTCGGTTTTTGCAGCGAATAACATGGTTACTATTCTAACCATTGTATTAAATAACGAAAAGAGTTTTTAGTGTGCAAATTATTTTGATAGCCCTCCCCTTTAGAAATTATGGTACATTTTATTGTTTTTCTTAATTTGCACTACTCTTTTATTTAATTGGCGAACACAGAAAAAAGCCAAGGGAGTGTTCAATTTTATATTTTATCTATCAAATATCATCTAATGTATATGCAATACAATATTCACCTCAGTCACTAAATACGTTAGATGATAATAATAATAATAATAATAATAATAATAATAATAATAATAATAATAATAAACCACTTGCATTTACTATTTTATGGACTACGAATTTCATGTTTTTTTTAATAAATATTAATATTTCTATCATTCATGTATATAGATGTTAACAAAACATCAATTTTAAGAATTTAAAGGATAAGTTTTACTCATTTTATATAGTGAGGTTTGCACGCATGCCTCTCAAAAGGGTATCTTAATAATTTGTCACTAAATAGGTCAATTTACACAACATTGAGACGAAAATGTATTATGCAAAAATTTTGATCAACGATACCATGTCGTTTACGAAAGTTGGTTTTTATCTAATGCACTTCTAGAATTAACAAAACGAAAAAACCGAACTTTGGCAATTGGGTATGTTCTATATTTAAAATCGAATAAGAAGATTTTGAGTTGAAGACATAACCAATTAGAACTTGTTTCATTAAATTTTCAGTTTAAACAAGGGAATATGACTTATTAAGGTAATTAACTTTTCGATATGTTCACATCTGGGTAACTGTCTTTTTTTTGTACATATGTAGGTAATAAACTTTTTGGAAGTGTTCACATATGATATTATGACCTGCTATAGCAGGTTAAATCCTAGATGTGAACTCTTTCAACAAGTTTGTTACCTAGATGTGTATAAAAAAAATAGTTACCCAAATATGAACAAAATGAAAATTAAAAATTAAATTACATGAATGGTCACTATGGTTTGGGGGAATTT
The DNA here is from genome assembly GCF_052625555.1 of Lactuca saligna. Lineage (NCBI taxonomy): Eukaryota > Viridiplantae > Streptophyta > Magnoliopsida > Asterales > Asteraceae > Lactuca > Lactuca saligna. Next base: position 98,839,608 of record NC_136425.1, on the reverse strand, counting down.
GTGGTTTTTGTCCCTAATTTATTTTTTTAACTTAAATGGTCCCTACTATTTATTTTTGTTGCGCGTTTGGTCCCCGTCTTACCTAAAAATACTATTGTGCCCTTATTAATTTATTTTTTTAATTAATTTTCTTATCTATGTGTTTATTTTATACATATTTAAAAAAATTAATAGACCACACATATTTGTATCTCATCGGATGATCTCTACTGTTTATTTTGAATTTTTTTTTTTTTTTTTTTTTTTTTTTTTTTTTTAACTTGGATGATCCTTACTGTTTATTTTTGTTATGCGTTTGGTCTTTGTCTTATCTAAAAATACTATTTTTCCCTTATTAATTTTTTAAATTAATTTTCTTATTTATGTATTTATTTTTTATAAAAAAATTAATATACCCCAAATATATGTATCTTATCACCGTAAATCTGAAACCACATTTGAGAAATTTAATTTGAGTCTTACCATTCACCATCTCATCTCTGATCCTCCCCATCTTCTATTTCTTTTCCATCTTTAGTAACATCAACGTCTTCACCGTCCTTTTTTTTTTTGGTACTTCAACTCTGGAGAACCAACACCATAACCTACTGTCTCTTCATATTTAGTGGGTTGTAGTGTTGTTTCGACGGAGTTGAAGGACCGAAAAAAGAAGTGATGATGAAGACGTCGATATCACTAAAGATGAAAAATAAATAGAAGTTGAGAATGATGAAAGATGGGATGGTGAGGAGATACAGATATGTGAGGTCTACTAATTTTTCTTAAACATATAAAGCATAAGTACACAAACAAGAAAATTAATTAAAGAAATAATAAGGGCACAATAGTCTTTTTAGGTAAGATAGGGACCAAGTTCGTAACAAAATTAAATAGTAGGGACCATCCGAGTTAAAAAATTAAATTAATTAAAAAATAGATAGTAGGGATCATCCGATGAGATACAAATATATGTGATATATTAATTTTTATAAATATGTAAAAAATAAACATAGATAAAAAATTAATTAAAAAAATAAATTAATAAGGACACAATAGTATTTTTAGGTAATATGGGGACCAAACGCGCAACAAAAATAAACAATATGAACCATTTAAGTTTAAAAAAATAACTTAGAGATCAAAACCACAAATTCCCCCAAACTACAGGGACCATTCATGTAATTTAATTTTTACTTTTGGTTTTGTTCATATTTGGGTAACTATTTTTTTGTACACATCTAGGTAACAAACTTGTTGAAAGCGTTCACATTTAGGATTTAACCTGCTATAGCAGGTCATAATGGTCATATGTGAACACTCCCAAAAAGTTTGTTACCTTCATATGTACAAAAAAAAGATAGTTACCCAGATGTGAATATACCGAAAACTTAATTACTTGATAAGTCATATTCCCTTTAAACAAATACTAAATTCTAACATTAAATATACCCCCTTACCACAATGATACACAAATACAATCACATACAGACACATTCACTATCTTTTTAATATAGGCCCATAGTAAATACAATACATAATAAGGTGTCATTTAAAAAATTCAATGTTAATGTTTTTGGTGCTGTTTTGTAGTCTGGTTAAAGAGTCAAAGTTAGTTATCGTGAACTTTTTCTGAGTTGTTTTTTTTTTTTTGGTGGAAAAAGAGCAATCCATTAGCAATAAACATATCTAACCATGTAATAGGTTATAGAAACTTGATCTCAAAATATAATGGAATTTTTTGATCAAAGGTAAGTTTGCAAGGAAGAGGAGGTTCTATGATCTACACAATTATTTAACTATGTGATTTTAAATGTCAATTTAGTTCCTCTTTAACCTTCTTCAAAACATCATGACAAATAGATAGTTGCAAACAACCCATCAACAAAAATCGGGTAGTGTAGCAAGGGAGCGGAAAAAAGATAAGGGTGACATCGTCAGGGATCAGTGGCTAACAGAATCTTATAAGATATCATTCATCTCTTTCTCTTGTACTTAATTTGGTTGTTTTTCTATTTATTCAAATAGAAAAACATCAAAACAAAAACTCAAATAAATAAAAACATATCTCAGCTGATGAATCAATTTAAAAAATAAATAGAGAATTGCAGGTTCCTTTGCACAAAAATCTAAAAACGTTAACGAAGTAGTTATAACTATTATTATTATTTATTCCCATGTTTAGAAATAACAAAAAAATAAAGTAATTATAACTATTATTAATATTTATTTCCATGTTTAAAAATATACTATTACATTAGTATTTTAATTTTTTAGTAAAACAATTAAAATTTTAATAAAGCTTTTAATTTATAAAATATCGATGATTATCTTGTTTGCTTTTCATCGATGCAAAAAGTAAAAATAACAATAAAATTAATCGCAAAACATAAGCAAATTGAAAAAGTTAGGAATCAATTTCAATATTCATAGTATTTATAGCATAAGAACTATTACAACACTACATCGATCCTTTCTTTTTAGTGCATAAATAGAGGGTAGTAATATAGATTTCCATAACTAAGAAATACGGAATGCATACGCTTATTTCCTTGTGTTTAGCACACAACAACATATACATTGATCACAACCATTATTTATTTTGCACACTATAAATGTTGGAAGCTGTACATAAGTAGAGTGAGTTTTTCCTAAAAAAATTAGGAGAATGTTTAATAAGTCTAGTATTACTCACACAAGGTTAATCCTTTAGCTAGAAATAAGATAACTGTTTTGCACTTTTTAGTTTGGTAACTTGCAGCCCTTAATATCTGCAGATCTACTGCATTAATCAAGAACATATATCATAAAGGTTTACTAAAAAAACAGGCATAAAGATTTTTTGTGTTAACAATATGAAAATTAACAGGACGAACATCAACTACTTTTTACAGCCTCTGTGCTGCTGTTTGGCTACTATTTCTTAGTTCCAATATAAAGTTATATATTCTCCCATCATAATGCACATATTATTCACTCAGTTGTCATGCTAAACATGTGTACCACTTGAAAAAAAAAAACATAAGAACATCCCTTTAATAAAAATTACAAAAATTCTAAAAGAAATATAAAATATCCCTTTTGATTCACACCTCTGTTTTTACCAACTTCCATGTGTAGACTGATAGACTTTTGACATTCAAAGTCACAAAAGATAAAGTCGTTGAAAATATTGTTTTTCAGGAGATATCAAATAAAGGTTGATTTACGGCATCTTTGTCCACTTTAATAAAAAACCACAGCAACCTGAAAAGAGAAATACATGATCTAGTTGTTCATTTTGATTTTTGACAAACCCAAGATAACATGAAAGACCCTTTGAATAGACAAACTCTAGCTCCATCATAAGTTTATTACCAAGAAGATGAAAGGCCCTTTGATCAATTTTTAAGTTGTTCACCATATCCATACACAAACAATGAGAGAGAGAGAGAGAGAGAGAGAGAGAGAGAGAGAGAGAGAGAGAGAGAGAGAGAGAGAGAGAGAGAGAGAGAGAGAGAGACTTTTTGGTGTGTTTTATTGGCTTGCAAGGTGGAGACTCCAGATGACATTTTAGGCGACATGTAAGATTGTTTTAATCAGTTAATTTCTTGAAGGACCCCATTCATTAGCAGGTAGCATGTATCAAGATGAAAATTTGAATATAGGCAAAATTAGACAAAAATGAAACTCAAATAAGTTTATATGGAGAAAAAAATAAGAAGCCAGATGCATTTATTTTTTTACCTTTGTTTCCAGCAAGCATCGTTCATGCAGGCAATGTAGGGCGTTATTTGATCATTTTTGTATTTTTAACAAAGTAGGTTGCTATTTTTCCAATTATATTTTTTTTATGCAAAATAAGTAGTAATGCTTTATTTCTTTTTAATCTATTGACAACATATTGGCATCAACATAACTTAGTAAACTCGTTAATATAGTCTAGATGTGTCCTAAATGCCCGAAAAATTCCTTATTTCATCTAAAGCCATGACAACTATGGACTACAAAAATAATCAAATCGTACGTAGTGTCAATGCCTAAAAGACATGTGTTGGAGGCGTTTGAGCATACCATGAAACATATCACTGGGGTGAGGATCTGATTTATTGGAAAGATAATGATTTTGGGAGGTGATGTTAGACAACTATTTCCGGTCGTGAGACGTGGAATGCATGCACATACTATGAATAATTGTTCGGACATAGTAAACTATTTGCTCAAAAGAACTACTAGAAACTAATTTATGAAAAAATTATTAACAATCGTCGTTTGACGCTGGTAAACGGCTAGTGTATATATATATATATATATATATATATATATATATATATATATATATATATATATATATATATATATATATATATATATTGGAATGGAAGAACATGGAATTTTAAGAAGACCATTAATTTTTTTGTGGAATATTTTGAACTCTTATTTCGTTAAAAAAAAATTCACTACATCACATATTATTAACCTTTAACAAATGTCTCGACTTTAGGGACAAAAACTATTACAACAATTAAACAATTAAACTTTAAACATGTTTACTTTATAAATAAACCTTTAAACACATTCTAAATTTATTTATGTGGGGTTATTTCAAAGGTATCAAAACAAAGGTTTAAATAATGCTTAGTTAGTATCTAGATTTAAACAAAAGTGTTTTTATGAAGGTAATTAGGACTTATACGTTCATCGATCTTGTTTTCTTACCGAGTATTGCTTTCTCGTGTATTATTTATTTGTTAGGGTCCAATATTAAATTAAATATTTTACAGCACATTAACTTTAATGCACGCGTGTGTCTCTCTCTCTCTCTGTGTGTGTGTATATATATATATATATATATATATATATATATATATATATATATATATATATAGGCTTAGGTTATTCTATTCAAAGTAATTATTGTGTTATTGTATGCATAAATATGGATCAATCATTTTTGGTAAATTAAGAAAGTGATTATTGTGGTTAAAGAAATTAAAAAAGAAAAAAAAAACTTTCCATTTAATAAATAGGTAACATTCACTTTTCTTACTTTACCAAAAATTTACTAATTAGGAAACACAGTTTTAATTAATAAAAAGTTTCGAATTTTCAGAGATATTTGATTTTCTTAATTTTGAATTTTGAATTTTTTTAACTAATTAGATTATAATTCTAAGATAATTCTGTTAGAATGATATTCTATGAGAATTTCCGATTATCTATTCTGACAAAATAAATGTTTTGAATGAATAAATATTTTGAAGACAAACAATACTTTTGAACCATCAGTTTCAACATAACATGATTCTTATATATATTTATAGACATTGAATGTAAATATAGATTCATACATATTCTTATAGAGTAATAGTCTTGTAGATTTTAATACAATTACACATATTCTAACAGAATGTCATAAAAAATAAATAAATATCTTAAAAAGCATAGAATGCTTAAATATAGAATTCTTGAACGAATGCACTTGATCATTTTATTATGGACTATTCTTCTAGAATATAACGATGAATAATGCTTTCTTTTGTGAAAACCATTGAGCATTATTCATCTTCATCTCATGCGCCATCATCCAACGTTCACGCCCGTGATCAACATGTCTCCTTCACACATTCTATGGGAATAACTGCTATGAAATTGAGCATTTTATAAGAATAACTACATGTTACAAAAGTGTTAAAGTTGAACATCAAGTTCTTAGAGAATTCAATACTACATGTTAAAATCAACACAAATAACAAACTCATAAATTACTTTTGTGTTCTTCAAGATTTTGAAAATCAATTTCTCTTTCAGACATTTCTACAAACACCTGGTGTGTAATACTCTCATAGAATTATTTTTGTGTTCTTTAAGATTTCTGAACCGCCATGACTTGTTAGAATCACATAATTACTATTCACGAGAAATAAAATTAAAGCTTATATTTTACATTAGCATGTTTGAACAAAAATCAACACAAAATTCAACATGTATTTTCTTTTTCCTATCAACAAATCAAGAATTTAAAATGCACAACATGTATGTACGCTTCAATAACCACAAACAAAGTTCAAATCAACATCTATGCTAGTTTATGCTTCTATAATATACAAAGAAGATCACAAATCACAAATTCACAAAATGTATGGTAAAATCGGAATTTATGAAGAAACAAATCAGAAAAAAAAAGAGATTACATGGTACTCCTACATATAATGATTGCAAAATCAGAAGAAAGAAGATGAAACAGATGAAGTCGTGGCTGCAACGAACAGAAGGAACAAAACACAAAAATAAATAAATAATTAAATAAAGGAGATGCTTACCTTAGGGGCAAAGGTGTGGCTGCAGCGGTGCTCGGGGGGGGGGGGGGGGGGGGGGAGGTCTGCCGACGACCAAGAAGGATGCTGGTGAGGAGGCGCCGACGAGAACAAAGAAACGAGAAGGCGATGAGGAGAAAGACGAGATGGATCGGTGATAAAGAAGCAATAACGGTTTGATGAGATTTAAAGGAAAGCAATCCAATATTTTAGGGATTAATTAATTTTTTATTTAACTAACTAAATTAGGTAATAGGTAATTACATATCCTTATTTAAGTTTTTGAAATGATTGCCCCATATTAATGCATACAATAACACAATAATTACTTTTAATACATGAACCTAACTCTCTCTCTCTCTCTCTCTCTCTCTCTCTCTTTCTATATATATATATATATATATATATATATATATATATATATATATATATATATCAGTGTTGTAAAAATCCCGATTAGGTCCCGATTAATCTCCAATTAATCCCTAAGCGCTACTTGACCGATTAGAGAGCGCCTAACGATTAATCCATGCATACAAAATGACTGAAATAGTAGAACCCGATAAAAATTTTACACTTTGAAGAAATTATATCTCAATAGAAACTATTTGATGCATGATTACTATTGTATTTGTCATATTAACCTATTTTGTTATGATATTAGTGGTATTTATGAACTTTTATATGATATTAGTCATATTTAACTTTTTAAAATCTAACAAATTAGCAATTAACGGTCCCCGATTAATCTCAGCCTAGCCGATTAATCCCTTGACCCCAGTCCACCGACTAGCTAACGTCGAACAATTTTTACAACCTTGATATATATATATATATATATATATATATATATATATATATATATATATATATATATATATATAGGAATAGGTTATAATGTGGATGGACAACTATTGTGTGGATGTGTGGATAATGCTATTTTATGAAAATTACTAAGAGATTATGTTGTTTAGTCATGTGAATACGTTCAATCTCACAGAACTATTGTTATTTTAATAGATTCTCACCAATTCTAATTCATTTTTGTTATTATATTATCAAAAAACATATTTTCATTGTAATTCTCACATAATAATATTATCCACACATCCACACAATAAATGTCAATCCACATTTAAACGTAGCTCTCTCTCTCTCTCTCTCTCTCTCTATATATATATATATATATATATATATATATATATATATATATATGTGTGTGTGTGTGTGTGTGTATGGAAAAAATTTGAAGACACTATCTAACATTTATTTTTTTGAGATACGATAGTAAGCAACACTGCTATAAAAATTCGGTTGGAGTATGTAAACTATCAAACATTTTCATTCACATTACTCTTGCATTCAACAATAGTGTTGAAAATAATATTCGTTTACTATGAAAGTGCATACACGATGTAATGAAGTAAAGTTAAGAGCCAAGTTCAATAGGTTGGGATAAGTTGTTGTAACATGCTAATGTTCATGGCAATTCATCAAGTATTTATTGAATTATAATTTATTTTGGTGAAATGCTATGAACACTTAACATGTTCTTGAAGTTTGTTATGATGAAGATCTAAAGTACTAAACAATTTAGGCATCTTAATTTCTCACATAACATGATATATAATTTTTGTTAATTGATTTCTACTTTTTATCTTGTTTTCAATTAATTAACGAAAGCTAAGCTTCCATCCATTTCGTGTTATAAGCGAGTATATATATATATATATATATATATATATATATATATATATATATATGTGTGTGTGTGTGTGTGTGTGTGTGTGTATGGAAAAAATTTGAAGACACTATCTAACATTTATTTTTTTGAGATACGATAGTAATCAACACTGCTATAAAAATTTGGTTGGAGTATGTAAACTATCAAACATTTTCATTCACATTACTCTTGCATTCAACAATAATGTTGAAAATAATATTTGTTTACTATGAAAGTGCATAGGATGTAATGAAGTAAAGTTGAGAGCCAAGTTGAATAGGTTGGGATAAGTTGTTGTAACATGATAATGTTCATGGCAATTCATCAAATATTTATTGAATTATAATTTTTTTTTTGGTGAAATGCTATGAACACTCAGCATGTTCTTGAAGTTTGTTATGATCAAGATCAAAAGTACTCAACAATTTTGGCATCTTAATTTCTCACACAACATGATATATAATTTTTGTTAATTGATTTCTACTTTTTATCTTATTTTCAATTAATTAACGAAAGCTAAGCTTCCATCCATTTTTTGTTATAAGTGACTAAATGTATTTCATTTACGATTAGAAAAATATTGTCTTGTGTCGCACCCCGATCGACAGCAGAATCGTCGCGGTTGCGACGTTAAACAATTGGATCACAGTCAACCACATATATCGAACACTTAACATATTTAAATCAATATATTACAAACCTTAAAGTGTTGGAATTGAAATTACATATTCATAGTTTAAACATACAAGAGTAGATAAAACAGTCCAAGATTATTCCCAAAAGAAAAAAGAAAGGAACTATAATTTCCTTAGAACCGATGTCCTACCTCCGACTCCTTAGTTACCTGAGAATACACATTTTTAAAATATGTCAACAAAAATTGTTGGTGAGTTGCACAGGTTTAGACTCCGTGAGTTTCATAAAAAGAAATCTTTATAAAACGTGGAATGGTTAACAAAATAAGTTGTGCAAAACATGGTCGACAATGTTACCGATATGCTTCGTGTGAGAACCGGTACTGGAAATCTAGTACGAGTACCTATGTTACTTGCTTACAATAAAAGTAAATTTTTATCATACTTTTGAGAAGCAAACTATTTAGTGTTTGTATAAATAGAAACTAACAATCGTCTTAACAATCTACAAACAATATTCATACTACATATAGCCTCATCCCAATGTGTACTAGTATATTTATATTCGGGACTTGGTTATAGTTTAATAAGTCTAGAGTATTTATTTATTTATAATTTAGTAAAATATTACTTCTTTTCCGTCATCTTTGTTCATAAACGACTAAGTTTGATTTCTTACAATATTAATATAGATCGTCGTACAAAAGTCTATATTTTTGCCAATTGTTACATTCTCCCCCCGCTAAAAGAATTTTGCCCCGAAATTCAGCTTGTAGACGGGATGTCACCAAACAATTGGGGATATTTATTTTTCATTTGATCTTCACGTTCCCAGGTAAATTCTGGTCCTCGCTGAGATTTCCAACAAACTTTCACGATTGGAATACGAATTTGTTTTAAACGCTTCACTTCTAAATCCATAATTTCAACAGGTTATTCAACGAAGTGGGGTTTTGTGTTTAGTTGTATCTCATCGAGAGGTATTACATTGGTGTCGTTGGACAGACACTTTTTCAGGTTGAATACATGGAATACATCGTGTACTTTGCTCAGTTCTTGAGGTAGTTTTAGTCGATAAGCTACATGACCAATTTTGTCAAAGATTTCAAAAGGTCCAATGTATCTTGGGTTAAGCTTTCCTCGTTTGCCAAAAACGAATCATACCCTTCCAGAGAGAGACTTTTAGCATCACTCAATCTCCAACTTGGAATTCTAGAGGTTTACGACTTATATCAGCGTAACTTTTCTAACAGTCACGCGCTGCCTTAAGTCGATCCTTGATTTGAATGATCTTCTCGGTCGTTTCATGGATTATCTCTGGCCCAGTATGCAGGGTGTCATTTGTGTGTGCTCGGGCCAGTTGGGTATCCTAGACCTCTGCCCAACATATAGGTGTCACACCTCGAAAACCGAAGGCGGAAAAATTTCAGGGGCGGACTCCACGTTGAATATCAAATCCAATGCACATAGTAATCAAAGTAAACAACCATTACATTACATATAGAAATTTACATTTGTTCAAAAGTAAAGTTGTACATTTATATTACATAGTATATATGAACAAAAACAAGACGTGTCTTCTACGCACTCCGTCTTCGACAAAATGGATCATCGAGTACCTGTCTAATGTGGACCTGAGAATACAAGCAGTTTGAAAATCAGCATAAAGCTGGTGAGTTCATAAGAGGTTTTGTTTTGTGAAAATGTACGAGTTTCCTTTTGGTTTCTGAAAATGTTACGACCCAAGAAAATCCCATATTTTCTTAAAAGTAATGTTTGGTTAACTGTTAGGTTACACTATTCTGGTTATGCTCAACTGAGATCCTAGGAAAATCCCATATTTTCCTAATGTGAAAGATGTATACTGAAAACCTGGTTATCCTTGTAATGTGTGTGTTAGTTCACCAATCGCAAATGTAATGTAAAAGATGTATGTTGAAAATGTATTAGTTTTAACACGTTTATAAAACTAATAAATACCAAGTAAACTAGTTACTAAACCCATTATTACTATAAAGTAAATCTCTGTTATCTAAATTGCGAGTTCCATAACCGTACAGTAGACTAATTAGGGCAATAAATAGTCCATCACCCTATATGACTTTCGTCACCCTTGAACCTTTCGGTTCGGCTGTAGCTAGCAGCCAGGTGTGGGGTAGTCAGCCCCGTACATATCTATACACTCAAGTCACGCTCCCTATCTAAGAGATTCTGGTTACGGGGGGCGGTCCTCCACTCGCATATCTCTGTGGAGTGTTCACCGAGGACGTGTCTCCAATTATAGGATTAACAAATTTACTAGTAATAATACTGAAAGATCAATTGACTATCCTCCACTTGCGTATCTTTGTGAAGTGTTACCGAGGACAAAGCCATGTTCAAATGTTATGCTTTTAACTTTTATATTGTGGGAAAACATTTGTGAAAATATAAATACAACAATTTATAATGTAATTCACAAATAACATGATATTGTGTCCTGTAAGTTCAAATGGTTGTTTGTTACGAGTGTCAGTGTTAAAAGCATATATAGTATGAAACACAATGTATATAAAACAAGTTTTGAGTACAAGTATCACTTGTACTTTGCTTGTATTCCCCCCTGAAAATAGTGAAAACAGTGAAAATGGGTACGGGTATGAACTCACCGGACGAGAAAACGCGACGATTTGGATGCTATGTGATGGTTCGGGGCTTGATTACCCTCGAGGTTCCTATGTAATATGAAATGATATGCAATTGTATCTAATTAGACTTTGAACCACTAATTAGACATGAATATGCACTCCAAGACATGAAAACACTTCAATTCAAGTGTTAGGAGTGATCCGGGTAGCATCTAAGGGTGTGTAGGGCCTAAATATGGAGTTTACTCTTCAAGAGTAAACTCCTTTAGGAGTTTACGTCCCATTGACCATATCCCCATGATTTTATGGCCATAAACTCATGGGTGGTGGGTTCTTGGATCTCAAATGGTCATACAATCCACACGGGAAGGTTCTAGGGTCGATTCCATGGCTTAGGAAGTGATCAGGACTTGAAATGGCCTTGGAAATGAGTTTACGGTCTAAGGAGATGCTCTTGGGGAGTTTACTACCTTAAAATCATGAGTTTACAACCATAAACTCATGTTTTTCCATGAATCAAGGGCTTTGGTGGTTGTAGGTTAATCACATGTGATTCTAGGTCCAAATCCAAGCTATTCAAGGGGTTAAAGGCACCTTAACACCCTTTGAGAGGTGTTTACGGCCTAAGGAGGTGGATTTACGGTCCAAGAATGTTCTTGGTCCTTAAACTCAAGTTTATCCCATTTGATGATAATTTGGTGCATCACATGAAGGTTTATGAGGTTCTACACCCCCATGGAAGCATTTTGAAGGTGTTTAACGGCATTTTGACTCATTAACATGAGTTTATGGTCCATGAATGAGGGTTTACGGTCCAAGAACATGCTTGGGCCGTAAACTCATGTCCATACATCATATGATACGATTTTGGCATCCTAAGCTCATGCATGCAAGTTTCTAGGCCGAATGTAAGCCTTAGAAGTGTCTTGGAGGGGTTTTGAGGCTTCAAAACCCTCATATGAGGTGTTGACGACCTAAGGAGGTTCCTAGACCGTAAAAAATTGTTTATGGTCTCATTCCTCATAAAAATTCCGAATTTGAAGGTCTAAGATGCTAATTCATGAGTTAGGGAAGTTACCTTAGTGATTTGGAGCTTGTTTTGGATGATTTTGGTTAATTTTCAGATTTTAGAGAGAGAGTAGTGAGAGAAAGTTTTTAGAGAGAGAGTAAAAGCCTCAAAATGATGTCACTCAATCCCTTATATAGGGTTTGAGTTTGTGGCCCGGAGGAATTGTACCCGATACTGTCGTTAGACGGTGCTTTTGGTCGCACCCGATAAAATTGTCGTATTTACGATTTAAATAAAACTAAATATTTTCTAAATGAAATAGAAAATATTTTGATGTTTTAAAATGTATTCCAACACCTTTTTAAAACATTAATAGAAGTCGCAATAATTTATTTAAAACGAAGTTAACGGAAATTTTTGGAATTTAACGGTTTTATTAACGAAAACGGGTTACAAATAATGGAATGGACTTCGGGTTGTCACATTATCCCCCCGTTAGAGGGAATTTCATCCCGAAATTCAGAATTAAGATACAAATCATGGATCTGGGAAGAGATGCGGATACTTCTGTTTCATTGAGTCTTCACGCTCCCAAGTGAAGTCCGGTCCCCGCTTGGCATTCCAGCGAACCTTCACTATCGGGATGCGACTTTGTTCCGTGCGTTTGATCTCTTGATCCATGATTTTGATTGGCTCCTCCACGAAGTTTAAGTTCTCATTGATCTCGATCTCGTCAAGAGGAATCATGAGGGTTTCATCAAATAGACACTTTTTAAGGTTTGATACGTGGAAGACGGGATGAATGTTGCTAAGCTCGTGAGGTAATCGAAGTTTATAGGCTACCGTACCGATCCTGGCGAGGATCTCGAAGGGTCCAATGTACCTCAGATTAAGTTTCCCACGCTTTCCAAAGCGTACCATGCCTTTCCAGGGCGAGACCTTCAACAGGACACGGTCTCCAACCTGGAACTCCAGAGGTTTTCTTTGTATGTCGGCGTAACTCTTCTATCTATCTTGTGAAACTTTCAATCGTTCTCAGATTTGGATGATCTTTTCAGTAGTTTCGCGGATGATTTCAGGACCAGTGAGAGCATTGTCGGGAAATCGACTCTTGGCTAGCTGCGTGTCCCCTACCTCGGCCCAGCATAGAGGGGATCTGCACTTGCGACTATAGAGGGCTTCAAACGGAGCAGCCTTGATACTGGTGTAGTAACTGTTGTTGTACAAGAACTCGATCAAAGGAAAGTGTGTGTCCCACGACTATCTGAAATCGATGACACATGCCCTAAGCATGTCTTCCAGGGTTTGGATAGTTCTCTCACTCTGTCCGTCGGTCTGAGGGTGATAAGCCGTGCTCATGTCTAGTTTAGTTCCAAGAGCCTTCTGGAGTGACTGCCAAAATCTGGAGGTAAACCTGCTATCTCGATCGGAGATAATGGATGCAGGTACACCGTGCAGTCGAACTACCTCTTGGATGTAGATTCGCGTGATTCTTTCCATTTTCAATGATTCTTTGATCGGAATGAAGTGAGTGGATTCGGTCAAACGATCGACAATTACCCAAATGGTATTGTACCCACTCGGATACTTGGGTAACTTGGTGATGAAATCCATGGTAATCATCTCCCGTTTCCACTTGGGTATCTCGGGCTACTGGAGCAGACCCGAGGGTTTCTGGTATTTGACTTTCACTTTGGTGCAAGTCAAGCACTTGCCCACGAATGTAGCGATCTCGGCTTTCATGTTCGGCCACCAGTATTGTTTCTTGAGATCTAGGTACATCTTGTCCGAACCTGGGTGAACAGAGTATCTGGTCTTGTGTGCCTCTTCCATGACAATATCCCTGAATCCTCTGGACTTTGGAATCCATATTCGGTCCATGAAATAGTAGACTCCGTGACCTCTGATCTCAAGTTTCTTATCCATTCCCCTTAAGGCTTCGCTTGATTTGTTCTCGGGTTTGAGGGCTTCTATCTGGGCGTCTCGGATTTGCATGGATAATCGGGAATGGATAGTCATCGTCAGTGTCCTCACTTTACGGCTTGAACTTTCCTTTCGGCTAAGGGCATCTGCTACCACATTGGCCTTGCCGGGATGGTAGCGAATCTCGCACTCATAATCGCTGAGTAGCTCTACCCATCGTCGTTGCCTCATGTTTAGGTCTTTCTGATTGAGGATGTCTTGCAGGCTTTTATGGTCAATAAAGATCGTACACTTGGTTCCGAAAAGAGATAATGTCTCAAAATCTTCAGTGCAAAGACTATGGCTTCTAACTCCAAGTCGTGCATGGTATAGTTGACCTCATGTGCCTTCAGCTGTCTTGAGGCATAAGCAATTTCCTCTTTGCATAAGCACACAACCTAAGCGCTGATTAGACGCATCACAATAGACAACAAAGTCTTCTATCCCTTCGGGTAGGGACAGAACAAGTGCACTACACAAGGCTTGCTTTAATGTCTGGAACGCAGATTCTTGTTTTTCACTCCAACAAGAGGGTACACCTTTCTGTGTTAGAGTGGTTAGGGGTTTGGCGATTTTGGAAAAATTCTGGATGAATCTCCGATAATAGTCGGCGAGACCCAAGAATTGACGGATTTCTGTGGGTGTTTTTGGTGCCGACCAATTCTCTATCGCTTTAATCTTGGAAGGATCCACATGAATTCCCTCCTCGCTTACCACGTGACCGAGGAAAGTTACCTTCCGGATCCAGAATTCACACTTGGAAAATTTCGCGTACAGATTCTCGGATCTAAGGGTTTCCAACACTAACCTCAAGTGTTGCTTGTGGTCTTCTTCACTTTTGGAGTAGACAAGGATGTCATCAATGAACACGATGAAGAATTTGTCCAAGAAAGGACGACACACCCGGTTCATCAGGTCCATGAACACTGCCGGCGCATTGGTTAGACCAAAGGGCATCATTACGAACTCGTATTGTCCATAGCGAGTCCTGAAAGCTGTTTTGGAAACATCGCTCTCATGAACTCGTAGCTGATGGTACCCTGACCGAAGATCTATCTTTGAAAAGTAGCTGGCTCCTTGGAGTTGATCGAAGAGGTCATCTATTCGCGGAAGAGGATATCGGTGTTTCACGGTCAACTTGTTCAACTCACGGTAGTCGATACACATCCGGAAGGATCCATCTTTCTTCTTTAAAAATAAAACCGAAGCTCCCCAGGGTGAGGAACTCGGTCTGATGAACCCTTTACTGAGTAACTCGTTGAGTTGGCTGGATAACTCCTGCATTTCTACTGGAGCTAAGCAATATGGAGACTTGGCTATGGGGGTAGCTCCAGGAATTAGGTCAATGCGAAATTCGACCTGACGTTCACAAGGAATTCCTAGAAGCTCTTCCGGAAAGACATCAGGAAAGTTACAGACTTCAAGGATGCTCGCGAGGTCTTTATGTCACACCCCCGAACCAGACGGCGGAAACGTCCGGGGGCTGTCGTGACTCAATTGAATACCATGACATTGAATATATATGAAACGTAACAACATTCGTCACCATGCATTAATATAGTACAACCAGTAAAGTTTACATGAAGTACATTGTTTAAACATTACATTCCCAAAAATAAATTGTTCGTTTCGTACATAAATAAACTGCAAGCCATCACTGAATATGATTTCCTTTGATTCACTGGTTCCCTGAGAATACAAGTATTTTGAAAAACGTCAACATATGAAATGTTGGTGAGTTCATAAGTAGTGTTTGAAATCCAATGTTTTGTATTGTTTGAAAACCACCAGAAAATCCGATATTTTCTGAAAATAGTATAGTAAAAAAGGTGTGAAGATCCATAGGTATGCTTGTTTGTTTCTATACTTGTAAAAATTGTTCATTTAAAATTGTGTGCATTCCGAATCCGTATGTATTGAAATACCCTAGGAAAACCCGATGTTTTCCTAATTCTTTGAATTACATGAATGTACATTGAAACAATTGCGACGCGTGAAATTATCAGTACCAGGCGACGTTGGATTATTTTTGAGCATGATTATTTGCTACAAACACACGTTACACAAATGACTAGTCTATAGCAATACTAACGATCCCGTAGGCATCGTCCGTACTAATCACGTTATCCAACCGCCCTGACTACGTGTAGTCCCACACCCGAAGAGAACGAGGACACGAAGGCCTCGATGACTCCATTAGCCGGTTGGGGATAAAAAGGTACGAGGGGTCCCAGACCCGCCTCGCATGAAAAGGTAGACTCTACTAGCAATACCAAAGGACCCTTGGGGACCAGTAGTATACAAGCCATTGAAAGTCCTTTTATGTTATGTCGGATCGGTAAAACCCAACACTTCGTAAGATAGAGGTCTTCGGGCCTTAAGATCAGGTCATTGGGCTAGCTAGGCTCAACAAACAAGATTTTACACTTTTGGGGACCAAAGATGGTGCGTAGACGTCTGTGCACACTCGCATGTATATTGAATTCCCAAACGTTATTAGTTATGAATCGTAATGTCGTAGTGTCATAGTGTCGTCGTGTTAGTAGTTTCGGATTTTTATTGGTTCGAGACCGAACCAATTCGTTTAACAACGACTTTTGGTGTTGTAATGTATTGTATTTCGTCGATAGTCGTGGTACCATCATTTGGTCAAATTGCATGTATTGAATTAGCCTTGAAAATTTTCTGTTTTCAGCCTCTCCTTGTTTGTAAAAATTTACTTTTTCAACCCTTTATTTAAATACTTTCCGATTTGGTCCTTAAATCAATTTTCTTGACATTTTAATACCAAAAATTATTGAAATAAATATTTTCCAGCATATTTTTCCTAGAAAACAGCTTAAGTCCCTGAAATTTCAGTTTTCTCGGTTATAACCCTTCTTTTTCGCAAGTTTGACAATTTTGGCCCAAATTGAATTTTTTTTGCAACTTTAGTCCCTTTTATATTTAAAAAGCATTTTAAACCTTTGAAAAGGACTTGGATCACTTATAGTCCACTGTTTTACAGAAAAACACAGTTTTGGCCCTCCAAAACAGAAAATTTCGCATAATGGGCCTCATTGGGCCAAAAATGTCATTTTTAGCCCATTAAGCTTGAAATTTATGTTTTTAATCCTCTAAATGAGTATATTTCCAGAAATTGTTTTATTGAAACTGTTTCGACATAGTTCATCCATCAGAATTCGTGATTTGTCAATTTGGGCCCTTAATTTTTGTATTTTTCACATTTTAGGTCCAAAAATTGTGTTTTTAGTCCAAAGAAATTATTACTAAACCACTTAGCTATTTTTCTAGAGACACTTAGTATGTAGAAATATAGTAGAGGCTAAAATCATTTAACATAAGGTAAATCTCGGTTTTGAGGAGTTTTATGGCTAAATCCATCATTATAACTCACAAAAGCACACATATAAGCATGGAAATCATACAAAGCATACAAAACACATATAGATCTACACTTTCACTTGTATTCCCCCCCCCCCCCCCCCAAAAAAAAAAAAAACTCTCATAAAAACAGAAAATAGGGGGTATGAAGCTCACCTTGTTTGAAGGTTTCGGTTTTTGATGAAGATGTGAAGAGGTTTTTGGCCCTAGCAAGCTTCTTGAGGAGCTTTACAACTTAGATGGCTCTAAGATGTATGATTCACGAAATGGGAAGGGTTAAGAGGAGATTTTGAAGAAATCAAGAAGCTAAACCATGGATATAAGTAAAAACTTACCTAGGATGATGATTTTTGGTGGAGAATCCTCTTGAAAGCACACACCAACTCGTGATTTTTGATGGAAGATGGAAGAGGTATTTGAGAGTGTTTAAGAGAGTTTTTGAATGAAAAATGAAGGTGGTGAGAGGGTTGGCCGAGAATATGGAGAGAAGGGAGAGAGAGATGGTGAGGTGACATGCTTGGAAGTATGGGGGTCCTTGCATGGATGTATGTTGGACATTATGGAGGTGGCACCTCCTAAGTCAATTCTTATTACATTTCCCTATATATATATATATATATATATATATATATATATATATATATATATATATATATATATATATATATATATATATATATATATGTTTTAATTGATCTTGGGCCGAGAGTTTGGGCTAGGAGGAAGGAGGGTGAATTAGCTTGGCCCAATTCTTTCTTTGGTTCGGAATTATGAAGCCCATAAAGAAAATTTTCTGCCCATTGGGCCTTTAGGGTAGTTCTCAGCCCAATAGGTCCATGAGAAAGGTGTGGGTCATTCTAGGCCCATTAAAGCCCAAAATACTATATCTTAATGAATGTGAGTTCAAATAAGGCCCAACTTAAGACTCTTAGCTTAAAAGAATTAAGTTAAGGGTTTATTGGTCCATTAGGTCCAATAAGAGAATCATAGTCCATAATGAACTTGAGTCGGGATATCTAGGGTTTCCAACCCTTATTTAAACATATGAGATATATTTGAATGAGAGTGGAGTATGATATTCCTTTAGAGTAAAAGTTATTACACTAGGTGAATGATTGCATGAGAGTAGAATTTCCTAGCAAAAATGCTAGTTGTGACATCATCCCCCCCGTTAGAGGGAATTTCGTCCCGAAATTCTTTCGAAGGGTAGGCTCATGAATAAGAGAATAGGTGAGGGTATTTCTGTTTAATCTAGTCTTTACATTCACTTGTGAATTCTGACCTACGTTTTGCATTCCGTTGATCCTTCACAATCGGGATGCGGCTTTGTTTTGTACGCTTTACTTCCTTATCCAATACATTGACTGGTTCTTCGACGAACATGAGATTCTTGTTTAATTCGATCGCTCACAAAGGAGTGATAAGAGTTTTGCCTGATAGGCACTTTTTCAGCTCTGAGATGCTGAGCACAGGGTGTATGTTACTGAGCTCTACAGGTAGCTGCAGCTTGCAAGTCTTTGGACCAATCCGAGCAAGAATCTCGTACAACCAGACGTATCGTGGGTTTGGTTTGCTCGTTTTCTAAGGAGAATCATTCCTTTCCAAGGAGATTCCTTTAATGACATGCGATCCCTGACTTTGACATCCTATTGGCTTATGCCGCTTACCGGAATAGCTCTTCTGTCGGTCTCGCGATGCTTGAAGTCAGGCTTTGATTTGGATTATCTTCTCTATTGTTTCGCAAATGGTTTCTGGTCTCATGAGAGTACTGGTGAGTGATATGCATGTATGACTATAAAAGGTTTCGAAACGAGCAATCTTGATGCTCGTGCGATATCTGTCATTGCGTGAGAATTCAACCAAGGGCAAGCGGGTATCCCCAGATTTGTTGAACTCAACACCCAAACTTGTCGCATGAATTCGAGTGGTTGAATAGTTCGTTCGCTTTGACTATTGGTTTGAGGGCGATAAGCAACGCTCATACTTAGTTATGTTCCTATAGCCTTTTGAAATGACTGTCAAAATCTTGAAGTAGTTCCGCTCTCTCGATCCGAGATAGTAGATACCAATATTTCATGGAGTCTCTCGATCTCTTTGATATAGGTCCATGTAAATCTTTCTGTCTTGTTTGAATTTAGTATTAGCGAGAAATAGGCAGATTGGGTTAACCTATCGACGATCACTCAGGTAACGCCCAACTCATCTCTTATAATAATAAGCTTTGTCTTTTGACTTCGAGGGTTTTATCCATCCCTGCAGTGCTTTCATCGCGATATTCCTAGTCTTGATGCTTCCAAGGCTGGTCGTAGATGATGATAGTGTTTCATTCTCGCTTTGCGAGCAGACGATTATGTTATTGATGAAAATAATGAAAAGGCTAACTAGGAATGGTTGGGAAAACTTGGTTCGTAGAGTCCACGAGTAGTGTGGGAGTATTCGTTAGACCGAAGGGTCTCACAAATGAATTTGAAATGGTCGTGACAAGTTCGGAAGACAGTTCTTGAAATGTCGCCTTCTCGGACTCGAAGTTGATGATAACGGATTCTTAGATCTATTTTAAAGGAGTAACGAGCTCCTTGGAGCTGGCCAAATAGATTGTCAGTCCGTGGAAGTGGGTATCGATCTTTAATAGGGAGATTATTCAATTTCCTAAAATCGATGTACCTTCGGAATGATCTGTCTTCTTGAAGAACAAGACCGGAGCTCCCTAGGGTGAGAAGCTTGGTCTAATGAATCCTTTGGTCAACAATTCTACTCAGTTGACTGGATAACTTTATGAATTTTCGGCGGGAGTCAACCTATAGGGTGAATTGGCAATTGATGTGGTTCCCGATACGATGTTGATTCGAAATTCGACCTATCTCTCTGGGATATTCCCGAAAGTTCCTTGGGAAACACATTTGGAAAAATCACATGCTACTGGAATACCTTGTATGCCTACCTCTTCTTTGGTCTTTTCCACAACATGAGTGAGGAAAACGTAGTCCTTCTGGTGCAGGCACTTCTGTGCCTTGATGCACGAGATAAGGAGAAGATTGGTGCCAGGTTTATCACCATGGATTATTAAAGTTTTCATGATTAGGAAGGTGAAGGCAAACGGCCTTCTTGCGACACGTAGTATCAGCACGGTGGGGGCTTAACCCAACCATGACGATTATCAAATTTAAAACTCCTAATATTTACCGGCATGAAACCTATTTGTAATAAATGGTTGTCTACTGTTAAGGTGTACTCCACATAAGTACCCTAGGTTAAATCGGTTTTTCCCCATTGGCCATGCCCATTGAAAAGGCTTAGCTTAGCTTTGGGGATGCTGTTTTAGTAAGTGTTTGAATTTGATACTAATGGAAACTTCGCTCGGATCTACCATTGAATAAGAGGTAAGCGAAAGAGTTGTTAAATGGGAACATACCAGTAACAACTGTCGGGTCTTGATCTGCTTTGCCTTAACCCAAGGTCAGGACCATTTCTGATCCTTCTGCTCCTTGATTGTTATCCCTGGGGCAATTGCGCCTGATGTGACCAGTTCCTCCACACCTATAGCAAGTGCGACTGGTCTCATCATTGGTGTTGTTGTTAGGGTTGTTGTAATTTTTGTCGTTTACATTTGGCTGACGATTCTGGCATGGATAAGTTCTACAGAATTTGGCGATGTGATTCCTTCGGTTGCATTTGTTACAATGCATCTCCCTGCAGGCTCCATTATGATGGAATTTGCACTGGTTGCATTTTGGAAGGTTTCCAGCATATCGTCTCCTGGTTGCTGGTGTAATAGGGGTCGTGGTCGCATGAACAGCAATAACATGTTGCTCCTTTGAGAACCCTTGAGTGTGTTGTCCCTTTCTCTTACCTCCAGACCTCAGCTTCCTGCTCTTAAGCTTGGGGTTTGGAGTTCCTTGACGGGTTGTCACTTGTTGGTTTCCATGTTTGTTCCTTTGGCTGGAGTGGTCAATGCTATTCCTGCCTCCATTAGGGTTGTTTGCATTGATCTGTGCCATAGCAGCGGTTACTGCTGCCATTACAGCAGCTTGAAATGTAGCAGAGTCCATCTGCAAGAGTGGTGTCTCGCGGGCGCGCTTGTTATTCTTGCGGGATGGCATTTGCCTGCTGCACGTCGATAATCCAGATCGTAAGTAATGATCGTCATTGTTGGTTATACTCTATAACTGTTGTATCTTGTTGTATAATTCTCACTGCTTCCATCTACATCCCTATGATGTATTTGTGGTAGTACATAATTACAGATTTGGCACGATCGTTACGTCTATCCTTAGAGTATATAGGTTGTTCCGGTTTCGAGATCCTTAAGTTTCTAGCGGTTTTGAGAGTTCGCTTGAACATATAATTGAGTCTATGTAGTAATATGGAATAAAGGTACCACATAATTGCTCCAGTGGTAAGTACCATCTTAGTACGCGAAAGAGAGTCATGTCGAATAGTAGGGGAAAAAGGAAAGGCTGATCCTAATTGTGGCGGGAAGTGTCTGGTGGTGGTTCTGATGAAGTGAATGCACCTCGGAGACAAGCTACTTGTTGTTCGGTGGCTCGTAATCGTACTTCCACACTAACAGTCTCGCTTGAGAGTCTCCATTCACCTCCTATGTTTGCCTCTCATCTTTCTCAATAGCAAACCACATTTGTTTGGTTCGGTTAGGGGTGTCCTGAGCTTGGCTATCCCTACCTCAGGTGCCCTGGACCATGACTGGGAGGGCCCGGTCAGCTGGTCCTCTGTGGCCAAGATTAAAGAGAACTTAGTTCCTACTGTAGTGTGGTCGTATTCCCTACTGGTGATTCTATCTCCAAATATTGTGTGCCCGAGGGGCATGGGGTCACCGGGGCCCACACGATGTGTTAGTACTCTGGCTTTACTTGGAGGGTTGATGTTATGGGATTCTACATCCGAGTTATCACCATCATTGCCCTCTGGCTCTTCCTCTTCGGGGTCCACTTATTGACTTGGCGGGTTCACCTGTGAGTTCTACTTCGTGTTCCTCCTGTGGTTCTTCCTCTGGGTCTAGCCATCCTACTATTCCTTGACTAGGGAGATAGGGTTTCCTAGCTAATGATACTCGTCCATAGCGTATTGCAAGAAGGGCTATGAATACTAGAAACAAATATCATACCAATTACTCCTATAACTCTACGACTATTGCCTAGATTCAGTTGAGGTTCCCTTCTTGGAGATTAAGGGATATGATTTTAGGTTCCCTAACTATCACGATTTCTTCAAGACATGTGATGGTTGTACCTTGGAGGGAATGTAGTTGATCAGGCTACATCCGCTCCTTGATACAACTAAGAACAGTCCTGGATTAACCAAGATACTAGCATTATCTTTGTTTGGTTCAGCGTTATGTTCCTATTCCTAATGCAAGCAAGGGTGTTTTATTTACGTGTTTTGTTCAGAGTTATGTTAGTCCCTCTTTTTGGTTTATAGTTGCATATCAATGTGTGGCTAGATATGCTAGTTCACTATAAACAAAGCTCTGATACCAACCTGTCACACCCCCGAACCAGACGGCGGAAACGTCCGGGGGCTGTCGTGACTCAATTGAATACCATGACATTGAATATATATGAAACGTAACAACATTCGTCACCATGCATTAATATAGTACAACCAGTAAAGTTTACATGAAGTACATTGTTTAAACATTACATTCCCAAAAATAAATTGTTCGTTTCGTACATAAATAAACTGCAAGCCATCACTGAATATGATTTCCTTTGATTCACTGGTTCCCTGAGAATACAAGTATTTTGAAAAACGTCAACATATGAAATGTTGGTGAGTTCATAAGTAGTGTTTGAAATCCAATGTTTTGTAGTGTTTGAAAACCACCAGAAAATCCGATATTTTCTGAAAATAGTATAGTAAAAAAGGTGTGAAGATCCATAGGTATGCTTGTTTGTTTCTATACTTGTAAAAATTGTTCATTTAAAATTGTGTGCATTCCGAATCCGTATGTATTGAAATACCCTAGGAAAACCCGATGTTTTCTTAATTCTTTGAATTACATGAATGTACATTGAAACAATTGCGACGCGTGAAATTATCAGTACCAGGCGACGTTGGATTATTTTTGAGCATGATTATTTGCTACAAACACACGTTACACAAACGACTAGTCTATAGCAATACTAACGATCCCGTAGGCGTCGTCCGTACTAATCACATTATCCAACCGCCCTGACTACGTGTAGTCCCACACCCGAAGAGAACGAGGACACGAAGGCCTCGATGACTCCATTAGCCGGTTGGGGATAAAAAGGTACGAGGGGTCCCAGACCCGCCTCGCATGAAAAGGTAGACTCTACTAGCAATACCAAAGGACCCTTGGGGACCAGTAGTATACAAGCCATTGAAAGTCCTTTTATGTTATGTCGGATCGGTAAAACCCAACACTTCGTAAGATAGAGGTCTTCGGGCCTTAAGATCAGGTCATTGGGCTAGCTAGGCTCAACAAACAAGATTTTACACTTTTGGGGACCAAAGATGGTGCGTAGACGTCTGTGCACACTCGCATGTATATTGAATTCCCAAACGTTATTAGTTATGAATCGTAATGTCGTAGTGTCATAGTGTCGTCGTGTTAGTAGTTTCGGATTTTTATTGGTTCGAGACCGAACCAATTCGTTTAACAACGACTTTTGGTGTTGTAATGTATTGTATTTCGTCGATAGTCGTGGTACCATCATTTGGTCAAATTGCATGTATTGAATTAGCCTTGAAAATTTTCTGTTTTCAGCCTCTCCTTGTTTGTAAAAATTTACTTTTTCAACCCTTTATTTAAATACTTTCCGGTTTGGTCCTTAAATCAATTTTCTTGACATTTTAATACCAAAAATTATTGAAATAAATATTTTCCAGCATATTTTTCCTAGAAAACAGCTTAAGTCCCTGAAATTTCAGTTTTCTCGGTTATAACCCTTCTTTTTCGCAAGTTTGACAATTTTGGCCCAAATTGAATTTTTTTTGCAACTTTAGTCCCTTTTAAATTTAAAAAGCATTTTAAACCTTTGAAAAGGACTTGGATCACTTATAGTCCACTGTTTTATAGAAAAACACAGTTTTGGCCCTCCAAAACAGAAAATTTCGCATAATGGGCCTCATTGGGCCAAAAATGTCATTTTTAGCCCATTAAGCTTGAAATTTATGTTTTTAATCCTCTAAATGAGTATATTTCCAGAAATTGTTTTATTGAAACTGTTTCGACATAGTTCATCCATCAGAATTCGTGATTTGTCAATTTGGGCCCTTAATTTTTGTATTTTTCACATTTTAGGTCCAAAAATTGTGTTTTTAGTCCAAAGAAATTATTACTAAACCACTTAGCTATTTTTCTAGAGACACTTAGTATGTAGAAATATAGTAGAGGCTAAAATCATTTAACATAAGGTAAATCTCGGTTTTGAGGAGTTTTATGGCTAAATCCAACATTATAACTCACAAAAGCACACATATAAGCATGGAAATCATACAAAGCATACAAAACACATATAGATCTACACTTTCACTTGTATTCCCCCCCCCCCCCCCCCAAAAAAAAAAAAAAAAAAACTAATAAAAACAGAAAATAGGGGGTATGAAGCTCACCTTGTTTGAAGGTTTCGGTTTTTGATGAAGATGTGAAGAGGTTTTTGGCCCTAGCAAGCTTCTTGAGGAGCTTTACAACTTAGATGGCTCTAAGATGTATGATTCACGAAATGGAAAGGGTTAAGAGGAGATTTTGAAGAAATCAAGAAGCTAAACCATGGATATAAGTAAAAACTTACCTAGGATGATGATTTTTTGTGGAGAATCCTCTTGAAAGCACACACCAACTCATGATTTTTGATGGAAGATGGAAGAGGTATTTGAGAGTGTTTAAGAGAATTTTTGAATGAAAAATGAAGGTGGTGAGTGGGTTGGCCGAGAATATGGAGAGAAGGGAGAGAGAGATGGTGAGGTGACATGCTTGGAAGTATGGGGGTCCTTGCATGGATGTATGTTGGACATTATGGAGGTGGCACCTCCTAAGTCAATTCTTATTACATTTCCCTATATATATATATATATATATATATATATATATATATATATATATATATATATATATATATATATATATATATATATATATATATATATATATTTGTTTTAATTGATCTTGGGACGAGATTTTGGGCTAGGAGGAAGGAGGGTGAATTAGCTTGGCCCAATTCTTTCTTTGGTTCGGAATTATGAAGCCCATAAAGAAAATTTTCGGCCCATTGGACCTTTAGGGTAGTTCTCGGCCCAATAGGTCCATGTGAAAGGTGTGGGTCATTCTAGGCCCATTAAAGCCCAAAATACTATATCTTAATGAATGTGAGTTCAAATAAGGCCCAACTTAAGACTCTTAGCTTAAAAGAATTAAGTTAGGGGTTTATTGGTCCATTAGGTCCAATAAGAGAATCATAGTCCATAATGAACTTGAGTTGGGATATCTAGGGTTTCCAACCCTTATTTAAACATATGAGATATATTTGAATGAGAGTGGAGTATGATATTCCTTTAGAGTAAAAGTTATTACACTAGGTGAATGATTGCATGAGAGTGGAATTTCCTAGTAGAAATGCTAGTTGTGACACTTTAACTTCCTGTTTCTCGATAATGACATGGGCTAGGAATGCTTGGCATTCCCTTTGCAAGAGTTTCTGAGCTTTGATGCAGGAAATGATGCAAAGGTTGGAGCTGAGTTTATTGCCATAGATTATGAGAGTCTGACCCGTAGGAAGATTGAGACGGATGGATTTTTTGTAGCAAAGGATATCAGCATGATTGGGACTCAACCAATCCATGCCAATGATAACATCAAAGCTCTTATTGGAGACTGGCATAAGATCGATGAGAAATGAATGATCATTCAGGGTAAGGGTACAACCTATGAATATGTCGCTAGCGTTTTCTTTCTCACCGTTAGCCATCTCGACAGTAAACGTTTTGGTTAGTGGTTGGGGGTTAGGTTTTAGATTATGTTTGAACGAATGACTAACAAAACTTCTTTCAGCACCCAAATCGAAAAGAATACTAGCATAAGAGTTGTTGAGAAGGAACGTACCCGAAACAACAGTGGGATCGGCGACTGCCTCCTCCCGTCCCATGGCTAGGACTCTCCCAGTATTATCAGTTGTCACTTTCTTGGGGCAGTTCCTCTTGTAATGCCTAACTTCTCCACAGTTATAGCAGGCTTGACCAACACCTGCTCCAGAGGATTGATTTGCAGATTGGGCTAGTGCCTTGCAGAATTGGACCGTGTGCCCCTTTTTACCGCAGTTGGTGCACGACAGTTCACGGCAGGGGCCGGGGTTATGGTGGTACTTTCATTTTTCATATAGAGGGAGGTTACCAGCATATCTACTGGTAAGGGTCTGAGCTGTAGATCCGACAATAGAAGCAGCAGCAACGGCGGTAGTAGCAGCATGGACTGCTACAGTCTGTTGTTTCTTTGAGGATCCTTGGGAAGGTTGGCCTTTCTTCTTCTTCCATAACTTTCTCTTTTCACCACTAGTTTTGGTCGGTTCGACAGTGGCGGTTGTTTCCTCAACTTCATCGCTGTGATCAATCAGGATTTGGGCTAAACTTTTGGCACTATCATAAGTATCCGGTCGTGCGGATAAGACGTGTCCCTTGGTTGGCTGGGTCAGCCCCCAAATAAATCTTTCTATTTTCTTACTCTCCGGGGTAACCATTCCTGGACAGAGCAATGCCAGGTCATCAAACCTCAAGGCGTACGCTGCAAGATCGAAATGCTTCATCTTTAGGTTCCAGAGCTCGTGCTCTAACTCCTGTATTTCGTCCTGAGGGCAGTACTCAGCCAGAAGGAGTTCTTTCATGGCTTCCCAGCTCATAACATTAGCTACAAGTAGGGTCAGGGATTTGACTCGGCCGTTCCACCAAGTCAGGGCTTTGTCACTGAAGGTACAGGCTGCGAATTTTACTTTATCGGACTCCGAACAAGCACAGATTTCGAAGATGGATTCGATTTTCTCGAACCATAGAGTGAGGGAAATGACACCTCCAGTGCCATCAAAGGAAGTGGGTTTTGCGCTCATGAAATCTTTATAAGAACCCCCTTTTTGGTGTCCTTGGCTATGTTCAAGGTTTTGGGGCTGGGGACCACCTCCTGTACTACCAGGGTTCATTTGTGACATGGTAGCTATCATTGCGGCAGTAATGGCTGTTTGAAGCGTTATGAGATCAATTTGAGGAGAAGGTGTTGGCGAAGGGTTGTTGGTCTTTGAGCTGGGTCTCTTTCTTGGAGGCATCTTGATCTAATAAGATCAGGAAAGAGATGATGATAAGTCCTCCAAATTGAATCGATAGACATGACAGTTATATATCCCGAATAAGCGATAAAGTAGGAAAGAGTTAACAAAACAGATAATTTATCGCTAAGGAATGATCAGGGAACATCGCTTGAATGAGGATTTCTAAAAAGGATTGGCTCGAGAAATACTCCCATAGTATTTCATGGTTCGCTACGACACTGGTTCAATGTTTGTGGTATTTGGGTAAGTTTAGGCATGTCGCACACCACAGTCACTCCTAAGCACATGTTGGCCGTGTCTCGAATGAATATAGTTGGCCAGGCTATATTGATCCTAGACACGACTACATAACTACCTAGGTTTAAGCGCAGCATACAACACCCGTTTGCTTATGTTTTGTTCTACTTGTAGTTACGGATCTCGACGGTTAGGTATACTTGTATACTTTTGAAAATACTAATACTTTGAAGTATACTTTTAGTTCAGAGCACTTAAGCCCCTTATTGATTATAGTTTTATACCATGTAAGGTTTGGTATACTTCATTTACTATAAACAAGGGCTCTAATACCAATCTGTCACACCCCGAAAACTGAAGGCGGAAACATTTCCGGGGCGGACTCCACGTTGAGTATCAAATCTAATGCACATAGTAATCAAAGTAAACAACCATTACATTACATATAGAAATTTACATTTTTTCAAAAGTAAAGTTGTACATTTGTAT
Source organism: Lactuca saligna (assembly GCF_052625555.1). Taxonomy (NCBI): domain Eukaryota; kingdom Viridiplantae; phylum Streptophyta; class Magnoliopsida; order Asterales; family Asteraceae; genus Lactuca; species Lactuca saligna. The sequence goes on along the minus strand of NC_136425.1, from coordinate 98,810,978 downwards.
TACATAGTATATATGAACAACAACAAGACGTGTCTTCTACGCACTCCGTCTTCGACAAAATGGATCATCGAGTACCTGTCTAATGTGGACCTGAGAATACAAGCAGTTTGAAAATCAACATAAAGCTGGTGAGTTCATAAGAGGTTTTGTTTTGTGAAAATGTACGAGTTTCCTTTTGGTTTCTGAAAATGTTACGACCCAAGAAAATCCCATATTTTCTTAAAAGTAATGTTTGGTCAACTGTTAGGTTACACTGTTCTGGTTATGTTCAACTGAGATCCCGGGAAAATCCCATATTTTCCTAATGTGAAAGATGTCTACTGAAAACCTGGTTATCCTTGTAATGTGTGTGTTAGTTCACCAATCACAAATGTAATGTAAAAGATGTATGTTGAAAATGTATTAGTTTTAACACGTTTATAAAAATAATAAATACCAAGTAAACTAGTTACTAAACCCATTATTACTATAAAGTAAATCTCTGTCATCCAAATTGCGAGTTCCATAACCATACAATAGACTAATTAGGGAAATAAATAGTCCATCACCCTATATGACTTTCGTCACCCTTGAACCTTTCGGTTCGGCTGTAGCTAGCAGCCATGCACGGGGTAGTCAGCCCCGTACATATCTATACACTCAAGTCACGCTCCCTATCTAAGAGATTCTGGTTATGGGGGGCGGTCCTCCACTCGCGTATCTCTGTGGAGTGTTCACCGAGGACGTGTCTCCAATTATAGGATTAACAAATTTACTAGTAATAATACTGAAAGATCAATTGACTATCCTCCACTTGTGTATCTCTGTGAAGTGTTACCAAGGACAAAACCATGTTCAAATGTTATGCTTTTAACTGTGATATTGTGGGAAAACATTTGTGAAAATATAAATACAACAACTTATAATGTAATTCACAAATAACATGATAGTGTGCTGTAAGTTCAAACGGTTGTTTGTTACGAGTCTCAGTGTTAAAAGCATATAGAGTATGAAAGAAAATGTATATAAAACAAGTTTGAGTACAAGTATGACTTGTACTTTGCTTGTATTCCCCCATGAAAACAGTGAAAACAGTGAAAATGGGTAGGGGTATACACTCACTAGACTAGAAAACGCGACGGTTTGGATGCTATGTGACGGTTCGGAGCTTGATTACGCGCGAGGTTCCTATGTAATATGAAATGATATGCAATTGTATCTAATTAGACTTTGAGCCACTAATTAGACATGAATATTCACTCCAAGACGTGAAAACACTTCAATTCAAGTGTTAGGAGTGATCCGGGTAGCATCTAAGGGTGTGTATTGCCTAAATATGGAGTTTACTCTTCAAGAGTAAACTCCTTAAGGAGTTTACGGCCCATTGACCATATCCCCATGATTTTATGGCCGTAAACTCATGGGTGGTGGGTTCTTGGATCTAAAATGGTCATACAATGCACACGAGAAGGTTCTAGGGTCGATTCCATGGCTTAGGAAGTGATCGGGACTTGAAATGGCCTTGTAAATGAGTTTACGGTCTAAGGAGATGCTCTTGGGGAGTTTACTACCTTAAACTCATGAGTTTACAACCGTAAAATCATGTTTGTCCATGAATCAAGGGCTTTGGTGGTTGTAGGTTAAGTACATGTGATTCTAGGTCCAAATCCAAGCTATTCAAGGGGTTAAAAGCACCTTAACACCCTTTGAGATGTGTTTACGGCCTAAGGAGGTTGTTTTATGGTCCAAGAATGTTCTTGGTCCTTAAACTCAAGTTTATCCCATTTGATGATGATTTGGTGCATCACATGAAGGTTTATGAGGTTCTACACCCCCATGGAAGCATTTTGAAGGTGTTTAACGGCATTTTGACTCATTAACATGAGTTTATGGTCCATGAATGATGGTTTACGGTCCAAGAACATGCTTGGGCCGTAAACTTATGTCCGTACATCATATGATACGATTTTGGTGTCCTAAGCTCATGCATGCAAGTTTCTAGGCCGAATCTAAGCCCTAGAAGTGTCTTGGAGGGGTTTTGAGGCTTAAAAACCCTCATATGAGGTGTTCACGGCCTAAGGAGGTTCCTAGACCATAAAAACTTGTTTATGGTCTCATTCCTCATAAAAATTCCGAATTTGAAGGTCTAAGATGCTAATTCATGAGTTAGGGAAGTTACCTTAGTGATTTGGAGCTTGTTTTGGATGATTTTGGCTAATTTTCGGATTTTAGAGAGAGAGTAGTGAGAGAAAGGTTTTAGAGAGAGAGTAAAAGCCTCAAAATGATGTCACTCAATCCCTTATATAGGGGTTGAGTTTGTGGCCCGGAGGAATTCTACCCGATACTGTCGTTAGACGGTGCTTTTGGTCGCACCCGATAAAATTGCCTTATTTACAACTTAAATAAAACTAAATATTTTCTAAATGAAATAGAAAATATTTTGACGTTTTAAAATGTATTCCATCACCTTTTTGAAACATTAATAGAAGTCGAAATAATTTATTTAAAACGAAGTTAACAGAAAATTTTGGAATTTAACGGCTTTATTAACGAAAATGGGTTACAAATAATGGAATGGACTTCGGGTTGTCACAATAGGCGATCGGCATTTGCGTCCGTATAAAGCTTCGAATGGTGCTGCTGTTAGGCTAGTGTGATAACTATTATTATAGGAAAACTCAATCAATGTTAGATGAGTATCCCAAGAATTTCCAACGTCAATTACACAAGTCTGTAGCATATCTTCTAGGTTCTGAATGGTTTGTTCACTTTGACCATCCGTCTGTGGGTGTTAAGTTGTGCTTATATCCAAGTGGGTTCCCAGGGATTTGTGAAGTGATTACCAGAACCTTGATGTGAACCTACTATCCCTACCGAGATAATAAAGGTTTGCAGTCCATGAAGCTTGACAATTTCCCTGAGATATGTTCTTGTCAGCCTTTCCATTTCGTCAGTTTCCTTAATTGGTAGGAAATGGGAAGACTTAGTTAATCTATCAACCACTACCCAAATAATGTCATAACCACTAGGAGTCGTGGGCATCCTTGTGATAAAGTCCATTGCAATTTGCTCCCATTTCCACTTGTGAATCTTAGGCTTTGCAGTAATCCCGAGGGCTTTTGATGCTCTACCTTGACCTTAGAGAAAGTCAAGCATTTTCCCACATAAGTGGCAATCTCAGCCTTCATATTAGGCCACCAATATAACTTCTTCAGATCTATATACATCTTTTCAGAGCCCAGATGTACGAAATATCTTGATCTGTGTGCTTCATCCATGACTAAGCTTTGGATGTTACCAAACTTCGGTGTCTAGATTATTTTCATGAAATAACGAGTTCTATCATCCTTAAGCTCGAAATGTTTATCCATTCCCCCGTAAAGCTTCTTCTCCAAAATTCTCCTCTTTCAGAGCATCTAGTTGAGCTTCACGAATATGGGTATTAAGGTTTGAATGGATGGTCATAGTTAGCGCTTTTACTCGTTGCAATTTTTTATGCTCTTTAGGACTTAAAGCATCAGCTACAACATTTGCTTTTCATGGATATACTGAATCTCACATTCGTAATCATTCAATAAATCAATCCATCTTCTTTGCCTCATATTTAGTTCTTTTTTATCAAATATGTGTTGAAGACTCTTATGGTCGCTAAAAATGATATATTTCATTCCATATAAGTAATGTCTCCAAATCTTCAAGGCAAAGACTACTGCTCCCAATTCTAGGTCGTGGGTTGTGTAGTTGTTTTCATGGATGTTGAGTTTTCGTGAGGCATATGCAATAAACTTCTCCCTCTTCATTAAAACTCACCCAATCCTTGAAATGATGCATCATAGTATAAGACAAAATCTTCCATTCCTCCTGGTAAGGATAGGATTGGTGCACTACACAACATCTGTTTCAATTTTTGGAATGCAGCTTCCTACTTATCTCCCCAGTCGAGCTTTATTTATTTTTTGTGTTAACATAGTGAGTGGCTTGGCTATCTTGGAAAAATTCTCTATGAATCTCCTATAGTAGCCAGCAAGGCCTAAGAATTGTCGCACTTTGGTTGGCGTTCTTGGTGCATCCCAATTCTTAACTGCTTCGATTTTTGTGGGATCCACATGCATTCCTTTGCTGCTCACCACATGCCCTAGGAAATGTACTTCTTTAATCTAAAACTCGCATTTGGAGAATTTTGCATACAACATTTCCTTTCTCAACAGTTCCAAGATCAATTTCAGATGTCGGCCATGGTCCTCTTTAGTTCGTGAATAGATTAGAATGTTGTCGATAAACACTATAACGAACTTATCTAAGTATGGTTTACATACACGGTTCATGAGGTCCATGAATACTACTGGATCATTGGTTATTCCGAAGGGCATAACTAAAAACTCGTAGTGACAGTACCGATTTCTAAATGTAGTTTCCGAAACATCTGCTTCTAATACTTTTAACTAATGATATCCATATCTTAGATCTATCTTCGAATAGAAACTAGATCCTTGGAGTTGATTAAACAGGTCAACTATTCTGGGGAGTGGATAACGGTTTTTGACTGTCAGTTTGTTCAACTCTCGACAGTCTATACACATCCTGAAAGAACCATCTTTCTTCTTGATGAGTAAGACCGGCTCTCCCTAACGTGAGAAGCTTGGTATGATAAAACCCTTGTCGAGTAGTTCTTGTAGTTGACTTCAAAGTTCTTGCATTTCCGAAGGTGCCAATCTATAAGGTGATCTTGCTACTGGATTTGCTCCTAGAATTAAATCAATTCGTAACTCGACACAACGACTTGGCGGCAATCCATGCAGATCTTCAGGGAATACATCAGGATAGTCACATACGTGGGGTATGTCTTTGATTTCCTTCGGCTTGCTTTTCTTATCTACTATGTGCGCCAAGAAGGCATAATACTTCTTATGTAGATACTTTTAGGCCTTAGTGCAAGAAATAAGCTTCAAGTTTTGACCCGACTTGTCCCCATAGATGATCATGGTCTCTTCGTTAGGTAAAGTTAGTCGTACAACTTTTTTGAAGCAAAGAATTTTAGCATGATGCAGAGACAACCAATCCATGCCGATAATGATGTTGAAACTCCCAATATTCATTGGCATTAAGTTGACATAGAATGTGTGGTCATTCAAAGTTAAGAGGCAATTTCATAAGATTTCAGTGGTGTTTTCTATCTGACCGTTTGCTACTTCTAATTCGAATGCTACATCTAATTTACTAGACTCGTGATTTAATAGTTGTTTAAATGATGGAGTTATAAAACTTCTATCAGCACCTGAGTCAAAAAAAATTATAGCATACAAGTTATTGATGAGGAACGTACCAGTAACCACTGATGGATCTTTTATGGCATCTTTGTTCCCTATCACGAAAGCCCGACCATGAGCATTCCCATCACCATTCTTCAACTTTGTGCAATTTCTCTTGATGTGCCCTTTTTTCCACATTCAAAACAAGCTCCTCCTCCACTAGAACCCGATCCATTACCCCTTCCCGGTACTACAACAACTATTGTGATTCCCTGAAAAAAGTTTTCGGTACGACCTTTCTTGTTGCATTTGGCACAATGGAAACATTCTCCCTTGTGGTGTCAGTTGCATTGATTGCATAAGCGTATATTCCCAACGTAACCCTTGTTGAGCATTGCAACTTGTTGGATTGGAACTGGGGTTGGTACTGTCACAACCCGAAATTTATTTTTGTACAAACCGTTTAAAAATCAATCAATTAAGATTTATTTCTGCTCTCGTTAGCATTATTTTGGGTCTAGTTGAATATCCTAAGCTCAGTGCAATCAAGGTTTGTGTCCAAGAACGAGTTTTTCTAAATTGTAATATAGCATCCAGTCCAAACACACCTTCGAGAGGAGTGTACGGCCGCAAACTCGAGTTTACAGCCGTACACGTCCACCCCACCCCCATGGCCGAAAACTCTTGGGCCGCAAAACCCATTGGGCCGCAAACCTATGGCCATACACCCCTTGTGACCGCAAACTCCCTTCCTTCAATCACATGTGATTCTAACACTTAGTTTCAAGTGTTTCCTAGTCTCCAAGGTGGTTTCCTTCCCTAATTAGTGATGTTATACCCTAATCTAATACATATGTGCTATTATATGTTAAATAGGATTCGTTTATGTTCGAAACTTCATTTGACACTCAGCATTCCTATTGACTTACATTCGAATCGCACATCAAACTATGAGTTCATACCCCTATGCTTTTAAGGTTTTTAAACATTTTCAGGGGGGGGGGGGGGGTACAAGCCAAACATAAAGATTTTCAATGAGTCAAAACTTATGCACTATCATACAAATCAACGGTTTCCATAAAGCATTAGGTACTTTATCCTTTTTGTATTATGCAGAGCATAAGGGATGCTTTCTAAATTTAATTGCATAGTATTCAGAATAGTTTCTCGAACATAACACTCAAACTATAATAGGTATAGTTTGGGGAATTTCATTACTAGTTTTACAGATACAAACCACTTACACGATTGAACAAATAAATTATGACAAATTTAGTTTATGACACACATTACAAGAGTACAATAGTTAATAATTATTCAAGTATAATTATTTTTAATCTACAACACATACATCGAATTCAAGTATAAAGGAACATCACATTTCATATATTATTACTTGCAAGTCGTTAACCTAGTTGGGAGACACGTCCTTGGGCGCCTACAAACTTAACTAAGTGGTGGACTACCCTTAGGAACCAGAGTCTCCTAGAGGGAGAGCGTGAGTTTTGTGTATAGATCTATACGGGATTGACTACCCCACACCTTGCTGCTAGCTACAGTAGGACCGGCAGGTCTACGGGTGACAAAGTCATAAAGGATATTAGCGTCAGATTCATTTCGTATCAAGTTTAGTATGGTCATAAAACTCGCCAATAGTAACGATACAATTACGTAATAATATACTACTCATGAACAATTGCTTTAATAACATAAGTGTGATACTTATGCCTTACAGTTTCAGAACCATTAAAGCAACAACACATGCATACAAGGGAAAATAAGGGATTTTCCCAGATTAAACCTCAGTACTTTACATGCTGGCGGTAGCCAGGGTTTTCACAATAGAACATACATTACATACTGGTGGTAGCCAGGGTTTTCAAAACAAATCATACTTCACTTATTTCACACCCTAAAACTGAGAACGGTGGAATACGTTCTGGGGTGGAGGACGTCATGTACAGTATCATAACAATGCATAATAGTAAAGAAAAGCAACAACATCCATTGCATTAGTATAATAATTGTAATACAAGCGTGTTCTGTACAGCTTGTTGGACACCAAAAGTACAATCAAAATAAAAGATGAGTCTTGTGTGTGATCCATCTTCTCAAAAGTTGCATTTGTACTTGTCTACTGATGACGTGGGAATACAAGTTATTTTGAAAACGCGTATCAGCATAAAGCTGGTGAGTTCATAAGTATTTAGTGTCATTGCTTGTATAAAAGTGTTTACAATCATGTAACATAATAGCTATTATCAAAGTTTGAAAATAATATGCTCCCTAGAAAATCCTATACTCTACCAAGACTCGGTTTTGTGTATGTTTAATCCTTTGAAAATGTAAAAGTTTTCCTAGTGAAACTATCAGTATGAAAATATAGTTTTAAATTTCGTTCATATAAAGTAATCGGGAAAATAATGTTTTACCCCAGCAGTGTCACTGTCGGCTGAATGTAATAAAGATGAAAACTCCAGGTAGTATTAAATGTACAATACACCTCGGGGAGTCCGTTTTACCTTTAATTCTTAATTTGTTAATTAAATGTCTGAATGTGAGCTCGTATGTAACCATCCTGATTGACAATCGAATAACAGATGACCTACCAGGTCACACGTAGTATAGTGGCATTTTGTCACCCCTAGGCCTAGTCGGCTTGGACTGTAGCTAGTAGTCGGGATGTGGGAGTGTCTGTCCCGTATAGATCTATACACATAATGCCCGCTCTCCCTCCAGGTGACTCTGGTTACACGGTGATCGCATAGTGAAGTGTCATATCGAGAAGTAGTATGTCACATTCTATTTTATTATATTCTCTTGTATTAGAGTATAATGTACTTCTTAGTATAATGTATTGAGTTTTCTCTTGTATAGTATATAGCATTCTCTTAGTATAGTTTTTAGCATGTATAGACTCATAACTATACTAACTATAGTAAGTGTCATGGTAATAATAGTAATGAGTGGTAAATCCTTAACTATACCTATTATAGTTAAATAGAGATGTTAACTGCATGCCTTTGATAGACAAAGGTATTGAACTGAAGTGAAGACTTTTATATCCAACACAAATATATAATATATAACTAAGAATTCAATGAAAGTCGGACAGATAACAGGATACCCTAAGTCCACAATCAAACAAGAACAGGAAGTAACGTGAGTTATCAGTCGTAAGTCCTTCAATTCTTACTTATATAACAATATTGGTGTAGATATGATTTGGGAACAAAAGAAATTTAAAAGAGTGGGAAATAGTTTTACAACAATTTAACATGAAAATGAGTTTGATAAACATTTAAAACAATTTTGTGGGGAAAGCAGTTAAAAGTATAGAAAGTCCTTTTGGTTGAAAGCTATAAATCACATGTGATTGATACTATAACTTGTTTGATTCAACTTGTATCCCCCCCATAAAAGCATTTAAAAAACATTTAAAAGGTTGATTAAGGGGTATGAACTCACCTGTAGTGAGTGATGCGACAGTAGCATCGGTTTAGGAGGCTGAGTGTCAATTGCGGACTTTAGCACAAATGGATCCTATTAACCATATAATAACATATATATATATATATATATATATATATGTGTGTGTGTGTGTGTGTGTGTGCAATTAGTGTTTGGAATAACTAATTATTGCATTAGGACCACTTTAGGGACTAGTAAGCACTTATTATGAAGTGTTACAACCATATAAGACTGTATATGAGTGGTATATGACTGTACAAGGGTGTGTATGGTCAAAATGCACAACAAATGTGTGTGTGCAGCCAGGAGGTGAGTGCGGTTGCAAGATATAAATCACATGTGATTGATACTATAATCTGTTTTATTCAACTTGTATCCCCCCCCCCATCAAAGCAGTTAAAAACATTTAAAAGGTTGATTAAAAGGTATGAACTCACATGTAGTGAGTGATGTGACGGTAGGATCGGTTTAGGAGGTTGAGTGTCAATTGTGGACTTGAGCACAAACGGATCCTATTAACCATATAGTGACATATATATATATATATATATATATATATATATATATATATATATATATATGTATATATATATATAAATGTATATATATACATACATACATATATATATATATATGTGTGTGTGTGTGTGTGTGTGAAATTAGTGTTTGGAATAACTAATTATTGCATTGGGACCACTTTAGGGACTAGTAAGCACTTATTATGAAGTGTTACAACCATATAAGATTATATATGAGTGGTATATGACTGTACAAGGGAGTGTATGGTCAAAATGTACAACAAATGTGTGTGTGCGGCCAGGGTGTGCGGCCAGGAGGTGTGTGCGTTTGTAGATGGCGTGTGCGGCCAGGTGTGTGTGGCCGTACACACTCCTACAAACTTGACCAAATCAATTTTCCAAGGCTTTGTGATGATTCTAAGAAGGTGTTTTGGTCGATGTTAAGCTTGGGTGAGTGTATAAGCCCATTTTAAGTCCAAAAGATGTGTGTGCAGTCGCACATGATGTATGTGCAGCTGTACACACATGAAGATCGTCCAAAACAATGATTTCATGGATCAAACTCGAGGCAAAGGCTTTCCAACGTGTTTTAGTAAAGATCTAAGGGCGTTTACTAACTTGTTTTGATGATTGGAGAGGAAAACTTGAAGAACTCTTGAGAGAGGATGTTCCAATTTGAAGGAGTGTGAAAAAGGTTGTAAGGTTGACTTAGGTCCTTTATATAGGATGGAGTGTGAGGATAGGGGGTGTGTGGCTGGCTGGCCGCACACTCGAGTGTGCAGCCGCACACACCTTGTTTGGTGTGTTTGGCCCGGTTTTGTGATGTTTTAGACATTCTAACCCTACCTAAGACTCTTATCTCGATTGTATTAAGTCTAAAGCACTTAATATATACCCAAAACTTATTAAAAAATAGCAAAACGAGGCTAACTTTGATTAAAATGATGGATGTATCGGTTAGGAAATTTCGAGTTGTCACATCATCCCCCCGTTAGAGGGAATTTCGTCGTGAAATTAGAGTTCAAGCACTAAGTTATTCTACAATAACTAAGCAAAAGGATGAAGGTGTTTAAGTTTCATTTTATCCTCGCATTCCCAAGTGAATTTAGGTCCTCGCTTGGCGTTCCAGCGAACCTTCACTATCGGGATGTGGCTTTGTTTCGTTCGTTTAACCTCTCGATCCATTATCTCCACAGGTTCTTCCACGAAGTTGAGGCTCTCGTTGATCTCAATCTCGTCGAGTGGGATTACGAGAGTCCCGTTGGATAGGGACTTTTTAAATTTCGAGACGTGGAAGGTAGGATGTACATTGCTGAGCTTGCGAGGTAGATTGAGTTTGTAAGCGACGGGGCCGATTCTAGCGAGAATCTCGAAAGGCCCTATGTATCTTGGATTTAGATTTCCACGCTTTCAAAAACATATCAAGCCTTTCCAGGGTGAGACTTTAAAAGGACTCGGTCTCCCACCTGGAACTCTAAGGGTTTTCTTCGTTTATCTGCGTAGCTTTTCTGTCGATCTCTAGCGGCGTTCAACCGTTCACGAATCTGAACGATCTTCTCTGTCGTTTCTCGAATGATCTCCGGACCCGTGAGAGTGCTTTTAGGAACTCATCCTCTAGCTAATTGAGTGTCACGCACTTCAGCCCAGCACAGAGGGGACCTGCACTTTCGGCCGTAGAGGGCTTCGAATGGAGCAACCTTGATGCTCGTCTGATAAGTGTTGTTGTTGGAAAACTCGACAAGGGGTAAGTGGGTATCCCATGCCTTACCAAAGTCGATCACACAGGCTCGCAACATATCTTCAAAAGTCTGGATAGTTCCCTCACTTTGTCTATCAGTCTGCAGATGGTAGGTTGTACTCATGTCCAGCCTCATTCCTAAGGAGTTTTGTAGTGACTGCCATAATCTCGAAGTGAATCTGATATCCCTATCGGAGATAATAGATATGGGAATACCATGCAGTCGTACGATTTCCCTAATGTATGTTCTTGTGAGCTTCTCTATCTTGTTTGTTTCCTTGATGGGTAGGAAGTGCGCGGACTTGGTCAATCTATCGACGATGATCCATATGGTATCAAGCCCACCTATTGTCTTGGGTAGCTTGGTTATGAAATCCATAGTGATCCACTCCCATTTCCATTCAGGTATCTCTGGTTGTTGTAGTAGACCTAACGGTTTCTGGTATTCGACCTTGACCTTGGCGCAAGTAAGGCATTTACTCACGAAGGTAGCAATATCTACTTTCATGTTAGGCCACCAGTATAACTTTTTAAGATCCAGATACATCTTATCTGAACCTGGGTGAACGGAGTATCGAGTGTTGTGGGCTTCCTTCATGACCAAGTCTCTGAAGCCACCGTGCCGCGTCGTCCAAATTCAGTCCATGAGATATAAAGCTCCGTCACCCTTTAATTCCAAGTTCTTATCCATTCCTCGCAGGGATTCTCTCGCTACATTTTCAGGTTTCAAGGCTTCGAGCTGAGCCTCCTTAATCTGTGTGGATAGATGCGAATGGATAGTCAATACTAATGACTTGACCCTTCGTCCAGAATATTCTTTCCGGCTTAGAGCATCTGCTACTACATTGGCTTTACCTGGGTGATAACGAATTTCGCATTCGAAGTCGTTGAGTAGCTTGATCCACCGTCGTTGTCTCATATTGAGCTCCTTCTGGTTGAATATGTGTTGGAGGCTTTTATGGTCAGTGTATATCGTGCTCTTCATACCGTACAGGTAGTGCCTCCAGATCTTTATAGCGAACACAACCGCTCCGAGTTCGAGGTCATGTGTGGTGTAGTTGACTTCGTATGTCTTTAGTTGTCTTGAGGCATAGGTGATGACCTTACCTTTCTGCATCAGAATACAAACGAGCCCCTGATTTGATGCATCACAGTATACCACAAAATCTTCTATCCCTTCAGGGAGGGATAGTATCAACGCGGTGCATAAGGCTCGTTTCAGGGTTTGGAATGCCTTCTCTTGTTTCTCTCCCCAGTCAAAGGCCACGCCTTTCTGGGATCAATGTTGTAAGGGGTTTCGTGATTCGAGAGAAGTTTTGTATGAATCAGCGATAGTAACCAGCGAGGCCTAGAAATTGACGAATTTTTGTAGGCGTCTTCGGTATTGACCAGTTCTCAATAGCTTTAACTTTGGATGGGTCCACATGGATTCCTTCTTCGCTAATCACGTGTCCTAAGAATTCAACTCTTCGGATCCAAAATTTTCACTTAGAGAACTTCGCGTATAGCTTCTCTGATCGTAGGATTTCAAGGAATTGCCGTAGATGATCGCTATGCTCCTCCTTACTTTGAGAGTAGATAAGTATGTCATCAATGAAGACGATGACGAACTGGTCCAAGTAAGGATGACACACCTTATTCATTAAGTCCATGAATACTGCGGGCGCATTAGTTAGTCCGAACGACATCACTACGAACTCAAAGTGAACGAGTTCAGAAGGCTATTTTCGGGATATCCTCCTCTATCACTCATAACTGGTGATTCCCGGACCTCAGATCAATCTTGTAGAAGTAACTTGCCCCTTGCAGTTGGTCAAATAAATCGTCTATACGAGGAAGAGGGTAACGATTTTTGACCGTCAGCTTATTGAGCTCTCTGTAATCGATGCACATACGGAACGATCTGTCTTTCTTCTTTATGAACAAGACCGGTGCTCCCCAGGGTGAGAAGCTTGGTCTTATAAAGCCCTTGCTGAGCAGCTCGTTAAGTTGACCGGACAATTCATGCATCTCAGCAGGCGCTAGACGATAGGGCGATTTGGCTACGGGGTAGCTCCTGGAATTAATTCGATCATGAACTCGACCTGACGTTGGGGAGGTAAACCTGGTAGCTCTTCTGTAAAAACGTCGGGGAAGTCCTTTAGATCTTTCTTTTTCGGGCTCGTATCGACGACGTGTGCAAGGAAGGAACGATATTCCTTACGCAAGTACTTCTGGGCTTAAATACTTGAGATGATACGAAGGCTCGTACTGGCTTTGTCTCAGTAGATCATAAAGGCTTTGTTATTCGGTAGGTTTACACGGATGGCCTTGTCGAAGCACATGATATTGGTATGATGGAGACTCAACCAGTCCATGCCCACAATGACATTGAAACTCTTGATCGATACTGTTATGAGGTCAATTGGGAACGAGTGATTATATAGCGTGAGGGTACAATCCATGTAGATCTCATTAGAACTCTTTGTCTTTCAAGTATCCATTTCTACGACGAAGGTTTCTTTTAATGGTTGCGGGGATTGTTTAAGTAAGTGTTTAAAGTTTTGGTTTACGAAGCTTCTTTCTATCCCACTATCGAATAGGATACAAGCATAAGAGTTATCAAGAAGGAACGTACCCGTGACTACTGTGGGGTCTGCTACTGCTTCATTGTGGCCAATAGCAAGTAGTCTTCCTATTCCTCCCGTATTCCCAGCTTTCAGACAGTTTCTTTTGAAATGCCCTACTTCGCCACAGCCATAGCAGGCCTGGCTTACTCTCGAGCTATGGACCTGAGAAATGGGTTTGGGTTGAGATCTGCAAAACCGGGCGGTATGGCCCTTCCAGTCGCAGTTAGTGCAATGCATTTCACGGCAGGGGTCGTTATGATGAAAAGGGAACTTGGTGCACTTGGGTAGGTTTCCTGCATATGTTTTGGTTGGTATAGGGGCAGCATGAGTAGTGGCAGCATGGAGAGCGACCGCTTGATGGTTCTTTGAAGAGGATTGGGTTGATTTGCCCTTCTTCCGGTCCCACCGTTTCCTATTATTGTCGGTTTTCTTGATTGGTGCAGTGGCAACCGTTGTTGTCATTGATGGAGTGGAAGGAGCTTCGTGATCAATAAACCTTTGGGCTAATTCCTTGTCACTGTCAAAGGTCGTAGGGCGTGATGCTAAACGTTCTCTCGATACGAGGGTACTAAACCCCAAATGTATCGTTCAATTTTCTTTCCATAAGAGGGGATCATGTTAGGACACGTAGTTACCAGGTCACAAAACCTAGCCGTATAAGCCACCATGTCGGTCCCTTTCATCTTGAGGTTCCATAGTTCCTCCTTGAGTTTCAGTATTCCGCCCCTAGGGTAGTACTCCCTTATTAGAAGGTCTTTCAGTGTGTCCCAGCCCATGGCATTGGTTGTTACCAAGGAGAGTGACTTGACATGGCCATTCCACCATGTCAAGGCCCTTTTGGTGAAAGTGCAAGCAGTGAACTTAATCTTGCTTTCTTCGAGGCAAGAGCACATCTCGAAAATGGCTTCAGTTCTTTCGATCCATTGGGACAGTGCAATGATCCCACTAGTTCCATTGAAAAATGTGGGTTTGTAGCTCATGAAATCCTTATAGGTACACCCTTATGTATGGGAGTGGATTTCACCATGCCTAGAGTTGGTTCCCATTCCGGATCCACTTGCATCACTAGAATTTATTTGGGTCATAGTTGCGGTTACAGTTGTCTGAAACATCACCGCATCGAACTGCGCAGGAGGAGGTGGTGGAGGCGGAGTTTGATTCGCAGGCAGGTTTCTGGTTGAACGCTTGCGAGGAGGCATCTTTTACTGAAAATTCATAAAGATGATGACAATAGTGAGAAAGAATTGTGAGCATTATGAGAGCGTTTCACAGACTAAATCACCATAGTCTAACAATCAGGAAAGGTCATAACACAAAGTAAGGAAGTATAAAAGTATAAACTTTTCCAATAGATTAGATAACTATCAATACTACTGGTGTTACTAATGTAAATAAGTTTGGACAAAAATGCCTATCAGTAGACCTTACATCAAACCATATGAGGGAAAATGACTGACAGTTTAGAAGGCTACATAGCATACTGAAAGATAGGAATATTATACAGTCAAGTGTTTCATTCAACCGCAGATGCTAAAGGCTATTCCTTAGTCAAAATAAAAGATGTGCTAGTCATCTTTTAACCGCAGCGACGGACGTTTCTCAGGCGAACCCTAAGGTCTGCCAGTTGGCGTTCCACGTCTAGGAGGTGTTGCTCGTAGACTCTCTGGCGAACCCGGAGCTCAATGACTTCAGCCAAGTCTCAGCTAATGCATGAAGTAAGGCATCGTGGTCCGTTGCAGACCTCTCCCTAGCATGTTCCAGGCGACTGGTGCGAATGGAATGTAGTCCTCCATTTGCATCAACCTCTGCAATGCGCTGGAGGGTTGTCCTGCCTTGGATTTCATTGCGGGCAACTCTTCGAACCAGCATGGGCAAGACTCTGTCTGCTGATCCTCCTTCGCTCATGTCATAAAAGCTTCGGTCTCCATTGAATGGCATGGGTTGATTTTGCTCTTCGCTCCATGTTTCTATGCATTCCACCCATGCAGGCGTCGGGCCTTGGAATGCCTGGTGGGGGTTAGGATTTGGGACCGGAGCCACAGGAGGCAAGTTGTTGACTTCAGGTTCGGAGTCCGACCCATCCAAGAAGCCTTCTGCTTGGTGGTCATCCAAAGGTATTTGATGTTCATCATTAGGCTCTTCTTCAATCCATCCAGCATTGCCGTGGTTTGGGAAGTACGGGTCACCATGATGAAATCCAGCCATGATATCTATGCAAGAAAAGGGGAAGAATAGTTAATAGGCATACTAATCTAAGATACTTATAAGAGGATCGTTATTAGTTAGACCAATACCTGCATAGTGCATACTAATTACATGCTACCGAAATAGAATAGACCTTCGAATAAGTGACCCTAACTCTAAATCCACAACCAAACAAGGAACAGGAAGTAAAACAAAGATCACATATTCTAATTCTATAATGCCTTAGTCACATGTAACCGTAGAGTATCCACTTAGTAACTATTGCTCTACTAGTAACGACCTTTTTAGTTCTCACATATGTAACTTATAGTCATACAGAATACTCCTATAGTATTCTTGTTCTAATGTTCTTGTAGTAGTGTTGGTAAGTTTTTAAACTTGTTGCAACACCACAATCATTCTTAGGCACATGCTAGTTACTCCTAAGAAAATGTAGTTGATCAGGCTACATCTACCCAGATTTGACCATATGTCTCTAAACCTAATTATGCCGTTCAACAATCTTATTACTTTTGTTATGTTCTAGTATGATACTGACCCTCTGTATGAATGGATGTATATATATACTTAGTTAAATATTTTATTACTTAAAAGTATATATTCTTGATCAGAGTGTTTTAATCCCGATGTGTTTATAGTTCGTATATCTTTTATGGGTTGATATACTTGATTCACTATAAACAAGGCTCTGATACCAATCTGTCACACCCCAAAACCGAGAATGGCAGAATACGTTCTAGAGTGGAGGACGTCATGTACAATATCATAACAATGCATAATAGTAAAGACAAGCAACAACATCCATTGCATTAGTATAATAATTGTAATACAAGCATGTTCTGTATAGTTTGTTAGACACCAAAAGTACAATCAAAATAAAAGATGAATCTTCTATGTGCTCCATCTTCTCAAAATCTACATTTGTACCTGTCTACTGATGACCTGGGAACACAAGTTATTTTAAAAATGAGTATCAGCATAAAGCTGGTGAGTTCATAAGTATTTAGTGTCATTGCTTGTATAAAAGTGTTTGCAATCATGTAATATAATAGTTGTTATCAAAGTTTGAAAATAGTATGCTCCGTAGAAAATCCTATATTTTCCAGCTAAAGTAGTCTTCTACCAAGACTCGGTTATTTGTATGTTTGATCCTTTGAAAATGTAAAAGTTTTCCGAGTGAAACTATCAGTATGAAAATATAGTTTTAAATTTCATTCATATAAAGTAATCAGGAAAATAATGTTTTACCCCAGCAGTGTCACTGCCGGTTGAATGTAATAAAGATGCAAACTACAAGTAGTATTAAATGTACAATACACCTTAGGAAGTTTATTTTACCTTTAATTCTTAATGTGTTAATTAAAGGTCTGAATGTGAACTCGTATGTAACCATGCTGATTGACGATCGAATAACAGATGACCCTCCAGGTCACATGTAGTATGGTGACATTTTATCACCTCTAGGCCTAGTCGTCTCGGACTGTAGCTAGCAGTCGGGATGTGTGAGTTTCTGTCCCGTATAGATCTATACACATAATGTCCGCTCTCTCTCTAGGAGACTCTAGTTACACAGTGATCGCATAGTGAAGTGTCGTATCGAGAAGTAGTATGTCACATTCTATTTTTGTATATTCTCTTGTATTAGAGTATAATGTACTTCTTGGTATAATGTATTGAGTGCTCTCTTGTATAGTATATAGCATTCACTTAGAATAGTATTTAGCATGTATAGACTCATAACTGTACTAACTATAGTAAGTGTCATGGTAATAATAGTAATGAGCGGTAAATCCTTAACTATACCTATTATAGTTAAATAGAGATGTTAGCTGCATGCCTTTGATACACAAAGGTATTGAACTGAAGTGAAAACTTTTATCTCCAACAGAAATATATAATATATAACTAAGAATTCAATGACAGTCGGACAGATAACAGGATACCCTAAGTCCTCAATCAAACAAGAACAGGAAGTAACGTGAGTCATCAGTCGTAAGTCCTTCAATTCTTACTTATATAACTATATTGGTGTAGATATGATTTGGGAACAAAAGAAATTTAAAAGAGTTGGAAATAGTTTTATAACAATTTAACATGAAAGTGAGTTTGATAAACATTTAAATCAATTTTGTTGGCAAAGCAGTTAAAAGTATAGAAAGTCCTTTTGGTTGAAAGCTATAAATCACATGTGATTGATACTATAACTTGTTTGATTCAACTTGTATTCCCCCCCCCCCCCCCCCCATAAAAGCATTTAAAAACATTTAAAAGGTTGATTAAGGGGTATGAACTCACCTGTAGTGAGTGATGCGACAGTAGTATCGGTTTAGGAGGTTGAGTGTCAATTGCAGACTTTAGCACAAACGGATCCTATTAACCATATAATGACATATATATGTGCGCAATTAGTGTTTGGAATAACTAATTATTACATTGGGACCACTTGAGGGACTATTAAGCACATATTATGAAGTGTTACAACCATATAAGATTGTATATGAGTGGTATATGACTATACAAGGGTGTGTATGGTCAAAATGCACAACAAATGTGTGTGTGTGGCCAGGAGGTGTGTGCGGTTGCACATGCCGTGTGCGGCCATGTGTTTTCGTCCAGGCATGTGTGTGGCCGTACACACTCCTACAAACTTGACCAAATCGATTTTCCAAGGCTTTGTGATGATTCTAAGAAGGTGTTTTGGTCGTTGTTAAGCTTGGGTGAGTGTATAAGCCCATTTTAGGGACAAAAAATGTGTGTGTGGTCACATATGGTGCATGTGCAGCCGTACACACATGAAGATCGTCCAAAACGATGATTTTGTGGATCAAACTCGAGGCAAAGGCTTTCCAACGTGTTTTAGTAAAGATCTAAGGGCGTTTACTTACTTGTTTTGATGATTGGAGAGGAAAAATTGAAGAACTCTTGATAGAGAATGTTCCAACTTGAAGGAGTGTGAAAAAGGGTGTAAGGTTGACTTAGGTCCTTTATATAGGCTGGAGTGCGAGGCTAGGGGGTGTGCAGCTGGCTGGCTACACACTCGAGTGTGCGGCCGCACACACCTTGTTTGGTGTGTTTGGCCCAGTTTTGTGATGTTTTACTCATTCTAACCCTCCCTAAGACTCTTATCTTGATTGTATTAAGTCTAAAGCACTTTATATGGACCCAAAACTTATTACAAAATAGCAAAACGAGGCTAACTTTGATTAAAATGAAGGATGTATCGGTTAGGAAATTTCAAGTTGTGACAACTTACAATATCAAACAAACATGTTAGAAAATATTGGATTTTATTGGAAAAAATACATACATTTTACAGATCTCTACACAGGTTTTCATTAAAAAAAAACATGGTTATGAACTCACCAGCTTTATGCTGATATGTTTTCAAAATCGCTTGTATTCTCTGGACAACAGTAGACAGGTACTCTTGCCAGCTTTTGAGAAGACAATGCTTTCGGAATCACGTCTTTTACTTATTATACCTTTGATGTATATAAACTTTGTATCAAAAAAGATGTAAATATTCATATTATATTGTAATGGCTATGTTTACTTTGATTACTATGATGCAATTGTTGTGGTACTACACATGACATCCTCCACCCCTATACGTTTCCGCCGTTTGTTTTACGATTTGGGGGTGTAACATATTGGTATCAGAGTTATTGCTTATAGTGAACTTATTATACCGAACCTTACAAGGTATACAACTATAAATACTAAGGGGCCGAAGTGCTCTGAACTAAAAGTATACTTGTAAAATATAAGTATTTTACTAGAAGTATACAAGTATACCTATATACCAGAAACAATATCATAAGTAGAACAAAACAAAAGTATTTGGATGTTGGACACTATGGTTAAACCTGTTCAGTTATGTAATCATGTCTAGGGTCAATATAGCCTGATCAACTATATTTATACGAGACATGACCAACATGTGCTTGGGAGTGACTGTGGTGTTGCAACAGGCCTAAAACTTACCAAAGTATACATATAATAAGATATCAATAGAACAAAACATACAACTTAAAATATTATAGGAGTATTTTTGCTAGAACCGAATACATTGTAGAGATTCATTTTAAGTGTTTCTACTCATTCTTTCCTAGTGATAGTTTACTTGTATTAGTAAATTTTCCTTTCTTATCGCTTAGTAGAACACTTTAACTATTAGACTGAGATATATAACTTGTTTTGTATCTCTTGATTAAAACTCTAGGGGACTTACCATCCTTTTCTTCTTGGCTATTTATAGAACAAGATGCTTCCAAATAAGAGAACTAACAGATAGAACAACAATCCCCCAACAGATCCGACACCTCCACCTCCTCAGTTCGATCCTGCTATGTTCTAGGCAGTACTTACGGTCGTTGTGGCTGCCGCAATGTCATAGATAAATCCTGGTGGCTCTAGCAGGTCGGGATGTGGTGCCCAACCCCTCAATCTTGATGGAAGCCAAGGACACCAGAAGGAGTGTTCCTACTAAGTATTTATAAACGCAAAGCCCAAATTCTTCGACGATAATGGAGGTGTTATCGCCCTGACTCGATGGATTGAGAAGATCGAATCATTCTTTGAGATTGGTGCGTGTTCCGAAGTTAACAAAGTGAAGTTCGATGCCTGCACTTTCACCGACAAAGCACTGACTTGGTGGAATGGCCGAGTCAAATCCCTTACCCTACCAGTGGCAAATGCCATGGGTTGGGAAAATTTGAAGGAACTCATGCTTGCAGAATACTACCCAAGGGGCGAGATGCAGAGATTGGAACACAAACTTTGGAACCTGAAGATGAAGGGTTCCAACATTGCCTTCTATACAGCTAGATTTTGTGATCTGGCTCTCCTATGTCCGGGAATGGTCACCCCGGAAAGCAAGAAAATAGAGAGGTACATATGGGGATTGACCCCCCCCCCCCCCCACCCAAGGAAAACGTCTTGGCTGCTAGGCCTACCACGTTTGACACCACCAAGTGTCTGGCGCAGACCTTGATAGATCCCGGGGTTGATCTTGATAAAGTGGCAGCCGCTCCCGAACCTGCAAAGGCAAGTGCTAGGAAGAGAAAATTCTAGAGGCAGCGAAAGGGGAAATCTTTGCAGGAGCCTTCAAAGAAACATCAAAAGATGGCAGTCCACAATGCTACTACTCCTGCCGCTGCTCCTGCAACTCAAGCACCTACTAGTAGATATGTTGGTACCCTTCCTTAGTGCGACAAGTGTAACTTTCATCATAATCCTGGCTTATACCGTGAAATGCTCTGCAATAGTTGTGGCAAGAAGGGACACACAACTCGAGTTTGTAAGGCACCAGTCGAACCAACCAATCAGACTTCTGGAGCGGGTGTTGGTCGAGCCTGTTATGGTTGTGGTGAGGTCGGTCACTACAAGAGAAATTTCCCTAAGGCAACAACCGATGGCAACACAAGGAGAGTGCTAGAAATGGGCCAAGAGGAGTCAGTTGCTGACCCTACCATTTTTACGGGTACGTTCCTCCTTGACAACTCTTATGCATGCATTCTTTTCGTTTCGGGTGCAGAGAGAAGTTTTGTTAGTCATGCATTCAAGCATCTTCTCAAACATAAACGTCAACCTTTAACCGAAACATTTACCGTTGAGATGGCTAATAGAAAGAAAAAGAGCACTAACGACATATTCATAGGTTGTACCCTTACCCTAAATGATCATTCCTTTCAAATCAATCTTATGCCAGTTTCCATAAAAATCTTCGATGTTATCATTGGCATGGATATGTTAAGCCCCAATTGTGCTGATATCCTTTGCTATGAAAAAGCTATCCATCTCAATCTTCTCTCTGGTGAAGCCCTCATGATATATGGTGATAAACTCAGCTCGAACCTCCGTATCATTTCGTGCATCAAAGTCCAAATTTTTTTGCGAAAGGAGTGCCATGCATTCCTAGCCTGTGTGGTTAATGAGAAACATGAAGTTAAAGACCTCGAGAGCATCTCCGAAGTCTCCAACTTTCCTGAGGTGTTTCCCGAAGAGCTCTAGGGAATCCCTCCCGAGCGCCAAGTTGAATTTCACATCGATCTAATCCCCGGAGCTACCCCCGTAGCTAAATCCCCATACCTCTTAGCACCAGCAGAAATGCAAGAATTGTCCAGCCAGCTCAATGAGCTCCTCAACAAAGGATTCATTAGACCGAGTTCCTCACCCTGAGGAGCTCCGGTCTTATTTGTGAAAAAGAAGGATGGATCTTTTCGGATGTGCATTGACTATCGTGAACTAAAAAAGCTCACCATAAAAAACCGTTATCCTCTTCCTCGAATCGACAACGTCTTCGACCAACTTCAAGGATCCAGCTACTTCTCAAAAATAGACCTAAGATCAGGGTACCATCAGCTACGAGTCTATGAGGGTGATGTTCCCAAGACAACATTTTGGACTCGATATGGTCACTACAAATTTGTAGTAATGCCCTTTGGTCTAACCAACACATCAACGGTATTGATGGGCCTGATGAATCGGGTGTGCCGTCCTTTTCTACACAAGTTCGTAATCGTATTCATTGACAATATACTTGTCTATTCGAGAAGCCAGGAAGATCACAGATAGCACTTGAGGTGAGTGTCGGAAACTCTAAGGGCGGAGAAGCTATATGCGAAATTATCCAAGTGTGAATTATGGATTCGAAAAGTAACTTTCCTTGGTCATGTTGTAAGCAAGGAAGGCATACACGTGGACCCTTCCAAGATCAAATCAATAGAAAATTGGTCAGCACCGAAGACACCCACATAAATCCGTGGGTAAACATGCCTGTGTCCATTATGTCCGACCGAGATAGCAGATTAACTTCCAGATTTTGGCAATCACTACAAAAAGCTCTCGGAACTTAGCTGGATATGAGCACAACTTAGTATCCACAAACAGATAGACAGAGTGACAGAACCATTCAAACTTTGGAAGACATGTTGAGAGCATGTGTAATCGATTTTGGTAAGTCGTGGGACGTCCATTTGCCCTTGGTTGAATTCTCCTACAACAACAACTATCATACCAGTATCAAGGCTACGCCTTTTGAAGCCTTTTATGGCCGTAAGTGCAAATCCCCTGTGTGCTGGGATGAGGTGGGCGAAACGCAGCTAGCTAAGGGAAGAGTCCCCGACAACACTATCATTGGTCCAGAATCATCCGCGAAACTATAGAAAAGATTGTACGAATTTCGGAATGACTAAAAGCTTCATGAGACAAACAAAAGAGCTACGCCGATAAGAGATGAAAACCCTTGGAGTTCCAGGTCGGAGACCATGTTCTTTTGAAGGTCTCATCCTGGAAAGGCATGATACGCTTTGGAAAGCATGGAAAGCTAAATCTAAGGTACATAGGACCATTCGAGATCCTTGTTAGGATCAGTCCTGTAGCATAGAAACTTCGTTTACCCTAAGAGGTTAGAAACATTCATCCCGTCTTCCACGTCTCGAATCTTAAAAAGTGTTTATCCAATGAGACCCTTATGATCCCTCTCGGTAAGATTGAAATCAATGAGAATCTTAACTTCATTGAAGAACCAAACAAAATCATGGACCGAGAGATCAAACGGACAAAACAAACCCGCATACCAATAATGAAGGTTCGCTGGAATGTCAGGCGGGGACCTGAATTCACTTGGGAGCGCGAAGATTCAATGAAACAGAAATATATGCATCTCTTTCCGAGTCCATGATTTGTAATCTATGTTTGAATTTCAGGACGAAATTCCCTTTAACGGGGGGATGATGTGACAACCCGAAATTTCTTTTTGTACGAACCATTTAAAAATCAATCAATTCAGATTTATTTATACTCTTATTAGCATTATTTTGGGTCTAATTGAATATCCTAAACTCAGTGCAATCAAGGTTTGGGTCCAAGAACGAGTTTTTCTAAATCATAATATAGAATCCAGGCTAAACACCCCTTCGAGAGGAGTGTACGACCGCAAACTCGAGTTTACGGCCGTATACCCCCACCCTACCACCATGGCCGAAAACTCTTGGGCCACAAACCTATGACCGTACACCCCTTGTTGTGACCGCAAACTCCCCTCCTTCAATCACATGTGATTCTAACACTTAGTTTCAAGTGTTTCCTTGTATTTAAGGTGGTTTCCTTCCCTAATTAGTGGTGTTATACCCTAATCTAATTCATATATGTGATATTATATGTTAAATAGGATCTGTTTTTGTTCAAGACTTAATTTGACACTCAGCATTCCTATCGACTTACATACGAATCCCACATCAAACTGTAAGTTCATACCCCTATGCTTTTATGATTTTTAAACATTTTCAGGGGGGAGGGGGGATACAAGCCAAACATAAAGGTTTTCAATGAGTCAAAACTTATGCAATATCATACAAATCAACGATTTCCATAAAGCATTTAGATACTTTATCTCTTTTGTATTATGCAGAGCATAAGGGACATTTTCTAAATTTAATTGCATAGTTTTCAGAATAGTTTCACGAACATAACAGTCAAACTATAATAGGTATAGTTTGGGGAATTTCATTACTGGTTTTACAGATACAAACCACTTACACGATTGAACAAATAAATTATGACAGATTTAGTTTATGACACACATTACAAGAGTAAAACAGTTAATAATTATTTAAGTATAATTATTTTTACTATACAATACAAACATCGAATTCAAGTATAAAGGAACATCACGTTTCATATATTATTACTCGTAAGTCGTTAACCTAATTGGGAGACACGTCCTTGGGCGCTTACAAACTTAACTAAGTGGAGGACTACCCTTATGAATCAGCGTCTCCTGGAGAGAGAGCATGACTTTTGTGTATAGATGTATACGGGATTGACTACCTCGCACCTTGCTGCTAGCTACAGTAGGATCAGTAGGTCTACGGGTGACAAATTCATAAAGGATATTGGCGTCAAATTCACATCATATCAAGTTTAGTATGGTCATAAAACTCACCAATAGTAACGATACATTTACGGAATAATATACTACTCATGAACAATTTCTTTAATAACATAAGTGTGATACTTATGCCTTACAGTTTAAGAACCATTACAGCAACAACACACGCATACAAGGGAAAATAAGGGATTTTCCCAGATTAAACCTCAGTACTTTACATGCTGGCGGTAGCCAGGGTTTTCAAAACAGAACATAAATTACATACTGGTGGTAGCCAAGGTTTTCAAAACGAATCATACTTCACTTACAGTATCAAACAAACATGTTAGAAAATATTGTATTTTCTTGGAAAAACATACATACATTTTATAGATCTCTTCACAGGCTTTCATTACAAAAACATGCTTATGAACTCACCAACTTTATGCTGATATGTTTTCAAAATTTCTTGTATTCTCAAGACAACGGTAGACAGGTACTCTTGCCAGCTTTTGAGAATACGGAGCTTTTGGAATCACATATTTTACTTGTTACACTTTTGATGTATATAAACCTTGTATCAAACAAGATGTAAATATTCATATTATATTGTAATGGTTGTGTTTACTTTAATTACTATGATGCAATTGTTGTGGAACTACACATGACGTCCTCCACCCCCAGACGTTTCTGCTGTTTGGTTTACGGTTTGGGGGTGTGACAGGTACCATAGCATATACCTTTTCATTTTAAGTCTTTTTGTGATGGTTCTGGTTCACTCCATTGAACTTGTGTTTGTGGTGATTGTTGCTAACTTTTGGAGTTTCAACTTTCGCTACCATTGATCCATTTTAGATTTCCTTCTTGATCAATTGAAGTGCTAGACGCTTAGCATTGAGATATGTGGTAGGTTTCGATGAAAGTACCATTCCTTTTATTTTTGGATTGAGACCCCATATATAACGCTCAACTTTCTTACCTTCTGGTTTCACCATGCCTGGACAGAGGAGTGCAAGATCATTAAACCTTGTTGTGTAAGCCTTGACTTCAGATCCTTTCATCTTTAGGTTACAAAGCTCATGTTCTAGGCTCTGTACATGTTCTCGAGGGAAGTATTCCTCTATTAAAAGTTCTTTCATGCTCTCCCACGACATTGAGTTGGCCACTAAGATGCCCAAGGTTTTTACATGATCAGTCCACCATGTTAGAGCTCCATCCATCAATGTGCATGCAGCAAAACGCACCTTGCTACCCTCAGAGCAGTAACATATGTCAAATATAGCTTCGTCCTATTCAAACCAACGAGTTAAACCAAAAACGCCTTCATTGCCATAAAAGTTTCTTGGCTTGCAACTCATGAAGTCCTTTTAGGAACAAGTTCTTGTAGGCTCTTCTGGATGTGAGTGAAGAGTGCTTCCAGCTCCGTTTCCCAATCCATTTGTAACAACCATAAAATTTGATCCAAATTAAAACATTTTAATTCATTCAAAAACCATTAAGTTCATACATTTGTTTTCAAAATAGTTTAACATCAGAGTATTTCCCAGAAACATATTATAAACATGAGGAGCGGTACGATCACGCCTTCGCCTTGCCACGATCTCCTGAAGTACCTGAAACAAAACATTGAACTGTAAGCCCAAAAGCTTAGTGAGTTACCCCTGAAATAACAACCATATATAACCATACTCATAACACATCACAATACATAACAGCCATGCACATCGGGTCTACTGTGTGACTGGTCCGCCGCACCGGGCCTTCAGTCCACCTGGTCCACCCTTTGAGTCTAACCATATACATCGAGTCTACAGTGTGATTGGTCCGCCCACACTAGGCCTTCAATCCATCTGGTTCACTCTCTGAGTCTACAGTATGACTGGTTCGCCCGCACCAGGCCTTCAGTCGGCCTGGTCCACTCTCCGAGCCTCGGCACGTCTGGTCTGCCTTCTTGGTGCCTTCAACCTATCCGGACCGCTCGTTGGGCCTTCGGAATATCCAGTCCGCCCTGGGCATGTTGGCCTACAGTACACAGGAGGACCACCTCAACCCAACCCCATTCAAACAACCATGTGCACATAAAACAATTAATCACATAACAATCCTTAACCAGACAAAAAGTCTAACAGATCACATAGCATATCAACATCCTAACCTAGATTCCGACCTAACCGATCACTAACATAGCATCATCCTATATACTAGGATACCGACCTTAACCATGTCTCTAACATATACCATCCTAACCACCAGGATGCATACATAGCAAAGCAATAACATAACAAACAGCTCGATATAGTAAGAATAACTCACCTGCAACTGCCGACTTGAAGAAATAAGACCACGCTGCTCTGACCACCAGCACGAACTTCACCACTGATCATTACCAAATAACCAAACCAATAAACACCAATAATTACCAAAATGCCCTTGGAAGTCAAACTGGTCAACCCTTGGTCCAAGTCAAAGTCAAAGTCAACCTTCCTGGTTGACTCTACTCGCTGAGTCACCCCGTCAACTCACTGAGTTTCCTTATCTAGAAAACTCTCATAACACACTTAACTCGCCGAGTCGCCCCAAGACTCACTGAGTCCAACGATCTCTGAGTTCCATCTTGACCAACTCATTGAGTCCCCAACCAAAACACTAATCCAAGGCTTTAACTGAAAGGGATCGGGGTTCTGCGACCCGACTCGCCGAGTCCAAGGCAATCTTCATCAAACTTGCCGAGTTATTCTTCCAACTCGTCAAGTTCCTGCCCATCATCATACAACTCGCTGAGTCCACCCATGTGACTCGTCGGGTCGCTTCAGTTCTTAATCGATATAGTGGCTTTGTAAGCCATGCAACATCTCAATATTGTAGATCCAAGCTTCTAGGGCATGTTTATCACGTAAAGTTGCAAACTTTACGTGCATGCAAGGCTCTAGGGGCTCTAAATGACCAAACTAAGCTTCTAATGGAGGTTTACACCTTAGGAGAGTTTCATCCTCGCAAGAACTGGAAACTTTATGGGCTTAGGACTCAAAAGCGGTTCAGATCTGAAGTTTTAGCTTCAGATCTAGCTTTCATAATAAAATTCCTTAACCAAGGAAAGCCCTAGCCTCCACATATGCATGATTCTAGAAGAAAAGGTTAAGATAACAACTTATTACCTCCCAAAACGTGCCAAAGCTGGATTGGATTCTTGATTCACACGAAATCCTTGGTGCTAGCCTCTTGATCTACAAGTCTCCTTCACAAATTTCACTCCTCAAGCTCCAAACACTTCTCCAAGCTCACACTCATGGATATTAGGGCTCCTGGAACTCTCTGGGGGATTAGGAGTCTGGGTGAAGGACATAAAGTCCTTTAAATAGGGGACAAACCCGAAAATTAGGGTTTTTCTCATTCCAACACCAACTCGGTGAGTTGGTCACTAAATCCGTGATCCAAATCCGCTTCTGACTCGGCGAGTAAGCGTACCTACTCTTCGAGTCCTTTCTTGGAAATTACACTTTAACCCTTTAAATCCTACTATTGAAATTTGGGATGTTACACCATTCACTTCCAAGACTTGTCTTCCTTGATTCAAACTCCTCACAGTTGCCATTGGAATAGTAATGTGTTCTAAAACTCGTTGTTCCAATTCTGCTGCAGTTTGAGGAAGTCCTGACTCAGGAGGTGGTGGAATTGGAGCGCTAGAAGTTGGCATTTCCGTTATTGGAGTCACAACCGGCCTTCTGGCTGGTCGACCTCTCCGAGTTCGTCCTATAGTTGATTCAGTAGTTGGTGTTACTTCAGGGTTTGCTCTGGTGTTCCTTCTTGGAGGCATTTTGATTTCCTAATTCATTTAGTAGTAAAGGTTAAGTTTGTGATGTTTTTATTAGTTTTCACATAATGTTATTATTCATGATCACGATTCATATAATAGTTCAAATATATATATATATATATATATATATATATATACATATATATATATATATATATATATATATATATATATATAAACTTAATAACAAATGCTTCATTATATTAAACATTAATATCCGAGTACATTAGACTTTACCATTCTCAAAATGTAAAGACTTACGATTAGTGGTACAAAGAGTAACTAATAAACAAATAAAGTTTACACTGTGCGGGACGTGTCATCATATTCTCAAAATGTTATTATTCAAGTTTCTCGGAAACTCGACTAATTAGTTTTATAAAAACTAAAAAAAATTGTCCACTGTGCGGGACATGTCATCATATTTTCCTTCCAGTATTTTATGTTTTCCTTCTATTGTAGTATGACTCTCCTTGAACCATATGCCACTAATGCAATTTGGTTTTGAGTTTCCACATCGGTTACTCTTGAATCGAAATAAGTCCAGCTGTTATGGTGGTAGTCCATCTCTTGACAGAGATTGTCTTGCAAAATCCGATACTGCTCTTATCGTTGATTCATTCGGGCTATTTCTTCCTTCGTTTTTATGGATTGACCTTGCATGTTGCTTAGTTCATCACTGACATGCCACATTTCTCCGTGCAATTGGATGTTATGCTCAAGTAGGAAGGAGAATTTGTTAATGCCCATGTCAGATGCAGGTGTAGCTCCAGATGCTTGTCCTTCTTCAAATGTTCCTGTAGTCTGCTTTTCTGCCGTTCTTTGGTTCCCATGGTTGCTTTCCGAAACAGGTGGTTCATTCGTCTTTTTGGTGTGAGGGAACCTCAAGTTATATTTTTTAGTAACGGGTTTTAGGACCGAAATGCTATCGGTTTTTCCTGGAGCGGCGGAGTGAAAATCCAAGAAAGAGCGGCTGGGAGTAGGTGGAATTGAGGCGGATAACTTTGAATCGTTTATCATTATCACCTCATCTTCATCCATATCTTCTTCGGGACCAACCTTAGGTTCCTCCTCCATCTCCTCCTTCAGTTCCTCTTCCGGATCCTCCTCTGGATCTTCTTCAGGCTCGAACTCTTCAGATTGCATCGATGCATGTTTTGGTGGAGAAATGGGTTGGTACACGGATGCATAGTCGGGGAAATAGGGATCTCCAGGTAGTATAGGAAACATAGGCTCGTCTACTGGTGGCATGATTTTACTCCATAAATTATTCATTTAAACGAAGAACTATTTAGTACTTCTAATATGTTACACAAAATTTACACATATAAATAAAAGAAAGTCCTATCGACTCTTATTGACTTGTGATCACATGTTACTTTTAAAACGCCAAGATTTTAGCTTATCAGCTACTTCGCTTAAGTTGGATAATGCATGAGGCCCGACCAAAATAAAACTTAGGTGCACATCTAGGTTTAGTTATGGTATGACCTATGTTTTAAGAAACCTAATTGAGTATTTGATCTAAATCCTTGTGTTTAAGTTTATTAGATTCTTAACTTTTAAGTGTTGTATGATAAGGATATTTCCTAAATCTACTAGAGTAAGCCCTAGACTATAGTTGTATTTTTCTTAAAAAGAAAATACTAAGTTCTCTATAGTCGTTATCTCTCATACCAATCTGTCACACCCCGACCGACGACATAAATCGCCGGGGTTGCGACGTTGAACAATTGGATCACGGTCAACCACATATATTGAACACTTAACATATTTAAATCAACATATTACAAACCTTAAAGTGTTGGAATTGAAATTACATATTCATAGTTTAAACACACAACAACAAATAAAACAGTTCAAGATTATTCCCAAAAGAAAGGAACTATAATTTCCATAGAACCGATGTCCTACCTCCGGCTCCTTAGTTACCTGAGAATACACATTTTTAAAATACGTTAACAAAAATTGTTGGTGAGTTCCACTAATTTTGACTCCATGAGTTTCATAAAAAGAAATCTTTATAAAACGTGGAATGTTTAACAAAATAAGTTGTGCAAAATATGGTCGACAATGTTACCGATATGCTTCATATGAGAACCGATACTGCAAATCTAGTACGAGTACCCATGTTACTTGCTTACAATAAAAGTAAATTTTTATCATATTTTTGAGAAGCAAAAAATTTAGTGTTTGTATAGATAGAAACTAACAATCGTCTTAACGATCTACAAACAATATTCATACGACATATAGCCTCTTCCCAATGTGTACTAGTATATTTATATTCGAGACTTTGTTATAATTCCCGATTGTTTGGATTTAAAGACTTTTGGTTGTAATGCTTAAAAATGAAAAACTACTAAAGTTCTAACAGGACAACAGTCATATGTGTCCCTATACGAGTTTAAACAGTATGTCGAATGTAAGTGATCATATATATATATGTTTAGATAGTACTCCGACTGTAAGTGAATAACAAAATTTATACAACACCCCGACTGTGAGTGGCCAAAATTGATATAGCCCAAATCATCATATCTTATGAGGTTGTCAACATGATCATATTAGAAATACTTGTTATAATTTACACTTTTGTAACTATTAAAGTATGTATGAATTAAACAATATCATTATTTATGTATTTCTCATTTACAACAAAACTTTGTATATGCATTTGAAAGTCCAAACAACAAGATAAACCAAAAGGGCAATTTTGTCCATGTTTTTAGAAAATCATATAAAAATCATGGTAAGTCAAAATCTAGATCTGTAAACTCTCAAAGTTTTGAAAATGAATCTACTTTGTTCATAATTTTTAACCTGACCTTAAGTGGTTCCTAACAAGAGTGAAAATGTTCATTTTTACAAACTGGTACGAAAATGTTCTGAAACGATACGTAGTTTTGTAAAAATCATTATAAATTGTAGAAGAATCGTATGAATGCGTGCGAGTAGTCCTTGAAAAGGTATAAATCTGAACTATTCCCATATTGTACGGTTTTGAAATCCATTAAGTTTAAGGAGGACAAAACCATCCGTGAACAGACCACAACTTTTCTGTGAAAAGCTGAATTTTAAGCTTAGATATGTTTAGTGACATAACTTTCACTTTTAGTTAGCAAAGCCTTTAAATCATTCATCTATAATTTGTTTAGTGTGTATTCTCCCCTAAAACTTGTAAAACATAAAATAGGGGTCATAGAAAACTCACTTTAGTTGCGTGTCATTATCGGGTTCGAAGATGTCGAGATGTTCCCTGTTTCTCCAAGGCTTGTGATGGAAGTATTCATTGGGAAGACTTAACATAGATGATGATGGATTAAGTTAGACATTATATCTAGTTATTCATAACACCTTGTCGGTTATTTTTAAGATGTAAAACATAAGTAAAAGTTTTATGTATACCTTTCTTCTAATACTATCACAAAAGAATTATATCATGAGTTGAACACCATCTTTCTAGGCATCATGGAAGAGGTTGTCATGGGATCTGTGTCACGTGAAAATGGATTCAAATGGGTTGTTATGATCTTGAAAATGGTAGCAACAGGAAGATTTTTAGGAGCTTATTTGGTACATGGAATTCAACAACTATTTGTGTGTGTAGGTTCTCGAAAATTCAGCAACTAAAGAGTGTATTTGGGTGATTTCAGTCAAGTAACAAACAATGAAAATAGGGGTTGTGATTAAGATATCATTTTGGGTTATGGACTTGATCAAACTTGAAGGAAAAAAAAGGTGGTGATGGGGATGGTTTGAAGGGAGAAAAGGGAAGAGGGACATCAGTCTTTTTTGTTCTTGTTTTACTATCCAAACCGAGAGGGCACGAGCTCCTCTCTTGCTCTCATTTTCTACTGGGAAATGAGTGAGGGAGGGGCTGAATTGTGGAGTGATCTTGAATGGCTAATTTATTGTAACGTATGTGTTATAAGAAGGTAAAAATAGAGTAGATGGGGAAGGTGTCGATGCATTTATGGCGGGAGGAAAGAATAAGATAGATGCAAATCTCACAAGAGAATAGTAATCATATTGATTTGATTTAGCTCCTACAAATGGCTGAGTATTCCCTTCAAGTTAGAAGTTAGTTACCTTGTTTCCATTTAGTTTTTAAGGAGAGGGAAGTGGGTGACGAGATTTGAGAGGGAATGAAACTAGATTTTGTTTGGGTTAATTTATTTAATGTCTTTAATATTAGACCATAGTAGATATTATGCATGTGCATGCTCAAGTGTGTTAGGAAGAATACGTAAGCTAAGAAGTAGGATATTTGGTGAATTGCTTAAATTGAATATATATATATATATATATATATATATATATATATATATATATATATATATATATATATATATATATTCATCCTTGGATAACTTTCACATAATATTCCCCGTACCTTTCACTTCTTGTTTCTGGTAATGTTCTTATGTTACTATATATATATATATATATATATATATATATATATATATATATATATATATATATATATATATATATATATTACGTAGGTTATTTTATATATGTATAAATATATAGATTATATTTGCTTCTGCTCTTTAATACTTCTACCCAAATACGTAATTTAATAAGTCTAGAGTATTTATTTATTTATCATTTGGTAAAATATTACTTCTTTTCCGGCGTCTTCGTTCGTAAACAACTAAGTTTGATTTCTTACAGATGTGTATGAAATTTCGTTGATGGAATCAAACGTAACCATGTTAAAAAATTTCCGTTACCCGAAGCAGTTCTATTATAATATTTTTGAATAGATGGTTTCTCATTCAATCGTTTTCACGAAACTGGTTGTAGTTCAGATTGTTAAATAACATTGTTATTAGACAAATTCTTAGATCGTGAAATTTCCTCAATTTATTGTCTGAATTGTAACGAATTCTCTTATAATTTTTAGATAATATATTATTCGTTATTTAAGATTAATATAGATCATCGTACAAAAGTCTATATTTTTGCCAATTGTTACATCTTTTTTGCATTGGACAATACAAAAACATAGAACAATGAAAATATGATAAAATCCTATCCTTCATAAAAAAATTTTAAAACATCGTATGATTTTATACAATTACAAAAAATTATGGGTAATATTTCATTTTGTGCGTCTATATTGTACATTACACCTCAAATTAGGTTTTGATTAATTACAAAGAAAGGAAGAACATAGAATTTTTAGAAGACGATATACTTTGTATTGGAATACTATGAAATCTTTTTTTACTACAATGTTACAAACTCATAGATCATTTAGCTTTGATAAACTTCTAGAACTTTGGGACCAAACTATTTACACAACAATTAAACTATTAAACTATTAAACTTGTTTTATATTGAAATAGATTTCAAAAGATATTTTAACTTTAATTATGTGGGGATGTTTGAATAAGTATCAAAATATTGGTTTAATTGAATTAGGTACTTTGTTGGTATCTAGAGTTAAACTCAAGTGCTATAGTAAATGCTAGGACTCAAAGTTTCATTGGGTAGTGTTTTGTTATTGATTGTTACTTCCTCGTTAGAGTCTTGTATAAAAAATACTTTATTCATTTTAATGTAAGTATTTTAATCTAAATAAGAAAATTGAATTTTAATAATGACCATATATTTTGTAATGGAATATATTGAACTATTGCTATATTACTAAAATGCTATTACATCACATATCATTAACCTTTAATAAATGTATAGCCATTAGTGACGGAACTATTTACACAACATTTAAACTATTAAACTTTAAACATGATTTACTTTATAAATTAAATTGATTTTAAATTTATTTAACATGATTTACTTTATATATTAAATTCTACAGACATTTTAAATTTATTTATGTGGAAGATATTTCAATAGGTATCAAAAGACAAGTTTAAAAGAACTAGATGCTTAGTTAGTATATTGACTTAAACAAAAGTGTTTCTGTGAGAGCTAGGACTTATACATTCATTTGATACTACTTTGTTATTGAGTATTACTTTATGATGTATAATTTACTTGCCTGAGTCTATTATCAAATTAAATATTAAATATTTTTATACCACATTAATTTAATGTCTAGATTTTAATTAATATTAATATTTTCTAACGGATGATATTATATGGGTATCAAATATCAACAACTCTCATAGTTAAATATAAGATGTAGTCATCCACACTTTATATATATATATATATATATATATATATATATATATATATATATATATATATATATATATATATATATATATATATATATATATATATAATATCTTTAAAGTCGGTGCTTAACACGGCCCACAATGGGTAATCTGGTTATTTCCTATATTGTTGTCGGAAGTGTAATGTGCTAATCACAAAAAATTGGAAGTGCAATGCTCTAAATGGGTTGATTTTCAATGTACAATACATGGATAATAAAATGAAAATAGAAGTATATTGTGATAATCAACATATATATGATATTGCATTGTTATTTTCTGGTAGATTTTATTCATCGTATGTTTATGATAGCTAGAGTTTAGACAGACGTCACCGTTAGGAACCCACTGGTGACACTATTTTCCGAGTCGATCTTTCTTTCTCTCTTATCTCTCAAATATATTTCGTCTTTACACACCATATCTCTCCTACCTTGACGAACACGACAACAATCAATTTGTCTATCTCCTTCTCTATTGACATTACTGTTTGGAACTCTAACATTTATAGAGACGGCAAAGACGTTGGAAACTCGAGCCACATATGCCATCGTCGTTCTTGCTTCACCCTTTCACAAACAGAGATCGAGGCAAACACGCCATCAACATCTTCATTAGGCTGATTCGGACTGTTGTGGTGCTAGATGTCGCCGTTAGATGGATGTCGTCGCCAGAGAAGGAGATAAAGTTTTGTTGTTTTTTGTTATTATTATTTTAATGACAGTAAATAAAAAACAAATAGAAATAACAAAGATCTCATTTCAAGGACATTCATTTGAAATGTATCAAACCGTAACAAAATCAAAGTGTTGAGCCGGTGGTGTAGTCCAAAACAAAGTGGTAATTTTTGGACGAAAGTGACAGTTTTTGCCTAAACAAAGGGGAATAGATCTCATAAATTCATGTAATTTTAAAACCTATAAGCTCCAAGTAATATCAAAATTTAGAAGTTCGTAATTTGCTTTAAAAAATGGCTCAAAAGAAGAGCATATGACTCTCATCCTAAAAGTAATTATATACAGGTTAAAAACACTTTGAATAATAATTAAAAAGCTTTCATCAATGTAAAAGAAAAAAGGCAACAAGACCAAAAACAAAAACCATACATCTTGCATTTTCGAAAATTTGGGCATGTTACCAATTCTTGTTTAAATTTTATCAAGATTTTACTAACGTGGGTTATGGATCTTATAGTCATCAAACACACTTCTTTGTGCTTTTTATTCACTAGTTACGACTTCAGCCTCTTTAATCATTTTTTTTTTTTTTTTGTATATATATATATATATATATATATATATATATATATATATATATATATATATATATATATATATATATATATATATATATATATATATAGATCCGGTAAGAAATTTTTTTTGGTAGGAAGGTAAGAAGTTTTTTTTCTACATATTTTTTTGACGAAAAAAATAAATGAATCACTAGACGATTCATTTGTAAGATGATTCAGAAGAAAAAATTCCCAAAAAAACATCTTTATGATTCATTTTTAAGTAAATTAAGAAAAATTTCATTTTTATGACAATTTTAATGAATAACAACAAAATCATTGTATAAGTGAATCATCGAGATGTTTTTTTGAGAATTTTTTCTTGTGAATCATCTTACAAATGAATCATCTAATGATTCATTTTGTTTGTTCGCGAAAAAAATATGTAGAAAAAAAACTTCTTACCTTCCTACCAAAAATTTCCTTCTTATATATATATCCGGTAAGAAATTTTTTTTGGTAGGAAGGTAAGAAGTTTTTTTTTCTACATATTTTTTTGACGAACAAAAAAAATGAATCACTAGATGATTCATTTGTAAGATGATTCACAAGAAAAAATTCTTAAAAAAACATCTTTATGATTCATTTTTAAGTAAATTAAGAAAAAATCACTTTTATGACAATTTTAGTGAATAACAACAAAATCATTATATAAATGAATCATCGAGATGTTTTTTTGAGAATTTTTTGTTTGTTCGTGAAAAAAATATGTAGAAAAAAACTTCTTACCTTCCTACAAAAAATTTCTTCTTATTTGATCTTGACTCTCTCTCTCTCTCTCTCTCTCTCTATATATATATATATATATATATATATATATATATATATATATATATATATATATATATATATATATATATATATAGTGTGTTGGATTTAACTAAAAAATAACAAAAATTCACCTCATAAGATTGTCATTCCAAAACAAAGATTCAACCAAATATTATTTTCCTTGACAAATTTTTTCAAATGCAATATATATTTTACAGGTATATGTAAAAACCATTTATGGAAATCTGAGGACCATTCTAGGGTAGACCTTGCGGCTTTGGTTTCTAAGATTATCTGTGCTTTTTCTCCAAACAAAATGAGACCAAACCATTACCTATTTTACAAATTAACACACAAATTAAGAAATGAAGAAGAAAGTAAATAACAAAATATACAAATATTACCAGGTTAATGGGATGCCAAAGAGCGTGTAATATCCCTCTTGATTTATAGGGGAAGATGAACAGTAATCACTTCGAGTAGCTTTGCCAATTTAGGTATTACCCAACAACTTGAAATTTGAAAAAAAAAAATTTTACTCACGATACCTTTTTTTGTATGACAGACTGCGTCATATATGTTCAGACTAAAATGAACAGATCGACCACATTATCATGCCAACCTCCAAATGTTTGATGTAATAACTTATTTTTACCTGAAAATGCATCAACTTTACAGGTTTTACTAATAATATACCTAGCTAGGATGCTTCTACCTCAACTTTTGGAGGGTCGGAGTGAAAGTCACATCAAATAGTTAAATATTTATACACATTCATTATTAGTATAATATTTGGAGGATGAGAACATTATTAAATTTATAACTTTTTACTGAATCTTTTATGCTTTGTTAATTTGGAAATTCATATATACCATTTCGATATGTTGATTATCAAGAGCGACTGAGAAAGCAAATGTGACGGAAGTTGAACTTGATCAGACTAACCGCACATAATCCATATTCCATCGTATAAATTCAATCAAGCCCTTTGAATAGTTAAAAACTTGTAGAAAGCAACATGATATTAATGATCATTTAACAACATATAGTTTAGAACAGGTAAAGTTAATGGTCAAACTTGCACAAATTCATTAAGCATACGAAAATGGTAATTAAAGATCGAAACTTACAACTTTTCTAAGAAGGCCAACAAGGTCAAATCCAAAGCAATGCTTCCAATTAAGTATTCTTACCATTCATATCTCCTTGTTCATGAACCAAGACAACTAGCCCTTTATAATTTTCATTTATTTCCCTACTAAACAAAAACAACATGGAAATGTTACAAAGGTAACAAGTCTACAACTTAACAAGCCTACAACTTTTCTTTATTATCAATACCATCAAGTGAACAACTTGCTTTGTGGATCCATGCCTACATCAAACATGACTTTAGGCCATTGAAAAAAAATTAACAGTCAATCATTTATTTTCTTCGGTTCATAAGATGAAAGTTCTCTTGGGCATATTCATCAAACATATTAACGAGCATAATCAAATTCTTTTTTAGTAAGACATATTTGACATCATCCTAATGTACATATATACCCCCATAAAGAACTAATCATCCTAAAACTAACATAGGGTTCCAAATTCTACATACACACTGTTAGAAATATGGTTTAGTGGTACTTGGAAATCTGAGAATCGTGATAATCCCTTTCAAATCGAAGTATTTTGGTGGTACTCCCAAATCCTCAATTGGATAAGACTAAGATAAAATTAAAGAAAAAAAGAAAGAGAGAAAGAGATGGTGAAATTTCGTGATACGAGAAAAAATGACTAAAATTGGTTATAAACCTTCCTTATCTAAAAAAGTGTCAAAACTGTCATATAACAGTTTTTCTTAACAATAAAAACTATCATAAATCCGGGTTTTGTATAACAATTAATTCAAAGTCAAAACCGGGTCAAATATTCAAAATTTGGATTTTCTGATGCATTTTTAATACAGCTCGACCCCAGCCAGGGGCTCTACCCCTTGGACCACGCCAGGGGGTGCTGCCCCTTGGACCCCGCTCCCAGGGGCGCTGCCCCCGGATCCCCGTTCGTTCAGGGGCTTCGCCCCTAAATGACAGTATACTTTAATACTTGATCAAACTTAAACAAGTGTGTACTCCACACCTTCCTTACTTGTTTAATATTTATCAAGATCATTTTTAGTCAGCAAAGTAATCCCTATTACACTTAAGTAACATTGATGATAACAAATCACCAACACACACTTCTACTATACATAATCCGAGGATATCTATGAATTACCCTTCAAAGCGATGGATGAATACCTGAGAATCAAGAAAAGTGTTTGATTCACTTTTGGTGCACCAACAAAAAAAGAAAAAGTCGTTCAAGAAAAAGAAAGAAGCAGTTGTGGTCACCAACCTACATAGAGCATCACAGTGAGGGTCATTTATGGCGGTGTATTGGGAAAGGCAATTAGTGTAAACAAAGTGCCCCCAAGAATCGTGTTTGGTAGAAGAAGCCGGTGGTAGGGGTAACTGGATGCGGCTGTTGATCGTCACCATAAGAAGGACTATCTGGTCAATCTCCAAAGATTTTCATATAAGAATAAACATAAATGGGAAGGGGGCGGCACGAAGACGCATAAGAGAAAATGGGAAGTGCATCGGTTCCTCTAGTGCATGAAGAAAATCACCCATGTTTGCTGGGAAAAACGTTTGGAAGCAATGTCTCCCAATGTGGCGATCCATGTTTAGGAGGTAGATTATGTGGCGGAAAGAAAACCCTGTATATTTCATTTTAGTGGCATATATATATATATATATATATATATATATATATATATATATATATAGAGAGAGAGAGAGAGAGATGTAGGCTCAATTGAGAAAATAAAAAAAGTTGAAAATGGGGGAATCATTCTCAGCCACTCATTTAATCTAAGCATAAAAGACACGATGACTAACTTGTAAATATCGTAATAACCTTCAATCTCAAATACGTAACTATAGAGAATTCGATAACTGTTCGTTAATCATCAAAATTTTTCCTCCAACCTTCAATAATCATCCAGATTTCTTCAACTAAACCGGAATTTCTTCGCTGTTCATGAAATTGGAATCCGAGTTTTGGACTCGCAATCACAGTCGACATTGAGGGACTTAGAATCAGTACTCACAGGTTCCCAATCAGATTTTCGGAAATCAAAATCAAATTGAGAAATCGATCAGAGATAGGATGTCGCATCTGAAGTCGAAATCGGAAGTATATGATGATTTGGAATTGATAACTTGATGTTTTTAACATTTTTAAAATAGTTAATTTTTTTTGCACTCCAACTGTTTGATGAAATGCATAAACTAAATTACCACGTTATATTCACATATGAATATGTTTTCTCACCTGAATCAGTATATGATTATTAAAAACACAAAACAAATATGCAAGTCTGTATGTTATTCATATGTGAATAACATATAAAAATTATATATATTTGTCAAAATACCTTCAATATTCATAAGTGAATATACCTTGTAATATACATATGTGAATATACTGTGTAATATTCATAAGTGAATATATCATCTAATATTCACAAGTGAATATACTCTGTAATATTCACATGTGATATACCATGTAATACTATGTAATATTCACATATAAAATATCATTTAATACTCATAAGTGAATATACCATCTAATATTCACAAGTGAATATATTATGTTAATATTCACAAGTGAATTCATCGCCCAATATTAAAATATGAGTATACAATGTTTATTATATGCTATATTCATATATGAATGATATTTAAATTGTAAAAAAAAAAAAATCATACTTTTTATTCATAAGGGAATAACGAATGTACTGTAAAATTATATATATTTGTCAAAATACCTTCCATATTCATAAGTGAATATACCTTGTAATATTCATATGTGAATATACTGTGTAATATTCATAAGTGAATATATCATCTAATATTCACAAGTGAATATACTCTATAATATTCACATGTGATACACCATGTAATACTATGTAATATTCACATATGAAATATCATTTAATACTCATAAGTAAATATACCATCTAATATTTACAAGTGAATATACTATGTTAATATTCACAAATGAATTCATGGTCCAATATTAAAATATAAGTATACTATGTTTATTATATGCTATATTCATATATGAATGATACTTAAATTGTAAAAAAAAAATCATACTTTTATTCATAAGAGAATAACGAATGTACTGTAATAAAACATAATGCATTGTTATTCATTTATGAATAACGATAGCTGAAAATATAAAAAAAACATAAATTTTTTATTTTATCTTAAAACTATGTTTTTGTATATATTAAGGTAATGATTAGCATAGTTTAAGGAAATATGTTATGTTGGAAAACACATGTGCATTCGTTTCCCATTTCCGCGGTGTTGGGGTGCAAAGTTATTCATTCATGACTTTGTAAATGTTTGACTTTTGTATAACCCACTTGCATGTGGTGCTTTAGCCTTTAGACCCATTTGTTAGTTGGAGTGAGAGAGAGACATGTAAACACCTCTATAAATAGTGGGTTCATACCACTTGTAGAGGTGTGCTTGAGAGATGTAAAAGTGAGTGTGTAAGTGTGTGTTAATTATGTAGTCTAGATCTAGATCCTTTTTGTAAACACCATATACATTCAATATATCTCTTAAACACCCAAATCACCATGTTCAATTGTGCAAGCTTTAATTCCGCATGCCAAACCATGTTCTTTTGTCACTACACGCGGGTACGTTGAAGCCTTTTGCGGTAAAAATAAATGATTGGCTGAGAATGATTCCCCCATTCTCAACCATTTTTTTTTCTCAAT
Source organism: Lactuca saligna (assembly GCF_052625555.1). Classification (NCBI taxonomy): domain Eukaryota; kingdom Viridiplantae; phylum Streptophyta; class Magnoliopsida; order Asterales; family Asteraceae; genus Lactuca; species Lactuca saligna. The sequence goes on along the minus strand of NC_136425.1, from coordinate 98,769,433 downwards.
TGAACCCTCCCATATATATATATATATATATATATATATATATATATATATATATATACATATATATATATATATATATATATATATATATATATATATATATATATATATATATATATATATATATATATATATAGGGCTTAGGGAATATGTGGTTGTTATGTACCTAATATTAGGTATAGAACCATCAAAAACTACATAGTTTTAGCAAAATACAATTAAATATCTTTACCATCTTTCTTCTATTCTCTATTAGACTAGATGATAGGCTTTGTACATATTTTTATGAAGTTTTAAATATTTAATTTTGCATCACAAACTATGTATAAAATTACATTATCAACTACCTATAAATCTTCATATTCATATATATATATATATATATATATATATATATATATATATATATATATATATATATATATATATGGTAGGTGACAAAAAGAAAGTTATGAAGCCTACTACAGATCTAATATAAACAAAACATTTGAAATACGTAGATGTTGTAGATAAATTATGAAATAAGAAATAATATAAGTTCAAAAGCAATATGAAGAAACTAACAATGAAATAAATTATTGTTTTTAATAAAAAATAAAGTCAATTTTGAAGGTTCTATACATAATATTACATACATGACAGCCACATATTCACTTTTCCCATATATATATATATATATATATATATATATATATATATATATATATATATATATATATATATATATATATATATACTAGGTATGGTTGAGGCCCGTGCTAAGCACGGTCCACAAAAGGTAATTTTGGAACTTCTTTTGTTGCTATTTAAAGTATATTATTTTAATAATAAAAAAAATGAAAGTACAATGCTATAAATATGTGTATTTTTGATGTACAATGCATGATTATAATCGAAAAATAAATTAAAATCCATTGCTATTTTTCCTTCCTGATATGATTTTTTCACATTACAGAAAACCTATCTGCATCGTTTGCAGGACACTATAAGGATATTGGGTTCAATCATGAAATATCAACTTTGATTTATCTATTTAGGGCTTCACCCACTTTTTCCTTGATCTTTCTTTTTGGTTTGAAATAAACATGGAGTACAAGGGGATTTAGCATGTTAAAAGCTTTTCTAGCTCCACCAAGTCAATCATTTTCTTAATGAAATGAACCCATCTTTTAAAAAAATAATAATAACATACTTTCATTAATTTCTTTATGATAGCATCCAACATACCAGAAATAACTTATTTTTTAAATGTTACCATAGAAACTCTAAGCTCAATAACTTGGTTTCTATTTTTTTTAGATTTTATGAATCTCTAAAGTTTAAAGTAAGAGTTCTAAATTTTGTTTCGTGTCATAAAACTTTGACTGCATAAATAAACATTTATGTAAATCAAATTTCATTAAATGTATTTCAATAATAAAAAATATCATACATGTGTCCCGCCTTCTTGGTGGAGTCTATCACAATTGTGAGCCAAATGACGAGCATCCTCCAAAGAAGCTCCTCGGATTAATGCACTTAGTGGCGCACATACCTAGAAATCATAATAAAATCTATAATGAAGGTTACTGTGACTTCACAATGATATATTTTAAATAAAAATGAGGTTACTTGATTGTTAAGTAGTGTCCCTCTTATCTTCCATAGAGCTTTGTGAAGTGCGAAGTTCTAAAGCAGCCTTTGCAAGGGAAAAATCAGAACTTTTATTCTATATCTCGATCCCAAATTTGTGACAATCTTCACCCAATCTTTTTGTAGAATCTCGCTTTTAATTTGGTAATTATGGCATCGAAAACCATTCGAGTTGAATCCTTATATCCAGGTAAAGATTGATCTTATTTTCATTTGTATTAGGTTATGTTGTCACTTACTCTAGCATTTGCTATACTTATCGATCCTGAAATGAATCCCACCTGAAACACACAAAGTAGACGTCGTTCAAATGAGCTATACAACACATCACCATATGAAAATTTATGTCATATACTTGGCCATATACTGGATCAGATTGTTTAGTTGTTCACCTGTATGCAAGAAAGAAAAGAAAATATCAATGTGAAATATGTAAAAAGTATTTAATGAAAGAAGAATAACATAATTGTTTGCAAGGTGATATGCATCCTAACACAAATGGTCCCTTCTCTAAAACAAACCATGAAATGAAGTGCTTAATTTCACTGCCCATATTTCGTATCTGTTGGAAATTCCATAACCACCATGAAAAACCACTATTGTAGTACCATCAAAATCCGACACTGGAGCTCCCTTTTTTAATTTGTGTAGTACTAATAAAAATTAGATAAAATGATTGTAAATAAAAAAATCCTCACAGTACACCAACATGTTCGTTTCATTTTTCTTTAATAATGCAAAAAGAGATTAAAACGGCTAAGAGACAAATGATGATGACATGAAAATTTTGAATAATCATGAATTAACGTAGACATTTTGCCCCTTGTTCTTTTTATGTAAAATCCAAATACATAACAAAATGACCAAAAACCAATAATCAAAATCAAAATACTATGGTTATGAAAAAAAATCATAACAAAAAACAAGCATAACCTACAAACTCATAGCTACCATATTCATGTAACTTGAAAAAGATGGTAACGTTAAAAATAACATACTGAGAATACCATTACCGTGTACCTTCAGGAAAACCAAATCCTAGTGCCAAAAAAATAACATTAAAAAGTAATGAAAAAAATGCATACAAAGTATATATTAAAAATTACCTCATTTTTCTAACCCTAGTTAAGGTTTCAATGTCGGAATGACTCTATCGCCCCCACCCTTTGTTGATCATTGTTCCTCTTATGAACAAAACTATGTGCAGGTAGTCTTGACCTTGACGTTGAACCAAGACTTATCTTTTTATTTGACCTTTCATCATCAACACCCATACCATCACTATCAATCCATCATCAATTGAACTTTCACTTTTTTTACCCCTTAAGTTACTTCTAACCCTTTCAATAGATTCAGACAGATCCTGGCCCTTTCTTGAAGCCAATTCAAGATGAATTAAATGACATTTTACCAATTAATTTTTAATATTTCACCAGGGGTATTCAATAATTCTACAACCTTACCTAGATATAAGGCAACCAACTTTCTTTTGGCTTACCGGCTATATTAATACAAATACCACAATCTTCTCATTATGTATTAAAATAACCAAAAACCACCCTAAAGTTCTCCTTACTATTGATTTGCATCCATGTAAAGTTAAAAACTGAACAAAGCTCTGAAGTTGTCTAATTACAACAGAAAAGTACGCAACAACATATCCAATATAATACAAAGGTCATGTTTCCTGAAAAACAAATGGTATGAGAGTCTAAATTAGTTGTCAAGGCAGTTTTTTCCAAATCACTACAACACAATAAAACATTACGTATCCCACATTTGATCATATTTTAAGTATATTCCCATTAGAGTAGTAATCGGAAACAAATTCAAATACATATATATATATATACATATATATATATATATATATATATATAGAGAGAGAGAGAGAGAGAGAGAGAGAGAGAGTGCCTTTCTATAAGATAGGTCATTTAGGGTTTTGATTGTTTAAAATTAAAAAGGTATAGAAAAAAATAATGGAACATGATGCTTTAAACCAACAATTCTTCCAATTAGAGTAACCACTTTAAAAAGGCGCATCCAAACCTGTAGTATATGAATTATTAATAAAGATGATGTCTTAGGAACAACAATCAATCTAATCGGAGAAGCAAGATTGAAGTCGGAAGAAGAAGAAGGAGAGGGGGTCTGGTTGCTATGATGAAAAGGAAGAGTAATGAAGTTGACATGATGGGTTGATGTTTGAATAAGAAAATGGAACTTGGTGGAGATCTTAATATGAATTTTAGGGTATCTGAGAGTAAGATGGTTACGTGATTGTAGTTGTTTGTGAGAGCTTCATGAAGTAAAGAGGGAAAAAAGAAAAAAATTTATCTTTGTCTTTTCTTTTTGGTTCCGAAGCGGAAAACGGAGGAAGCATTTGAAATAAAGAATCTGGCAAACATACCCGAGAAAATAATATCAAGGATTGATATTACTCAGTTCGCCCCAATCAGGATACTCAATCGTGTTCTTGAGAACTATTTATATATAGTAAGCCTATGCGTGAAGCGGTGTGTAGAAGAGGGAATTGGTGGTGTGTCTGGTTGTATGCATGAGAAGGTAACAGGTATGACGGTGGAAGCAATGTTCCCAATAGTTGTAACAATCTAAGTGGTTTGGATCTAGTTTTATGTAGATGGCGTCGTTCAAATGATAAGTGACTGGCGTGGCGTCTTTGTAACCGTGTAAATGGGAGCGACAACAAAGATGAATTGTGGAGTTAAGGGTAAGGGGAGTCGCTGAGTCGATAGGCCGGATATGCGTGGAGAATGTGAGACATTGGCGACGTTAAAAACGCCTGTTGCAATACGGTATGTTGTTATATAAAGGTAGGATACGTGGCGTGAAACAAAACTTGCAGATTTGATTTTCAAGGCAGGAGAAAAAAAAAGGTTTATATATATATATATATATATATATATATATATATATATATATATATATATATATATATATATATAGCCGCCACCTTCAGATCTGAAGTATTCACCTTCAGATCTGGAGCATTCGCCTTCAGATCTAGAACCCCTGACTTTAGATCTGTCATCACCACCGTGTAAATGGGAGCGACAACGATCTTCAGATTTGTAGCCGCCACCTTCAGATCTGAAGTATTCACCTTCAGATCTGGTGCATTCGCCTTCAGATCTAGAACCCCTAACTTTAGATCTGTCATCACCAGCGAGCACCACCTCCTTCCACCGCCATCAATCTCACCAGTACCGACTATCGCCTTCAATCAGCCGCTTTTGCTTTGCTAGAACACCTAGAAAACACTAAACTCGATTTTGAAGTCTGAATATGCTTCTTCTCCAAATCTCTAACGTTTCTGATTTGATGAAGCACAAGAAAAACTCTTTGATCTGTTTCGCCGGAATAACAGATATGATGGAGTATGAAGCTCTTTGTTGGATTTGTACCAGATCTATTATGTGTCGCCCCCTTCCTATCTATAACTCATTTTCATCTCTACCTCTCTTATTTCTAGTCAAAACACCACTAAATCGACACCTGATATGATGTGTTTGTCCATTTTTAGGTTAGCTCTCGTGTGTATGGTGTTTACATTGATGATGTTTACAAAAGGAAGTTCTGGAAAAAAAAGATGTAGACAAGGTAAATTCGACATTGGGGTTACACCCATTTCACAAATCCGAATTCTAGGTGAAAAGGAGAAGAAATTATACCTTTAACCACTTAATTTCTTCACAACTTGCACCAAATGAACCAAGAAGGATTGAGATCGGCCCCTAGGGTTTCTATTGAGCTTGAATCGTCATCCAACCTCATCTCTTCTCCTACCATCTTTCTTGTTTAGCTGAAATGAAGAGGAAGCATCCTTATTTTCGGATTTGTCATATTTGCTCCTTCTAGTTTAAATCTTTTGCCAAATTTACCATTTCTTCATTTATTTTCCTGTTTTCTTAAAAGGTTGACATAATGAGTCCTTCACACTCCCATTCTTAACATTCCTCATACATTTAACCTTGGTGAGTTAACCCTTGGTCAAACATACTTTTCCTAAATTGACACTTTGGGTCCCATAACTTTGAAATGTTAACATCTCAACCTTTAACTTTGCAAGGTTCATATCGACTACTGAGATGATTATTATTTAAATGATTTAATTATGTTAATCCTCCTTTGTTTAAATATCTTAATTAATTTAAGAACATTATCTTAAATTTTAGGATGTTAGAAATATCTACTCCTTAAAAGGATTCCGTCCTCGGAATTATTTCGTGATCCACCTCATTAGGATTTCATCCCATCACTTTTTAATTTCCTTGATGGTCGCATCACTTTGGTCATTTTGTCACAATTGTTGTCCGCCTAATAATCAATAATACATAATTAGGGGTTATCCACCCTCTTGGACACTTTACCCTTTTGTCCCCTTTTTAAACTTTTAACAATATCATGCAATAAGGTTATCCAACTTTAAGTCACACATCCTAATATTTACCATCAAGCTTTAAGCCATTTATGAATATTTATCGGGTCCTTCCAACCCATCAATCATGATTGGATCATTTGTTCATTTCCATACTTAGGTATTCTACATTACCAATTTATACCCTTTCGTGCCCAAGCACACCATTATTATTCCTCTATTTTCTATACATATCGTTCACAATACATTACACTTAATTATTTCCTTAAGCATAAAACCATCCTTTAAACTTTCATGTAATTATGGTTTATCAATTTAGCTCCTACTAATACCTGTACCTTTCTTCCCATAGCCCTTACTTTAAATTCATAAGGATAACACTTTACACTCATCCAGGCCTGTAAGTCAATTTATACAATTCATCAAAATAATCCAGTAATGTATATCATTCATTGTTTACTACCGTTATACCAACATGTACTATACTATCCAAGTCTATATATACTTCCCATACATTGTCCTTATCCTTCTTCATTCACTTTAAATTACATTTCAAACAAAGATCTCATTGTGAATTAGCACATTTCTTAGGCCCACAAGTCTAATCATACAATGACAAGAAGCTCTAAATCACTTGGCATTGCTTCTACTCAACTCTCAAAATTTTGTTCGTTCAATTTATCTCGTCACATGTAACTTGGTTCTTCCCAGCTATCTACCCCTTAAAAGAAATGAAGGCATTTCTTTTAAGGTTAAATCACAAAATGTTCCTCATCATATAGCAAGATGTTTATTTTATCTCCTTTCATAAAGCTCGTTGCCTCACATTTACTCCTTGTGGTATTCAAATTCCACCTTCTCTTTACACGATTAATCACATATATACTTTACTTCTTTCTATTTCTTGTCCTTTTTTATGAATACACAACCAACTTTTATATTAGTTGATTTTCGCATCCTTTGGTTACTATTACAGTGACCCATAGTGCTCTAAGGAAAAGTCATGTCTTTTATATTTACTCATAATATAAGATCCCATTATCATAAATCTATTTTCCCTTTGCCTGATTGTCGATTCTAATTAGCAGAAATACTCGAACCTAATACTCACTTGTACTTGAGGATGCTTGGTCCGATCCATCAAGTTTTACAAGTTGGAAGCTCTAAATCTTGTAACCATGATTTATTCATTTCACTCGTAGTTCCAAGAACTATGTGTTACTCTTACTTAGTCTTCAAAGTGTTGTGATCTCTTGTAACATACCATCATCACACTTTCATCTCCTTCTTAATATCTAACCCTTAAAAGAAATGAGGGAATTATTTTAAGGTCCAAGTCACTCTTTTATTCTTACATTGTAGTTATTCATTTCTATAACTTGTCCATGGCAATTTCAAAATTTCCTTACTCATCATCGTCTCCTTGACAGTCCTTTTATACGAACTTCAGGTGTTCATTCTTGTCCACACCTCGTCAGTACTATAAATTCTTCTTATATTTAATTTACATCCTTTTTTATTCCATCATGTGGAAACATCTTCTTACTTTATCGATCATGGAACACCTTCTAGATACCATTCTTTCATCGTCAAACTATCACAGTTTGGAGTCTTGTTTCTTTTGTTGCCTTCGTTATTTTCTCTATGTAATCTTAACATTTTATCACACATCACATTACTTGTAAGTAGGGATTACAAAGTTGCTCCCGTTAAATTGTTTATCACAATAGTCTAGTACGTTAGCGTAAAGTACTCTCATAGACTCAACATCATCACTTTTAGTTTCCATTATTTGTATGCTTTGAGGCAATCTTCGTATTGGTTATCTGCTTTTCAGGCCCGATAATTACCCCCACGTATCTTACACTATTCTTCTTTCCTTATGGTGATTTCACTCACAAGTCTAGTGCATTAGGTTAATGCACCACTGCTTGCCTTTTACTAGTGTCTAGGTGTCACCAGGACACCATTCTTCCACAACTACTATCACACTTGAAACTTGATAATTTGGTCATCTAGTTGTAACCTCCTTAGGATCCTAAAAGATTTCATTAAGTCAACAGTATTACGTTCCTTCCAAGTATTTATTTACCGTGCTCTCTTATACTATCTTGCGTTCACTATCATATCACCATTTTCCCAATTAGATCATAGGCTCACCTTTGAGTGTTGCCAATCATATCTAAGTAGTTACTTTCATCTAAATCAGAAATTCATGATTCCATTCCATTCTTTTCTCGATCAACTCGCTTGTAATTTGAAGTTCTCACTCCTATGTAATATTACAAGCTTGTCCCATATAACCAACTTCGACTAGTTACTTAACCATAAATTTGGAATTCGTGCTCTTGTCTCATTTTTCACTTTTACCAAAAGTCAACTTTGTCCCTTTTTAGCTAATTGTTTGTTAACAATTTATTACCTCAATTTGTTTCATTCTTTGGTGTTTCTAACTCACTGCCAGTAGATATAAAAGATTACAAACTAACTTTTGAGCGTCTAAAAAATGTACACCAATACAATTTCATTTTCATACTAGTTGTTTGACTTTTACAAAAAAGTCAAAGTTATCAAAACTTTCCCATTATCTATTAATCATGTTTTAAACTCCCTCGTCACTCTTATCTGACACAAGATAAACATTCAGTAAGTCCCAAACTCCCTCTAATCCTTACCACATTTCACAAAACCCATTCATGTTTCCATTAAGTTCGTGTATGTATCATGTGTGTATAATAGTATGGGCCCTATACTATTATTCCCACATCATACATAATCGACCTTGACTTCACCACTAAAAGGTTCTGATCCACTGTTTTAGATTAATCATACACTATTCTTACTTCCATTACTCACTATAGAATCACTCAATGTAGCATTCTGCAAGTTAATCTGACTTATCTAAAGCTTCATATCATGTAGCATGACAATTACTTCCTCTCACTTGTTGCATAAGATTCTACCTAAATCAAGGCATAGCAATCATATGACTCATTCACAATTTCCATAACCAAAGTCTATGCCTAGGAATGGAATGATTCAAGCCTAATTCGCTTATGGCTCTAATACCAAATTGTAACACCCCAATTTTTTTCAAACTTTAAAATGCTATAGTTTTGAAAACATTCGGGTATTAACCCATATATTTAACAAAAACCGGTCCCACAAAAACCTTTATAAATTAAAACGTTGGGTGTTACCATTAAGCATCAATAAATCCATAGCAAGAAAATAAGAATTACATCAATACAAAATAATAAGGAACTTAACAAGTTCCACTCAGTTATCTATCTCTTAATCTTCTAACTTCCATCTATCAAATTTCTCCTTAATTGCAACCAGGAATACATGCCAATAAAAAGCGATACGTAAGAAAGAAATGTCTCGTGAGCTACGTGGGTTTGTGACCCAAAACATTTTTCACATTTTTCACAAAACATTTCATCTTTGCAAAACATAGTTTTAGACCACAAAACATTTTCAAGCATTTTCAAGGAAAACTCATTTCATACATGTCATAAATATCATTTTATACTTATCGTATCATATATTTCCTTTCATTTCATTTCAAAAGCCATATTTGCATTCTCATTAAGGGCTACTTCTGGTATTAAACCATTTCCATTTTTATACTTAGGGTCTACGTTTAATAACAAAACCACTCCCAAGTCTAAACCAAGGCTGAAAGAACAAATCAATCCACCAAGGAATCATTTCCATTACGGCATCTATCTCGCAAAGGGGAGGTGCCACCCCGATAGATTCCTCTAGTGCCTCTTATGAGGTATCATGGCCCGGGCAATTTTTATTTCATTACTTTCCACTTCTTTTCATTACTTTCCATTCATTTTCATTACTTTACATTTATTGTCATTAATTTCTATTCTTTACACATTTCATGCATTAGTATTATAATAATTGTTTCAAAACATTTCAAACACATTATCAAAATATTTGTTCTTCTAAAACGTTCTTTGCTTTCAAAACATTCTTGCCTTCAAGGCATTCTTTCAAAACATTCTTTCCAAAAGCATTTACCACTTTCACTTCAAAATGTTTCATATATCAAAACATTAGTATTTCATTATTATAAAAATCATTTTTCCATGTACCCCAAAGTGGGAAAATGCCAACACGTACTCACCTCAATCACACGTAGGTTTGTTAATGCTCTTCTAGTTCCTTTCCCTAGATCAATCCTCTTCAAACACTGCCTACACCATATATGGACATAAGTCATTAAAATGACCAAAATACTCCTCATAGCTTCCATTACTAAATTTTATTGTTTCAAATCATTCTTTATGCAAAAATATGAATGTAGGAGAAAACCGTGTGTAAATTCAAGTCCGTATGCAAAAGTTATGTAGAAAACAAGAAAAATCTCCAAATCAGGATATACGCGGGCCATGTAAATTAAAGCATGGATTTACACGGGCCATGTTTTCATGTCTGGACACCCCCACAACTCGATTTTTCTCAAATTAACACAATACATTGCATAGTTATTGAAGACCCTTTTCCAAATCACTTTGTACCATTTATTTAGGTCCTCACACATGATTAGGAGGTGTTTTTATCATCCAAACACACCCCACTTAATCCACTAAGTGCTCACTGAAACCATTAAGGATATGATGATCCTTAAGTTCATTTGAAAGTTTAACAAGTCTAATTTCCAATTGTACATTCTAAAATTCACATAGTTTGTTCCAAACTCATTAAACACTCATATGAAAATTGTCAAGTACATCAAACCACATTAATCTCATTGTAAATACATAAACTAACAATAGAATCCTCAATTCCATTCCAGGTTTCCCAAATTGCCCTTATATCCAAAAATCACTAGAACCGCTTATTGATCATGAGATCCTTCATGTTTATGTTTGAATATCATCTCTAGAGTGTCAACTCATGTTCATAAATGTCATTCACTTCTTATATGTTAATCAACATATAATTATCCCTAAATTTCCAAAAATACCCTTGTGACCAATTATTCCATATATTGATCAAGGAATCAGGCAACACCTTATGTTTTGATTTCAAATCATTCCAAGAGTATCCATTCAAAATTATGAACTTCTTTTACCCATCAATCTCTCAACTATAAAGGACTCCATTGGTTTCATCATATTGTCCCCAAAACCATTTCAACCCTATCTTATACATGATTCTACCATCATCGATGTGTTTGAGCATTCTAATTGGATTTAATGTCATCAAACAACATCTAGGTCATAGAATAAAATCAAATTTCATCATCAATTGTAAAATCCTCAATTAGGGTTTCTAGGGTTCATGAGGGTTTTCACCCAAATCCTCAAATCCATCAATGGGTGTGATTGTATTGAGATTGGGATCATCAAAACAACTCAAGGGAGGTTAGAAACCAAAACCCTAACTCTTATAAGAAGCTAAATTCGACATTGGGGTCAAACCCACTTCACAAATCCGAATTCTAGGTTAAAAAGAGAAGAAATTATACCTCGAACCACTTAACTTCTTCACAATTTGCACCAATGAACCAAGAAGGATTGAGATCGCCCCCTAGGGTTTCTATTGAGATTGAATTGCCATCCAACCTCCTATCTTCTCCTACCATCGTTCTTGTTTGGCTGAAATGAAGAGAAAGCATTCTTATTTTCTTATTTGTTATATTTGGTCCTTCTAGTTTACATCTTTTGCCAAAATTTTCATTTCATTATTTATTTTCACATTTTCTTAAAAGGTTGACATAATAAGTCCTCGACAATCCCATTCTTAACATTCCTCATACATTTAACCTTGGTGAGTTAACCCTTGGTCAAACATACTTTTCCCAAATTGACACTTTGGGTCCCTTAAGTTTAAAATGTTAACATCTCAACCATTAACTTTGCAAGCTCCATATCAACTAATGATATGATTATCATTTAAACGATTTAATTATGTAAATACTGCTTTGTTTAAATATCTTAATTAATTTAAGAACCTTATCTTAAATTTTAGAATGTTACATTGGTCTTCCGTGGTTAAGAGGCTTTCTGAGGTGAGATTGTCCGAAGCATCAGGAGATTTCGAAACGAAATTGTCCGATGGGATGAGTTTCGGAGTGAACCCTTCCAAAGTGAGAGAGTTCTGAAGCCAAAAGGGGTTCCTAGATTCGAAATTGTTCGGTTTCTTAGAAGGTTTTCTGGACTAAGAGGGTTCCAGACTGGGAGGGTTCCGCACCAAGAAAAGAGGCTCCAGAAATGAATTGTGTATTCGTAAATGAGCTTGTTCTTTTGTGTTTTCTCCATCCGTTTTGAGCCGTTTTCAACAAAGGAAGAGATAGGATAATGTTGGTGTTTATGACAAAGTTTAAGAGAGATTTGGGAGAGATTTGAGACATAGATTGAGATTTTTAGAGAGATGGTGTTTGTAGTGTTTCTTATGGTTTTACCCTGTACTGTTAGGATTATGAACTCCACTACACTGTGTTATGAGTGTTCTCCATCCTTGAAGGATACATAGTTATGTTTTATCGATTTGTTACATCAGTCAACCTATTTGGAAAAGTATCAACATTTAAGTTGGTGAGATCATAATAGTTTATATGAAGTGTAGTAATACTTTCCATGAAAAGTTATTGTGTTCAATTCCAAAAAATCCGATATTTTCTAATAAATCAAATGTAAGTCGTTCACTTCTAAAATGGTAGTGTTTATCCTAGAAAATCCGATATTTTCTGATAAATGATATGTAGTCTTAAATGTCCAAGATCGAAATGTACTAGTGGTTTCCATACTTAACGTAGTGATATCTAGTTTTATTCATGTATAAAATCATTTGAAGAAATCTGTTTTGGTGTAAAATGTACGTATAGTTGTTTCCCCATGTATGTTTTCATAACCGTACAATTAAGATGCGGTGCCTGCCTCGTTGTTCTTCAGGCGCTGAGTTATTTATGACATTTGTCACCCATAACCTGCCAGTCTGACTGTAGCTAGTAGTCAGGGTGTAGGTTCATCAGTCCTTTATAGATCAATACGCAAGTATCTCGCTCTCGTATCGGAGATTCCTGTTATAACTACAGGACTTTCTATATACCTCAGTTAGGTACGACGATGACAATGTCTCACAAATTTATTCAACAAGTGTACGTGTTTTTGAAATGAAAATGTTTGTATATGAAATTATCCCCTATTTCTAGGATAATATTGAAAATGTCGTAAAAGAATTATATATGTACTTTATATAATTTCACCCTTTGCTCAACAGGTTACAAAGGGGTAAAGTTTCATAAAATATATTTGTAAAGTTTTAATGAAATGAAAGTTTTGTACTCAATATATATATATATATATATATATATATATATATATATATATATATATATATATATATATATATATATATATTCAATTTCTCAAAATTTCAAAAAATATTCAATTTTTAGCTTCGTTCACGGATTGCCTTTGACAAAATTTCTCTAAAACGGGTAGAAATTGTCAATTTCAATATTCTGCAGTGACCCGTTGCACCCAAAAAAACAAAATATGCAAAACTCTCCCCCTTTTCCAAAGCTGGGTGGAAAACGCCAATTTACACAAACTGCAGCGGCCTGAAATGCACTTTCTTCAATATTCAACAAAAACAATCCTTTTTCGAATTTGGGTACGAACCGCCAAACATTCGAAACCTCAGTGACTATTTTCGACAATTCTATCCTTTGTGCTCAAATCATACGAAGAATCACCCCAAACGTACGAAGCTTCAAAAAATTTCGAATTTGGGTGAAAAGTGTCAAGCATTCAAAACTTGAATTATTTTTCGAAATGTCACATATTCCAAGGTGCAGGGAGTGTTTTCGAAACTTTTTCATTTGATCCAATCATACGAAATGTTCAACTATCATACAAAGGGTAACATTCGAAGATGTTAAACTTTCGTAAGATTAGGGACTAGTTTCGTAACATTTCACTTTTATGCCATATATACGAAATTGCAAACATTCGTTTCATTCATTAATACCCTTCGTATATTTCCCAAACAGTCACCCCTTCTTATCAAACCAAAACACCCCCTTTGTATACATTCCAAACAACCCTTCGTTCAATATCAAAAACACCTTTGATCATTCCAACACAGTTATCCTTCGTTCAAATCCAAAAACACCCTTCGTTCTTAAAGTCACAGATTCGTTATCAACCCAAGAAATCCTTCTTATGTTTTATACCCTGATAAGCTTCGAACATATCTCAAAAACCTTCAAAAATATTAATACATAACCAAAATCAATAGCCAATCAACTAATCTTCGAACATCGATTCTTCAAGTGTCAACCATCGACTCCAAAATCAAAATCAACTCCAATCCACTTCGATACCCAAATTAAAATCAAATATGTCCAACACAATCATCCCACAGGAAACCATCTCCTTTGATTCTATTCATCCTTAAGCCATCGAACGAACATTAACTCCAAAAAGTCAACTTTCAAATCAAGTTCCTCAATTCGATCCCAATTATGTTTTATAAACACATTGAAATTGACTTCCAAGAATCGAAAATTGAATGAAAATCATGACATTCGTTACCGCATTACAGTGACCCCAAAATTATTTGAATCGACATCACAATGACCGTCAATAATTTTAATCATTTGTAAAACCAAACTCGATTAATCGCCAACTTAATACCAACAATCAACATAAAACAAATTCCAATCTAACTCAAGAACAGATAGAACCTTGTTCATAAATGATTGAACTATCAACTCATCTGAAGTATGAATTGAGAATAGGAGGTAAGTAAAATCAATATCGATCTGTTATTAATCGAATTAAATCGATCAAAAGAACTGTTTATCAAGAACTTTTGAAAAACATGAAACTATACTTATAAGAGATCGATATAAGATATGAAATGAAAGTGAATCTGTAAAAAAACGAAAATGTAACTAATTAGTGAAAGCGATGAAAGCGAATCTGATAGAAGATATCAAACAATTAGTGAATTTGTGGCTCAATCTTGGGTTGAATAAACTGTAAAGGTAATGGATCGTGGGGCCATTTGATGAATAGTATCTAATTATAGATAGGAATCAAAACTATTTTGGCTCAAACATATAGATGAATGAATTGGAAAATTGATTTTGTTTTGATTTGGGCTTGTGAATGAATTAAAATGATTTTAATTTAGATTTTGGACTTGATAAAAAAAATTTGGATCATTAATGGGGTTTTTCAATAAAAATTTGATCCAACGAGTCAGACGATCACAATTCAAAAACACAATGCATTACTCAATGAGATTAAGAGAGATCATACAGAGAGACTCACGAAAATTTCTCAAATTGCGACAAAATTTGCCAAACCAAGAATCGTTCTTCAAAAATCACCTTAATCTTGAAGACCCGCTCTGATACCAAATGTTGTGACATAAGAACATGGTTTGGCATGTGGAATTAAGTTTTCACAATTGAACATGGTGATTTGGGTGCTAAAAGATATATTCGATCATAGTAAATGAGTACAAAAAGGTATCTAGTCTAGAACTTCATAAATATGTCACTCACTAATCACTATGACTACATCTCTCAAGCACACCTCTACAAGTGGTATGAACCCACCTTATATAGAGGTGTTTACATGTCTCTCTCTCACCCTCTAATACTCATTAGTCATAAGGCTAATGCACCACGTGTAAGTAGGTCTACAAAATTCAAACCATCTACAAAGTCATACATGAAGAACTTTTCACCCCAACAATTTTTGTAACCATTTTTCATATGTTTACTTTTTTTCAAAACGTTGTATGTAAAAATATATGAGATTAGTAGTAAATCTGTTTCACGTATTTAACGCTTTTTATAAAAATATTGTATTTATATGTTTACGATTTAACCTAAATTTTCTTGTATGTTACTTGTATCCCCCCCCCCCCCCCCCATTGCATGGCGTGATAGTGTTCTAAAAGATCGATTTGAGAAGTGAATACCATTAGATTAGAATGAGAATGGGTGACGAGTGGAATACGACCTTCAAGACTCGTGATGGGTTATACAAGTGGATGGTTATGCCATTTAGACGATCTAATGCCCAAAGCATATTTATGTGTCTCATGAACCATGTTTTTAAGTCATTTATTGGGTGATTTTTAATACTGTGCATTGATGATATTTTGATTTTTAGCAAAACTGTTGAAGAGCATCTCTCCCATATTTGTCAAGTTTTCTCAGTTTTTCGTGAGCAAAAGTTGTATGATAATGGAAAGAAAGTCATTTTCTGGTTCATGAAATTACTTTCTTAGGTTATGTTATCTCGGGGGAAGGAATCAAGAAGGACAAGTCAAAAATTGAGGCTAACCTTAATTGGCCAGCTCCAAAGACTTTGCATGACATTTGAAGCTGTCACACCCCGAAAATCGAGGTCGGAAACATTTCCGGGGCGGACTCCACGTTGAGTATCAAATTCAATGCACATAGTAAGCAAAGTAATCAACCGTTACATTACATATCAAAGTTTACATTTGTTCAAAAGTAAAGTTGTACATTTGTGATACATAGTATATATGAACAAAAGTAGAGACGAGTCTTCTGTACTCTTCGTCTTCTCCAAAAGGATCGCTAGGTACCTGTCTAATGTTGACCTGAGAATACAAGCAGTTTGAAAATCAGCATAAAGCTCGTGAGTTCATAACATGTTTGTTTTGTGAAAATGTACGAGTTTTCTTTGGTTTACCGAAAAGTTTGTTATCCAAGAAAATCCCATATTTTCTTAAAAGTAATGTTTGATTAATTGTTAGGTTACACGGTTCTGGTTATTTTTAACTATGATCCCAGAAAAGTCCCATACTTTTCTTATTGTATGTTATGAATTGTGAAAGATATAAAGTTATCTGGTTTATTACACTTTTCTAGTTATGTAACATTCCCCAGGAAAGTCCCATACTTTCCTAAAAGTAAGTTTAGTTATTGAATTTCGATGTAATGATTGATTTCCATTCGTACCTATTGTATTAACTAGGTATTCTGATATCCTAATGGTGTTACACTGGAGTGTACCTAGATACGTGTCTTCGTATTCGTATTCCTATTCTTAATCATATTCATATACTTATTTGTATTCATATTCGTACTCGTATTCGTATTCGTATTCGCAGTCGTATTCCTATCCATAATCCTACTTCTAACACTATTCGTATTCATATTCGTATTCGTATTCATATTCGCAGTCGTATTCGTTTCCATAATCCTACTCCTATTACTATTCGTATTCATATTCGTATTCGTATTCATATTCGTATTCGTATTCATATTCGTATTCGTATTTGTATTCGCAGTCGTATTCGTATCCCTAATCCTACTCCTAATACTATTCATATTCATATTCGTATTCGTATTTGTATTCGTATTCGTATTCGTATTCGTATTTGTATTCGCAGTCGTATTCGGATCCCTAATCCTACTCCTAATACTATTCATATTCGTATTCGCATTCGTATTCGTATTCGTATTCGTAGTCGTATTCGTATCCCTACTCCTACTCCTATTACTATTCGTATTCGTATTCGTTCTAAATGATGATTAGTATGAATTGTTCGTAGATTATGAAATATAATTTAGATTGTAACATTTTAACAAGAAATCTATGATTAGTCTGAAAGCTAACTTCGTAATTCGAACTATTTGATAAACACAGTTTTTGATATTAGAACATACAGTACGAAATCAACTGAACTAAAAATAATAAATTGGAGTACAAGATTTCCTTGTACTTTTGCTTGTATTCCCCCCTGAAAACAGTGAAAAACATTTGAAAAAGGGTAGGGGTATGAACTCATCGTTTGAGGAACGTGTCGGTTTGGATCCTAAACATCAGTTCTAGGTTTGCAAACGCACAAGATTCCTATGGATTATCAAATGATACACATTTGTATCTAATTAGGACTTAAATTGTTTATTTGTTAGGGACATATGCTTCTAATCGCGAAAACACTTCATTACAAGCGTTTGGAGGGACCCGGGTGACATCTACGGACGTGTATTGATGCGTGGGACTTGGGAATTGAGTTTACTCTTCAAGAGTAGACTTTTTAGGGAGTTTACTACCCTAAACACCTCATCCATATGAGTTCACGACCGTGAACTCATGGAGGTTGATTTTGGGTGCAAAATGGCTTCATAACACACGTGAATAATTGCTAGACTTGGGTTTTTGGCTTTGGAATGGATTATATCACACATAGGGACCATTTATTGGAGTTTACGGCTGTAAACATGGAGTTTACGGCCATAAACTCCCCCTCACTTCCAATTCTTAAAGTTTTGGTCCTAAATTAATCACACATGATTCTAATGATTTTTCCTAAGCCTTGTATGGATTTTTAGGGGACTTTTGGCATGGTTTTTGGAGTTTACAGCCCATGAACCCCCTCATGGCCGTGAACTCATTAAAAAGGCTATTTTTATATGTTTTAAGGCCCAATACTTGTTTGTAAACACTTCTAGAATTTATCCCAAGGCTTTAGGTGTGTTAAAGTGGCATTTTAACACATTTAGAGGAGTTTACTCTCCAATAACAATTAGTTTATGGCCCAAGCATGTTCTTGGGCAGTAAACTCAAATTTACTCCTCTAAATATATGTTCAAGGTGTTCCAAGGCCAAATCCATAATTCTACAAGTCGTATCTAAGCCTTGTTGGTGTTTTGGAAGGGTTTAAGGGCTTAAAACCCCCTTTAATATGTGTTTACTCTCCATGATATGGAGTTTAAGGCCCAAGCTTGTTCTTGGGCATTAAACTCATGTTTACTCTTCAAAAATTATGATTAGGGTGTTCTAAGTCCGAATTGGTAAGCCATATAGTCGAATCTAAGTCCCAAAATTGTTTAGGAGGGGTTTAAAGGCATAAAAACCCTCTTATCATGAGTTTACGGCCCAAGCATGCTCCTTGGCCGTAAACTCATGTTTGAGGTCCAAAATCAACATTTAAATTCGGATTTGAAGGCTAATGAGGCTGTACAACAAGTTAGGGAAGGTACCTTGGTGATTAGAAGCTTAAATTTGAGATTTTAGACCCTTAAACTTGAATTTAGGAGAGAGGTTAGAGAGAGAGTAGAGAGAGAGAGGGAAAAAGCTTCAAATGATATATTGAACACTTTTAAATAGTTCCCAAAACTTGGACACGGTGGAATTCTACCCGATACCGACATTAAACGAGGCTTTTGGTCGCACCAGATTAAGTTTCCGTAACTCGGTAGGGACGTTTCTACAATTTCTGAAATAAATATTTTGGGCTAATTTCATGAGTTCCTAAGGGGTTTGGACACTCATTAGTATCAAATAAACATATAAGTTTAAATAATTTAACCCAAAAACGAAATCAGAACGAATCGATAAACGGCGAATTTTTACGGGTAGAACGGGTTTTTCGGCGATGGAAAATTTCAGGTTGTTACAGAAGCTTCCATGGTATGGCATCATTTTATCATTGTTTCATTCGAAACTTTAGTAACATTATTGCTCCTATCACCGAGTGTCTCATGGGTGTTCAATTCGTGAGGAATCCCAAAGTTGAAAAGGTGTTTTCTTTCTTAAAGACCACGGTAACCAAGTTCACGTTTTAGCATTACCAAATTTTACTGACATTTTTCAGGTGGAATGTGATGCATGTGGTGTTGGAATCGGTGGATTTCATAGTAAAAACAAATGGCCAATAGCCTTCATTAGCAAAAAATTGAACGATGAAAGGAAGAAGTCTTCTAAATATGAAAAGGAGTTTTGTGCCCTTTTTCAAAGTTTGGATACTTGGCATCATTGTTTTCTACCAAATGAGTTTGTATTGTTTTCTGATCATGAAGCGTTGAAGTACATTAACGGGCAACACAAGTTGAGTGCAAGACATGCTAAGTGGAGTGAATATTTGTAATTTTTTTCTTTCGTGATCAAGCATAAAGTCAGTTCACAAAATCAGGTTGTTGATGCCTTGAGTGGGTGCCATTTACTATTTACAACCATGGAAGCACACATGTAGTGACTCAAGGTATTTCATATTTTGTATCTTGATCATCCTGATTTTTGTGACATGGAGAAATTGTGTTTTGGGTCCTATAAGGAGTTCTCTACCAACAAGGGCTACCTTTTTAAAGGGAATCCCCTTTGTATTCCAAAGAGTTCTGTAACGACCCAAAATTTAGGACCAAAAATTTCTTTTAATAAATCATTACTTAAAGTAAAGTCATCGTTCCAAAACATAATATGAGTATAAGTTTTCAAAACACATGTTCATTATCAGAGTAAACATTCCCAGGCTGTCGAATCTATGGTGTGTGCCATGCGATCACCCCGAGCTCTTCCCTCCGCTACCGGAAGTACCTGAAACCAAAACTGAAAACCGTAAGCATGAATCTTAGTGAGTTCCCCACCCTACCACATACCACGCATAACCACATACTGCACATACTGGGCCTCGCCCCCTACCTTGAGCCTCGCTCGCTACAACGGCCCCGCCGCTCCAGGCCTCGCCTGGCTTCGAGCCCCGCTCGGATACAAATCTATTTTACTTAGGCCTCGCCTGTCACAGGGCCTCGCCCATCAACAAATAATAACACATAAACATTTCATAGCACATCACTAACACATACAACTGGTTCTGTCCTAAGGCCTCGCCTATCCTGGGCCTCGCCCATGTCCTGCTACTGATGAGTCATGGGACCCCGTCCGCACTCCTAATGGTAGTGAGGTACGAGCCCCACTCTCACTCCTGTTCTAGTTTGAGCCTCGCCCCTTTTCTGCTACTAATGAGATATGGAACCCCATCCACACTATGCTATTGGTGAGATACGGGACCTCGCTCCCACTCACCTCCCTACCAAGCACATACATGTATCACACAGACAACAAGTATAAACTATCATATAAACAATTCCTTGGGCACCCGCTCGCTATTACCGGACCTCGTCCTGAAAATAATACTAGCATACTGTGCCTAGGGCTAACCCCCGGGTCTTCTACTCATAACTACATGGGCCGACATTATGGCCTTAGACCCATTCACACAAAGGGAAACTCACCTGCACTGGCTGAACTTGTTGATGATCTCACTAGCTGCTGCCCGATAACTCCCGGAACTCCTGCTCCCCTTGCTCCCCGAACTACCAATATCAATGCAACACTGAGTCTAACTGACCCCCGAAAGACAACCAAGTCAGCCCTGGTCCAAGGTCAAAGTCCTGGTCAAATTCAACCTTCCAGGTCAACCCTACTCGCCGAGTTACCCTACTGACTCGCCGAGTTCAAAATGATCAGATTCCTTCCATTTGAGACTCGAATCGCCGAGTCAGTCCATGACTCGCCGACTCTACCGAGTTCTGAGTCCAGACCTGTCCAAGTCACTAAGTCTCCACCCGACTCTTTGATTTCAGTCTGAACTCGAAGGGTTTGGGGTTTCGCGACCTGGCTCGCCGAGTCCAAGAACAGACTCGCCGAGTACAAGCCATTCTTCATACGACTCGACGAGTTTTTCATCCCACTCGTCGAGTTTCTCCACAACTTCATGCTACTCGCCGAGTCCACTCAAAGGACTCGCCGAGTCCCTTTAGATCTCCTTACATGCAGAGGAATTTTGATTCATGCATGAACTCCAAACTGTAGATCCACCCTTCCCAAGCCTTTTCCACACGTAAAGTTGCAAACTTTACGTGTAGAGAAGGAGATCTAGGTAAAATATGCTATAAACTAGGGCTTAAGGCAAAAAGGCTCCATGATCCACTCAAGGGCTGATACTTTACGGAATTCTAGACCAAAATAAGCATGGATCTAAGGTAGCAACCTCAAATCTGAACCTCTAGCTCAAAGGTTACTCTTAAGCCAAGAATGCCCAAAACACACACAAAGATCTAGGTGCAAATGAGGGGAGATAGCAGTTTGTTACCTCCAAGATGAACACCACTGAAGTAGATCTCAGATTTACACCTCCTCCTTGAAGCAACCTACTTGATCTTTAAGTTCCTTTCCCCAAAGTCCGTTCCTCCAAGCTTTAACTCTCAACTGATGGAAGCTCTCACAAAATCAAGGGTGCACTGGCTCTCTAGGGTGATATGGGGGCTGAGGGAGGGACATAACACCCTTTAAATAGGATACAACTCCCGGGATTAGGGTTTTCCTCGTTCAGACCAGACTCGCCGGGTCGCCTTGGCCGACTCACCGAGTCGGTCGCTTACTCCTCGACCTGGATCCCGCTCGGACTTGCCGAGTCCCTCCTTGGACTCGCCGAGTCTACCCTTAAATTAGGGATTTTCTTTCCTTTCTTGGGCTTCGAAACATTGGGTGTTACAACTCTCCCCCACTTAAACTAAACTTCGTCCTCAAATTTTACTATACTCCACTGCCTGCGATCTGCCTCCAATACCTCACCATTCGTTCTAACACCAGCTGCCTAACTTTGCTGGCGTTCCGCTCGATCATTCAGACTAACGTCAATCCTTACCGATAATGATCTCAGGTGCACCCTGACCCTGAACGTCCTGGAAACACGACTTACTCAGCCGACAATCTTTCTGGTACTGTCCGAGTACTGCAACATAGGGGTTCACCCCTTCTTTCCTTACGCGATTTCCTTGCCTTCCCAAGGAAACGCTCCATAATCATGTATCCACTCTGCCACCGTGAAGACCCTGTCTTCACCCACTCTATTTCTCCCGCTATTCAGTATGGGTCATCATTGCCAGTATCCACTTGGCGTTCTTTCTACTACCATTTGATACCGAGCAACCCTCGACCGACTAACTGAATTCGACCATACTCTGCATCCCCGCACCACTACTGACTAGAGATTCTGCTATTCCTTATCTGGATTACCGACTCTCACCGATTGCTGACCCAGCACAATCCACTAGTCGCTCCCAGCGACATTCGAAGAAACTCCCGCCACCTATACTTCTCAATCTATTCTACCAGGCTGGCACTACGATCTTCTGGGATCCCCGACCCCCTATCTAGACACTAAGATCCTTACCAGGTCCCACCTGCGCTGCTAAAACTCACGGGCCTCGCCCACAGGTCCCACCCAACCATACTACTGAGCAACCCTGCTCTTAGGTCTCGCCTATACTGCTATTCTCATACGGGCCTCGCCCACGGGTCTCACCCGACTACATCCTAGACCGGCCTCTCCCAAGGTCTCATCCCTTAAGGGCTATACTGATAACACTTTACCATTCTCATCCATTCCCCAATCCCGATCCCTATCTGAAAGCTAGGAGATAAGGGCCTCGCCCCGACTCCACTAACGAAGCTACTACGGAATGCTACGACCGTCGCGTAGTCATACATCACTTTCCACCACTGACTGCTGCTGAAGAAAACCGAGGCTCTCCCGCCACTCTTCCATGCTCTACATGCTGCTCCTGCCACTGACTGCTAACACGAAAACATCTCCCGCTATTTGACCTCAAGATCTCCATTCCGACTCACACGAGTCCTACAGGCGACCCTTCAACCTGAATCCGAACCACATACTCACCATTACCCTTTACACACACAGCCTGATGGGGAGTTTCTCAGACTCCTAACCCTGAACTACTCAATCCGTCAAACGCTGAACTACCTCCTTCCCTTCTCAGAAATCACATACTCGATCTGGATTTGCGTGTTCTTACCCTTATACACTCGGAGGATTCCCCCCCACTTCGATCCTGCTTACGCCTCGATGCTCAATGAAGAGAAATCCCAATCCTTGCTACCATAATCAATCCGCTGAGGAATCCCAAGCTTACCGTAGCAAAGGATCTAACCTTCCCATTCTAAAACTTATACGGCCCCAAACTAGCGAGACATACCGAGTCTCTCCAAGGTATGCTACTGATACTACACCCTAAGTAACCTTCTTCGATACAACCCATCCCTTAATTACTAACCAATATCCAAAGTATGCAGATGGCATATAAATCGATCATAGTCAACCCGCTCTAAAGTAAAATACTCATACAGATAATGATGCAGAACCATAGCAATATAATCATGCACAAAATAAAAGAACTAAAAACGGAAGTCGCATACCTGCAACGTCCGGCGCTGCTCGCGTCTCCAAAGTAGCCATCTGAAAAGCCCTGCCTCCAACTGTAGGCACCTCTGCACGGCCCTGACGGCTATCTGTGATCCTCAAAGTTGCAGGGGTAGGTGCCATCACCCGTCCTGCTGGAAGCAAACTGGGGCATTGGGCCTTCTTGTGGCCCCGCTGATTGCAGTGAAAACATATAAAGTCTGATCCCTGAGTGATGGTAGCAGTACAGTCTCTGTTAAAATGACCAGTCCGACCGCACCTGAAACAGCCACACTCACCACCACTACCACTCCTGCACGCGCCCCCGTGCATCCTGCCACACCTTCGGCATCGACTACGGTCCTGATAATCCCTAGATCTCGACTCCGATCCCTTGGGCCTTTTGCCCGAACTTGTGGCTACCTGAACCTCATCCGGCTTCCTCTTCCGGATCTGCTCCAAATCAATTTTTCTCTCCCTGGCCCGAGAAATCATATCCTCCAGAGTCTTACAACCGGACCTGCTCACGAACTCCCTGATGTCATCCCTCAGCATCTCGTGATATCGTGCCTTCTTCATCTCCTCATCTGTGACATACTGCGGAACAAGAAAGGCTCTCTCTCTGAACTTGGCGGTGATCTCCGCCACAGTCTCAGTAGTCTGCATCAAATCCTGAAACTCCCGGGCTAACTGCTGCACCTCGATAATCGGCGAAAACTCCGCTCTGAACCTAGCTGAGAAATCACTCCAAGTCATCGCGTCCAGCACGGCATCATCACCCAAAGAATGACCAATCTCTTCCCACCAATCCCTCGCTCTGTCTTTCAGAAGACAGGAAGCGAGTCTGACCTTGTCCTCCGCAGGACACCGGCTCGTACGGAATGCGTTGGCAACATCAGCCAACCATCTGCTGCTAGCGATGGGGTCCCTAGCCCCATGATAATCTGGTGCCCCGCAAGCCCTGAACTCCCGAAATGTCAAGGTACGCGCTCCCAGCAAGGCCATCATCTCAGTACGGAAGGCTCCCAGCCTCTCATCCAAAATATCCAATATACCCTCCTTGACCGTGCCAAATATCACAGGAGTCTGAGCTAGAATACTGCGCATCACCTCGGCTGATATCAACTCTCTCATCCGCTCCTCGAGCTGCTCGACCCCTAAACCCGAGCCTAATCCCTCTCCAGTGCCTGATCCGCCCGCTGGTCCCTCTTGCAATGTCACCATACTGAAACATATAACATAACCATTATCATAATACTCCTCACTGCTTTGAGACCAAACATACTCACTACTAGGTTCCCGGTCTTGTCTCGGCCTTTCCCGAATCGAGTACGGATCCTCTGCTTTCAGTAGCACGCGCCCATACTACCTTCCACATCTATCCGTACTTTCCTCAAGAACTGCTTTGACTCCACCACGTCCCTTTTCTACTACTACTGCTCCCAGCACTACCTCATCCTAGGCTTACCCTAGGGAAACCTTTGACTCAACTCAAACCAGTCCTCAGCTGCTGAAGGCCTCCTCACAATGCCAATTAGCCATCACCTGGATACCATCACATGTGACGAGGCTCAGATAATCCTTCAAGTAAAAGACTCGTTCCTACAACGGTTGGACTCAAACAAGAGCTGCGCAATAGGACCAAATCCAACACTCTAAGATTATTCAACCCTGATCACATGTGACGTGACGTATCCACCTAATGGCTAACTTCCATCACTTAGAATCCCACAATGCACAAAATAAGCAGCATTCAGACAAGGGAAAATCTAACCATAACATACTTAAGCAATCATATCCACATAGCAAGAATCTGAACTAGCATGCAACACAACGCATAAACTCAGGCATAACCTAATCAGGCTATCCTACTACTGACTATTCAGCACTATCATGCAGATCAAAAGCACATATAACAGGCACATAAGGCATCCTCCCTAGATCCTTAGTCATAATCTAGCATGCTGTTCTATTAACTGATAACCATAACATAAACTTGTATGGGTATTTTGGGGTACTTACTTGAGCTCGGTTGATTGCATGCACCACACCTCTTTTCTCTTTACAATGTTCTTTTCTTTCTCAATTCTTTTTACTTTTCTAAAACCATTTTCTTTCTCAAAACTCTTTTTACAAAACCGTCTTTCCATTTTGAAAACTTCCTTACCAATTCCTCAGTTTGAGTTCAGACACACCCGAGAGCATGTCTGAATCCCTCAAACCAAGGCTCTGATACCAACTTGTAACGACCCAAAATTTAGGACCAAAAATTTCTTTTAATAAATCATTACTTAAAGTAAAGTCATCATTCCAAAACATAATATGAGTATAAGTTTTCAAAACACATGTTCATTGTCAGAGTAAACATTCCCAGGCTGTCTAATCTATGGTGTGTGCCATGCGATCATCCCGAGCTCTTCCCTCCGCTACCGGAAGTACCTGAAACCAAAATTTAAAACCGTAAGCACGAAGCTTAGTGAGTTCCCCACACTACCACATACCACGCATAACCACATACTGCACATACTGGGCCACGCCCACTATCATGGTCCTCGCCCCCTACCTTGGGCCTCGCTCGCTACAACGGTCCTGCCGCTCCAGGCCCCGCCTGGCTTCGAGCCCCGCTCGGATACAGATCTGTTTTACTTAGGCCTCGCTTGTCACAGGGCCCCGCCCGTCAACAAATAATAACACATAAACATTTCACAGCACATAACTAACACATACAACTGGTTCTGTCCTAAGGCCTCGCCTATCCTGGGCCTCGCCGATGTCCTGCTACTGATGAGTCATGGGACCCCGTCCACACTCCTAATGGTAGTGAGGTATGGGCCTAGCCCACTCTCACTCATGTTCTAGTTTGGGCCTCGCCCCTATTCTGCTACTAATGAGATATGGAACCCCATCCACACTCTGCTATTGGTGAGATACGGGACCTCACCCCCACTCACCTCCCTACCAGGCATATACATGTATTACATAGACAACAAGTATAAACTATCGTATAAACAATTCCTTGGGCACCCGCCCGCTATTATTGGACCTCGTCCTGAAAATAATACTAGCATATTGTGCCTAGGGCTAACCCCCGGGTCTTCTACTCATAACTACATGGGCCGGGATTGTGGCCTTAGACCCATTCACACAAAGGGAAACTCACCTGCACTGGTTGAACTTGCTGATGATCTCCCTGGTTGCTGCCCGACAACTCCCGGAACTCCTGCTCCCCTTGCTCGCCGATGCACCAATATCAATGCAACACTGAGTCTAACTGACCCCCGAAAGACAACCAAGTCAGCCCTGGTCCGAGGTCAAAGTCCTAGTCAAAGTCAACCTTCCAGGTCAACCCTACTCGCCGAGTCACCCTACTAACTCGTCGAGTTCAAAATGATCAGATTCTTTCCATTCGCGACTCGACTCGCCGAGTCAGTCCATTACTCGCCGACTCTACCGACATCTGAGTCCAGACCTGTCCAACTCACTGAGTCTCCACCCGACTCACTGATTCGAGTCTCAACTCGAAGGGTTAGGGGTTTCGCGACCTGACTCGCCGAGTCCAAGAATAGACTCGCCGAGTACAAGGCAATCTTCGTACGACTCGACGAGTTGTTCATCCCACTCGTCGAGTTTCTCCACAACTTCATGCTACTCGCGGAGTCCACTCAAAGGACTCGTCGAGTCCCTTCAGATCTCCTTACATGCAGAAGACTTTTGAGTCATGCATGAACTCCAAATTGTAGATCCACCCTTCCCAAGCCTTTTCCACACGTAAAGTTGCAAACTTTACGTGTAGAGAAGGAGATCTAGGCAAAATATGCTATAAACTAGGGCTTAAGGAAAAAAGGCTCCATGATCCACTCAAGGGATGATACTTTACAGAATTCTAGACCAAAATAAGCATGGATCTGAGGTAGCAACCTCAGATCTGAACCTCTAGCTCAAAGGTTACTCTTAAGCTAAGAATGCCCAAAACACACACAAAGATCTAGGTGCAAATGAGGGGAGATAGCAGCTTGTTACCTCCAAGATGAACACCACTGAAGTAGATCTCGGATTTACATCTCCTCCTTGAAGCAACCTATTTGATCTTCAAGTTCCTTTCCCCAAAGTCCCTTCCTCCAAGCTTTAACTCTCAAATGATGGAAGCTCTCATGAAATCAAGGGTGCACTGGCTCTCTAGGGTGATATGGGGGTTGAGGGAGGGACATAACACCCTTTAAATAGGATACAACTCCTGGGATTAGGGTTTTCCTCGTTCAGACCAGACTCGCCGGGTCGCCTTGGCCGACTCACCGAGTCGGTCGCTTACTCCTCGACTCGGATCCCGCTCGGACTCGCCGAGTCCCTCCTTGGACTCACTGAGTCTACCCTTAAATTAGGGCTTTTCTTTCCTTTCTTGACCTTCGAAACTTTGGGTGTTACAAGTTCGTTAAGGGATGGCATTATACTCGAGAGTCATGATGGGAGACTCGCTAGACATTTTCGATGTGATAAAAACTTGGCATTAATCCGTACCCATTTTTATTAGCCTCGTTTAGCGAAGGATGTTAATAAGGTAATTACAAGGTGTCTGGTTTGTCATCTGGCCAAAACTCATGGAAGAAATGATAGGTTATATACCCCTCTTCCCATCTCTACTCCTCCATGGGAAGATGTGAGTTTGGATTTGTCCTAGGTTTTCCTCGTACTCAATGACACAAGTATTCAATTATGGTGGTGGTTGAGCAATTTTCCAAAATGGCTCATTTTGTGCCCTGCTCCAAGATGTTTGATGCGAGTCAGGTGACTCATCTATATTTTTTTTTTATATTGTCAAGCTACATGGCATTCCAAAGACGCTTACTTCTGATTGGGATGTCAAATTTGTGAGTCTCTTTTGGCGTACTTTGTGGACACGACTAGTTCGAAGTTGCAGTTCATCAGTTCTCACCATCCACAAACGGATGGTCAGAATAAGGTTGCGAATCAAATTTTGGGAAATTTATTAAGAAATTTGATTGGTGATAGTCCCAAACAGTGGGATGTTGCACTTCCACAAGTAGAATTTGCTTATAATCAATCAATTAATCAAACTACGAGCAAAAGTCCATTTTAGATTGTGTATGGCAGAAATCCAATCGCCCAGATTTACTTAGCTTCTCTAGTAAATATTGATAACTTTAGTGTTGAACGTGATGCGAAGTCAAGTCAGATTAAAGAGCTTCACCAACAGGTTCATATCTAGATTAAGAAGCATAACAAACAATATGTTAATTGTGCCAATAAACATTGCAAGCGAGTTGCTTATCGTAAAGGTGATCTTGTGTGGATACGTTGAATGAAAGAGAGGTTTCTGAATAGGCGTTTAAGCAAACTCCGTCCAAGAGCTGATGGTCATTTTCGTGTTTTTAAAAAAACCAATGATAACGCATACAAGATCGAATTACCGTGTGATTACAATGTGTCCACTACATTTAATGTTGCAGATCGCTCACCTTTCGTTGGGGATTCTAATGATGAAGCAGACTCAAGGTCGAGTCCTTTTTAAGAGGGGGAGGATGATGTAAGTGGTATAAGTGTTCCCAAACCAATAATTCATACATTAATTCGAAAATCCAAGGTAAAATTTTCATTTTTGAAATAATAATTCATACATAAATATGTTCCCAAACCAATTTAAGTGAAAAATATTATTTAAACATCAAAGTAAATATTATCAATTCAGAATAAACTGTAGGGGATGTTGTGCTGTCACACCGAGCCCTTCCTTTTTGAACCAGAAGTACCTAGAACCATAAACATAAACTGTAAGCTCAAAGCTTAGTAAATTTACCAAAATACCATATACCATACATAAGATAGTGAATGTTATGGACCGAATTATATTTTTACTATCACTTTCTGCCATGGGCCAAATCATGATCTTTCCTTGTAATGTCGACGGCTAAATCCTGGTCATACATACAAATTTCCAGGGGACAAATCTTGGTCTTTCGTTGTAACGCCGAGGGCTAAATCCTAGTCTTACATACAAATTTCCAAGGGCCAGATCCTGGTCTTTCCTTGAAATGCTCAGGGCCAAATCCCAGTCTTACATACAAATTGCCAGGGGTCAGATCCTGGTCTTTCATACATATGCTAAGGGCCAGATCCTGAAATTTCATGCAAGTATCACAAAGACAACTAGTATCATATATAACATATTCTAGTGGGTCAGCATTCGTGTCTTCGACCCATGGGTATAATGAGGAGACTCACCTAACAATCAGATGAAATTGTTGCGGCAACACGATGCACCAAAAACCAACTCTACCGATCACGTTTACAAATAATAGTGACCCACACTCAGACTACAACTTAAAGTACCCAAAATATTATTGGTTCAAACTTGGTCAAAGTCAATGGTCAAAAGTCAACCCAACTAGTCGCCACAGCGTGCCCTCCTTGGCCACGTCGTGGCCACAAGCCAACAAAACAGGCGAGTCTTGACTAAGTCACCATGCTGTGGCAACCTCAACCATATTGTGGTGATGAGTCTAGAAAAATTAAATTATTAAGTCATTTCCTTACACTACAAGAGATCCAAGGCTCAGATCTAGTTCTTCCCATGGTCTTGATGGGTAAAGTTTCCAACATTACCCTCAAACCCCTCCATAAGCCAAAGCCCCAACTCTAACCACTAATGGTAGCTTAATGCATCAAGACTCTCATTAAGCACCAAATCCATAAAGTTGCACCTCCAAAGTTTCCAAAAAGATTTCATACTCCTAAGAGACCATAAAAATCGTGGCTTTATGGACTTGCATGTCCAACACATGCCTTTTTCATTTTAGGTCAAAAAAAGGGATTAATGACAAAAACCTCATCCAAGCCATCCAAAACTTAATTATAGTTCAGATCCAAGACACTAAATGCTCTGCTTGACCTATAGATTCATAAAGTTGCAAACGTTATGTGATCCCATTATTTAAATCCATCAAAACATGGAAAAAGGGGAGAAAATCCAAAAGATCTAGTATCTTGGCAAGAAAAGGTTGAGTCTTGCATACTCACCAAGGTCCAAGAGATAAGCTAGCAAAAGAAATGATGCTTTCCAAGTAACCACCTTCCCAAGAGTTTCCTTCTCCTAAAATCACCAAAAAGCACCAAGAATGAGCTCACAACTTTAATGGAGACTAGGATTAGGGTTTCTAAGGTCGAGAGGAAGATGGAGGCTAATACCCTAGCCTTGATGTTCCTTATATAGGGTCCAAAGCCCGAAATTAGGGTTTTCACTAAAACGTATTCCATGTCTCCATGACCCAAGGCCACGTCATGATTGGTTATTTAAATCCCATGATCCAAAACATTCCGCCATATCGTGTTGATGCTCCACCATGTCGTGGCCACCCCATTAAAAGGAAATACATGAATGTTGATTCATACCTAGACCGGATATTACAGGATCACTGACCCGAATTAAGAATGACTTAAAACAGAGTGTTACAACTCTCCCCCACTGAAATTAGATTTAATGTTTGAAATCACTCTGTACAACCTTCCTGGCATCCAGATGATCCAACTCATTCTTCACAAACCTTGCCTCAGGCTAAATGTCGACTCATACACACGACGACCATCCAATGCTATAATCGAAACCCAAACTTATCAAAATTCACATACCATGATGAAAAATGAATACTTAACCAACTCACTTAAACCAATGATGAATAACCATTGCTATTCGAACCAAAATCCAGGAACCCAAAAGCTTGTCTAACTTTCCGTCATATATAAGACCATTTTTGAAACACAGAAGATACGACTACACGTCGCGATCCAAAAAGAACGAAGTCCTTTCGACCTTGAATTATCTTACTAATACCACTAGTGAATAGGATCCCAAACCATTCGTTGTTGTTAAACATGTCTTTCGCTGAAAAAAAAGGTGACACGCATCATATGTCTCATCCAAAGATTCACATATTCAATATATCTAAGATTTTCTAATTCCATGGTGACCTCCTACTAAATAGAGATATAAAATCACCAATCATCCGCTGAGATCGACAACCTCACGTTTGATCATACCACGTGACTCTGCCAAAGAGTCTAACAGGTAAATGCTACCCTAGCCTAACTATCACACGGATTCCCTCCATTGATCACAGAGTCATCTTATTCTGAATGTTACCCAACATATTATACAAACAACTTTCTACCGGTCTCACTCATACTATCCTCACCAAATGGGCTTCACCTAGGAGTCTCACCTATATGAGGGCCATGCAAATCCAAGACACCATCACATCTTTGATAACTCTTATTTCCAACAAGGATTGTTCAACCAAAAATAGCAATCCACATTGACTCATGTGTGTTGTATGATCCCTATACAACCAACAATCACCCCTGCAATGACGTATCATATCCTAGTGAATGCTACGACTCCATCGCAGACTTACAACACTTCCTCGACAGCCTATCAACCTTGTGTATGCTATGGCTACCTCGTAGTCTTACAACACTTACACAACTACCTATCAACTTTGTAAATGCTATGGTTGCTCCACAGTCTTACAACACTTCCATAACTACCTTGGACCTAACCCATGATCTTATTATCCATCTATCAAACCAACCATAATCATCATGAGTCGAACCCACATCCGACTATAACCCAATCCACTGTTCGGGTTACGCTTCAAATCCTAAATCCTTTATCATACAAGAACATGCATAGAGGCTCTAACATAATCCCACCACGTGTATCTAATCACATATCCTCTATGCACCACGACTGATGCTTCACAAATTTGGAAAAGATAACCTAAATCCTCATTCATTGTTCAAATCTCATTCACACCGCAATTAGAACTAGCTCTCCACTTTCCTGTGGTATAAAATTCCTCCTTGTTTTAGACCTTGAATTCTTCCCAATAATCCTAACAGTTCTCCCCCACTTGGATTTAACTGCACTCTGTCAACCTTATAAGTAATGGACTTTCCAACCATGTCACAACCTTACTATTCCACTCATATCATCCTGAGCTTCCAGGAACAAGGATTCCAAGACATTACTGTTGGAATAGTGTCTAAGGCTGCAACTATATTAGGCAAGTATTTGACCCGATTGTGCATGGTCCTTTTGGGTTGCCTTCACCATAGCAACTTGACAGGATGATTTATTATGAGAGAATAGATATTATTAATATATTATGAGAATAATATAAGTAATAATTATATTGTTATTTGATTAATATAAGTCATAGATTAATTAGTATTAATTTGGTGACTTAAAGAGATTAATTAAATAAGAGGGTACAAACTGTCAATTGTTTGATAGTTACACTTTGGCCTATGAATCCTTAAGAGATAGGGTTTGGACGATTTCTAGGGCTAGGATAAGCCTCAATTCGTCCAAGGATTATCTAAGGAAAGGATTAGAATTGCTTAGGGTTTAAGTTATCCAATTAGGGTTTAAGGGTGAAACCCTAGGAGCCTTACAAGTATAAATAGACCCCTTGGGATAGGGAAATCGGCACCTCTTCTACAGCAAGGAAACCCTAGCCGATTTCCTCCTCTCTCCTCTCTCTCAAATCATTCTCTTTGCTAGTTGGTGTTTGTAAGCCATTAGAGGAGTCACAATTGAGACTCTAAAGCTCTAAGAACAAGAAGATCAAACAAGTGTTTGAAGGTAAGCTTCTAACTCTGGTTTTGTATTGTTCTTATACCTAATTAGCCTTTAGAAGTCTTGGATTCAATGCATGTTTAATTAGAGAAACCTAGATCCAAGCATTAGGGTTTGTATGTGCATATAGGAATGTTCATATGACCAAAATCTATCAGTGGTATCAGAGCCTAGATTGGTTTCTATTAAATTGTTACTTGATTGTTTGAATCTTACCTGCAAAATTCGAATTTTATGATTCTGAGTCATGGACTCTGTGAGTTGGCCTGACTCGGCGAGTCCAGAGTGAGTACTCGGCGAGTCCGAGCGTCAGGAAGAGCCAAAATCGGTATTTTTCATATGTATCTTATTGAAACTTACCTTTATCATATTAGATCAACCCAAATCCGATTTTATGATATATATGACCATATTTTTTTTATCTAATTGAAGATATTTATCAATTAATAAAATATTTAATTTCCTTGTATGATAATTATTAATTATTTTGATTAAATTGGTTACATTGTTTTTTCAAGAAATCATAAATAAATCAAGTATGGATAATTATGTTATTAATTGTTAATTTGAATTATTTGTTGTTTGATCCTTTATGTTTTAAATGTTTAAAACTTGCCCTCAAGTTTTGAAATTTATGTTTTGTGATTAAAAGTTTAAGTTAAACAATTTAAATTTCAAACCCTAGAATTTTACAAGTTTAAAATCCAACCCTATACTAATATAATATTACAAGATTAATATCTATATATGTATAACTTAAAATCTAGTCTTACCGTTAGTAGGCCTCATTCACGAAGCCGGTCTATAAGGTGGGTATAAGATTGCAGCCTATAAAATGGCACTTAATGGGTGTACACTCACACCCACTGCTTGCTTGATCGGTGGAGGGTCGTTAGCCGAACGGGTAGGATAGGGCAACCTCATCCTCTCATTAAAAGTATAATATGAAATACAAAGTAACTACATGTTTTCTTAAAATTTCCCAATCTTAGTTAATTTAGGAAAAGTGAATTGATGCAATCCCATGAAATTACACTTTGCACCTTGCTAAGAAGTTAGTGGAGTGTGTGTGGTTTACCGGCAAACTAATTGGTTCTAAGCGAAGGTGGCAAAGGGTGATTCATTGTTTATCATAGTTCGATGGAGCGTGTGCGGTTTACCGGCACATCGAATAGGTGATTGTTACAATGAAGACACCATGTGAATTTGCATGGTAATTCACACCCGCTTTGTGATCCTCGGTATCCCAGTCACAAACAAGAGGAGCATATCGAGATTTAAACATGCCATTGAAAAGTTTCAATGAATCTCATCCAAACCTAGGAATTCTCAATACATTTAGGACTTAACGTTATGTTTTTCATGGTGGAGAATTAGTGAATCGTCATTCAGTTACCTTCAAATTGTTTGCATATTAGATTACGGCATCCCTTTTCTAATGTGTAAATATTATTGTTGGATCCTAACCCTAATTTTTCTTATTGGGTGATAATTAGGGATTCATATTCTAATCTATCTTTGTCCTTGTAGATGTCGAACGCTAACAACGCTGTTGCTAGTTCATTCACTTTGATGAGCCTTTGTCAAAAGGTCACCTTCGATGGAACGAACTTTAGCGAATGGATAAGATACATTCGCACGATTGCTCGCTATGAGGATAAGGAGTATGTCCCTGATGAGAAGCTCGAGAAAATCATCCCTGAAATCGCTACTCCGGCCGAGATGACCGCTTTTGAAACTCACGAGCATGATGCAACGAAGGTACATTGCATCATGATCGCCACAATGAACTCCGAATTCCAAAAGTCCTATGAGGACATGTATCCGTACGAAATGCACCAAGACTTGTTGGAGAGATACCACCAAAACGCGAGACAAGAGCGTTATGAGATTTTCACTAACATGATTTCCACTAAGATGGGTCATGGAGAGTCTCTTACCGTGCACCTGCAAAAGATGCAAAGGTATGTCAACCGTCTTCTCAAGTTAAATGTTGATTTTGGGAAGACTTGGCGATCGACATGGTGCTTCACTCTTTTCCTCCAAGTTACAATCAATTTAGGATGGCCTATCATGAACAAAGAAGAGGTCACCCTAAGCAAACTCCAAGGTCTCTTGAGGGTCGCTGAGAGCAACTTCAAGGACAAGTCTGTTGCATCAACTCCCAATCCGCCCGTCGCTCCTGTCTTGGCAATTGGACAAGGAAAGGGAAAGAAGAGGAAGGATTCGTCGAAGAACTATCGCAAGGTTAAAGCCCGAGATGGTGCCTCTTCTAGTGGGACCAAAGTTGATCCCGCTAAGCCCTGCCCTAACCCGAAGGAGGCAGAGTGCCACCACTGCCACAAGATAGGACATTGGAAGAGAAGCTGCCCAGAGTACCTGCAAGCCATCAAGGAAGGACAGATCAAGCTGTCTTTCGCAGGTATATACACAATTAAATCTAACGATTCATCTCATGATATTTCTTGGGTTCTTGATACCGGTTGTGGTTATCACATTTGTTCTAATGTGCAGGGACTAAGAAGAAATAGAGACGTGGAGCATGGAAGAATAAATCTAATCATGGGTAACAGAAGATCATCGCCTGTGACCAAGATTGGAGTGTATTCTTTAGTGCTTAGGAATGGTTTATCTTTAGATTTAAGCAATTATTGGTATTCGCCAGAAATGGCTAGAAACATCATTTCATTTCATTGTTTGTTTAGACAAGGTTTTAGATTTTCATTTAATAATGAGAATGGTTCTATTTTGGCTTATCTAAATGGTGTCTTTATTTTGAAGCAATACCGTGTAATGGAATTTATGAAACTGTTATGATTGCTGATAACTTAGGAAATGATGTTTTATGCATGGATTCTTCCAATAGTATGGATAAGGCATCCTTGTGGCATTGTCGTCTTGGACATGTCAACAAGAAACTCATAGCCCAACTCCAAAAGGATGGAGTGTTGGAGTCATTCGACCTTAGGGAAGATGACACATGTGAGTCTTGTTTACATGGAAAGATGACTAAGTCACCCTTCGTTGGTACGTGCGAAAGGGGTGAGGGTCTATTGAACCTCATACATACCAATGTGTGTGGACCGTTTAGATCTACCACGAAGGATGGAAACCACTTCTACGTGACTTTTACCGATGACTATAGTAGATATGGGTACATCTACTTAATCAAGCAAAAGTCAGAAACTTTTGAAAAGTTCAAAGAGTTCAAGAATGAAGTGGAGAATCAATTGGGCAGGAAGATCAAGATGCTTCGATCCGATCGAGGACGAGAGTACCTAAGTCTTGAATTCCACGATTATCTCAAGGAGTGTGGAATAATTTCACAATTGACACCACCTAGGATACCATAATTGAATGGTGTGGCAGAAAGGCAAAATCGAACCTTGTTGGACATGGTTCGCTCTATGATGAGTCGTGCTTCACTATCTATCGCTTTTTGGGGGTATGCCTTAGAGACTGCTGCCCATATCCTTAACCGAGTCCCTACTAAGAAGGTTTCCAAAACACCTCACGAGATGTGGACGGGGAAAGCTCCTTCGTTAGCGCATATCAAGGTTTGGGGTTGCGAGGCTTTCGTAAAATGAGATACTCACGACAAGCTCGAACCTCGTAGTGAGCGATGTATTTTCATCGGTTACCCGCAGAAATCCTTTGGATATCTCTTCTATAGACTGAAGGACAATGTTGTCTTTGTGGAAAGGAGAGGAGTTTTCCGAGAGCGAGAACTCATAGGCCAAGGAGACAGTGGGAGGCAAATCGAGCTTGAAGAGATTCAAGAGTCGATAGATGAAGGAACCTCTACCGCTGGCGCTCAACCCGAGGAGGAAACTCCGGTTGAACCGATTGACATATCATTACCTCTTAGACGTTCTGAAAGAGTTAGAGTGCAACCCCAGTTGTATGGTTTTCATATTACTACCGAAGGGGACACGTATATTAGTGATAGTACACTAATAAACCTTGATGAACCTAATAGCTATAAGGAAGCCATGGCAGGCCCGGAGTCTAAAAAATGGAAAGAGGCAATGGATAGCGAGATCCGATCGATGTATGATAATCAAGTTTGGAATTTGATTGATAATGTACCCGGACGTAAGACCGTTGGGTGCAAATGGATCTTCAAGAAGAAGACCGACGTGGATGGAAAAGTACACACGTATAAGGCGCGATTGGTTGCGAAGGGCTTTACTCAAACTCCCAGAGTTGACTATGATGAGACCTTCTCACCAGTTACGAAGATAAAGTCTATTAGAGTGATGCTAGCAATTGCCGCATTTCATGATTATGAGATTTGGCAAATGGATGTCAAGACCGCTTTCCTTAACGGGAAGTTGGCTGAGGATGTTTACATGGCTCAGCCAGAGGGGTTTGTGGATCCGAAGCATCCGAATAGAGTGTGTAAGCTTGAGAGGTCTATTTATGGACTTAAGCAAGCGTCTCGTAGATGGAATCTTTGCTTCGATGAGAAAGTCAAAGAGTTTGGATTCGTACGATGCGAAGATGAATCATGTGTATATGTCAAAGCCAGTAGGAGTATAGTAAGCTTCCTCGTTCTATATGTCGATGACATATTACTCATAGGAAATGACATCCCGACTCTGCAGGAGGTTAAGTCATGGCTTGGGAAGTGCTTCGCTATGAAGGACCTCGGAGTGGCTTCCTATATTTTGGGAATAAGAATAGTAAGAGAAAGAAGTAAGAGACTAATAGGACTTAGTCAGAACACTTACTTAGAGAAGGTACTAAAGCATTTTAGTATGGAAAACTCGAAGAAGGGAGAATTAACGATACAAAGGAATGCCAAGTTGAGTAAGACTCAAAGTCCGAGTACTGAAGCTGAGATAGCTGAAATGAGCCGAGTTCCATACGCTTCCGCAGTTGGCTCAATCATGTACGCTATGACTTGTACTCGCCCTGATGTAGCCTTTGCTTTGAGCATGGTTAGTAGATATCAAGGGAACCCTGGCAGAGCCCATTGGATTGCGGTGAAGAATATCCTTAAGTACCTTCGGAGGACAAAGGAATGGTTCTTAGTCCTCGGAGGGAGTGATGACTTGAAGGTGCGACGGTATAGTGACGCCAGCTTTCAAACCGATAGGGACAACTACCGTTCGCAGTCAGGTTGGATCTTTACCCTGAAGGGAGGAGTAGTGACTTGGAAAAGTTCCAAGCAGGAAACCGTAGCTGATTCAGCGTACGAATCAGAGTACATTGCAGTGAGCGAAGCGTCGAAGGAGGCAATATGGCTGAAGAACTTCATTGGTGATCTTGGAGTTGTACCTGCCATAAAGGAGCCCATGGGGATTTTTTGTGATAATGAAGGAGCGGTTGCCTTGACCAAGGAACCGAGAGATCATGGTAGATCACGACATATCGACAAAAAATATCACTTTATTAGACATCGTGTAGAAGAAGGACAACTCGTAGTGAAGAGGATATCATCAGAAGATAATCTAGCAGATCCGCTTACGAAGGGACTGAGTAGGATTAAGCACTTGCAGCATGCTAGGAGTATTGGGCTGAAGGATGATATTAGCATAGATTAGATAGTATTAGAAACGTGTAATAGATAAATGTAATTAACATTTGATGATTAAATAAAGGAGTTTTATTTATAAGTAATGTTACTGTCTTATGTTAATTATTTAACTATTGTTTCACTTTACATGTTTTGACTTCCAGAATAATTGAGTTTATTAAGAATAATCGAATTATTCAAATTGTCCACAATCGTTCATATGTCAGAAGTAGATATGAATGAAGATTGTCATAAATAGGTGCAGATTATCTAAATGGTATTAGACATAGCAAAAGATTGTTGCAACGTTCATGAGTGCTTATGAACTAGTTTTGAGCATTGGAACAAACCCGCGCTTGCTGGAATCACCTTATGGAATGTGATAGAAAAGAGTGATCGCAAGACGATAATATCATATAGTCTTAAAACCTAGATATATGGTTTGTTATTTGTTAATTGATTGTACATTGATAATGCGAAAACGCATTGGTAACTCGATGTTATAAAACACATTGTTGTGTATAGTTGATTAATGAATAAGTAAATGCATATAAGTCGAAGTTTATCTGTAACTTTTATCCTAAGAAGGAAAAAAGCGACATCTCGGCTGCTCGAAGATTTGATTTGACTTATATGCCAGGCCCGGTCAGAACTGAATTGATGTGTTCGATTAAGTTCTATGTCAAATAAATCGGAGATCGAGAAACCAAATGCTAGACCAATTATTCCATAGAATTGTCAGCATGATATCTAACAGAGGACTGTACAATCCCTTATCTAAAGGACAAGATTGATTAGATCAGAGTTTGACAGCGTCTTTGAGAGCTACGATTGCAAATCGGATTGTACTTGTAAATATAGTTACTAGACTTATCCAAGTGGGAGACTGTTGGAATAGTGTCTAAGGCTGCAACTATATTAGGCATGTATTTGACCCGATTGTGCATGGTCCTTTTGGGTTGCCTTCACCATAGCAACTTGACAGGATGATTTATTATGAGAGAATAGATATTATTAATATATTATGAGAATAATATAAGGATTAATAATATTTTTATTTGATTAATATAAGTCATAGATTAATTAGTATTAATTTGGTGACTTAAAGAGATTAATTAAATAAGAGGGTATAAACTGTCAATTGTTTGATAGTTACACTTTGGGCTATGAATCCTTAAGAGATAGGGTTTGGACGATTTCTAGGGCTAGGATAAGCCTCAAATCATCCAAGGATTATCTAAGGAAAGGATTAGGATTGCTTAGGGTTTAAGTTATCCAATTCGGGTTTAAGGGTGAAACCCTAGGAGCCTTACAAGTATAAATAGACCCCTTAGGATAGGGAAATTGGCACCTCTTCTACAGCAAGGAAACCCTGGCCGATTTCCTCCTCTCTCCTCTCTCTCAAATCATTCTCTTTGCTAGTTGGTGTTTGTAAGCCATTAGAGGAGTGACAATTGAGACTCTAAAGCTCTAAGAACAAGAAGATCAAACAAGTGTTTCACGGTAAGCTTCTAACTCTGGTTTTGTATTGTTCTTATACCTAATTAGCCATTAGAAGTCTTGGATTCAATGCATGTTTAATTAGAGAAATCTAGATCCAAGCATTAGGGTTTGTATGTGCACATAGGAATGTTCATATGACCAAAATCCATCAAATACAAGCTAGGGTACCCATACCGATTGCCAGATTAAATGCTTCCCTACCCAACGAACTTCCCGTGATACACCTTCAAATCCTTAAGCCACTTCAGCTGGT
Organism: Lactuca saligna; assembly: GCF_052625555.1. Lineage (NCBI taxonomy): Eukaryota > Viridiplantae > Streptophyta > Magnoliopsida > Asterales > Asteraceae > Lactuca > Lactuca saligna. The sequence continues at coordinate 98,728,467 of NC_136425.1, read as the reverse complement.
GACAAAGAACTATAAACCTCGACCTGAATGGACAGATCACCAATCCAACTACCCACTTGCCGAAAACCAATGCAGTCATAAATTCTTTAACAAATTCCATTTAAATCCACTTGAAAATCCTAGTATCTGAACAAACCTATGTGATCAATTCATCACTCACACTCTAGAGTGATGGTTCACTACTGCTCTTGCCCTACTAGCAGTAGCAATCGGTTCAAATCATGTCAACAATCAGCTGACATCCATCCTGAGCGACACAAACACCCTCGAATTCTGACTTCGTTGTCCTATATGGGACAACCAACTCCCATTATATCTTTTCATAAAAGCTTCTTGATGCAAGGACCACACTCAAAATTCCAAAAAACATGAACCATACTGAAACTCCATTGAATTCGCTTTCTGACCAATCCCTTACTTTTCTTAACCATGAAAGACCTAAAATATCAAATATTCAAATGAACTCACGTTGCAGCTCCTTCTGGCTCATGGTTTAAATTTATCATATTAATATGGTTGTTGGTCCTCCAACAGGACAATCTGTTCGTGTCACACCCCCGAACCAGACGGCGGAAACGTCCGAGGGCTATTGTGACTCAATTGAATACCATCACCATGAATATACATGAAACACAGCATCATACAATACCAAGCATTGGAATAATACAACTGGTAGCGTTTACATTCGGTATATTGATTCATAATATTACATGCCCAAAAGTAAATTGTTCAGTACTAATTAAAACAACAGCAAAACGTTACTGAGTACATTTCTTTTTCCTTTTCGATTTACCTGTTACCTAAGAATACAAGTATTTTGAAAAACATCAACATATGAAATGTTGGTGAGTTCATAAGTATTGTTTGAAATAAAGTGGTTTGTATTGTTTTAAAAATCACCAGAAAATCTGATATTTCCTGAAAAGGACTTAGTATAAAAAGTGTGAAGATCCGTAAGTATGCTTGTTTGTTTCTATAAATGTAAAAGTACAATTTGTAAAACTCGGTATGTACTCGTAGGTGTGTTAATTGAAAACCCTAGGAAAACCTGATGTTTTCCTAATATTTTGCATTAATGAATTATATCATGTTATTTCATTACGGCGGGTGTATTCGTTGAGTCCCGGTGACGTTGGATTAATTATAGGTTGTGAATTGTTATAAACACACATTAATGAAAATGACTAGTTTACAACCATGCAAATGATCCCTTAGGCGTCGCTCGCACTATTCACTTAATCCAATCACCCGGACTTCGTGTAGCCCCACAACCGAGGAGGAAAAGAGGGTGCGAAGTCCCGATATTTTCCGTAAGTCGTTCAAGGCTATCGTGAATGCGAAGGGCCCTTAGCCCGAATCGCATTTGGTGAATTCTCAACTTTACTAGCAGCACCAGAAGGCCCTTGGGGTCCAACAGCGCAAAGCCGGTAAAAGTCCTTTTACACGAAATTAGGTCATATAAGACCCATTTACATGTAAGCGAGTTTCCTTCGGGCCTAAAGATCATGCCATTGGGCTAGCTAGGCCCAACAACCACGATTTGAAACTTTTGAGCCCAAAGACGGTGTATCGATGTCTGGGGTATTCTCACGTGTGTATTGACTTCCCGAAATTTCCACTTGTGTATTGAAGTTTCGTCGTGTTAGTAATTTCGGATTCGCTATTGATTCGAGACCGAATCAATTCGTTTGATAACGATTTTTGGTGTTGAAGGTTTATTATAATTTGCCGATAGTCGAGGTGCTAGTATTTCATCATGATGGATTTATTTCGTAAAACATTAGGATGTTTCATTATTGCAGCCCCTTTCTTTTAGACAATCTACACATTTAACCCTTTGTATAAAATATATTTCTATTTTAGTCCTCAAACCATTTTTCTTGACACTTTAGCATCCAAACTTGTGGAAAAATTATTTTTCAGCTCAAAGTTATTTGAAAAACAGTTTTAGTCCACCAAATGAAAATTTTCTCGGCTAAAACCCTTATTTTCGCAATTTTTACACTTTTGGCCCAAAATAGAAAATTTTTGCATCTTTGGTCCCTTTTAAATATGAAAAGCATTTTTGACCCTTGAAATGGACTTAGAGCACTAGTAGTCCCCTGTTTTACAGAAAAGTATAGTTTCAGCCCCTCTAAATTGAAAATCTCGCATATTGGGCTTTATTGGGCCGAAAAATTCATTTTTGGCCCATTATGCTTAAAATTTTCACATTTAATCCTCCAAAGAGAATATTTCAAGAAAAATACCTTATTGAAACTGTTTTGACTCATTTCATCCATCAGAATTTGTATTTTGTCATTTTGGGCCCTTTAACTTCATATTTTTAACATTTTGAGTCCAAAAATGGGATTTTTAGCCCAATGAGTTCATTTTAACCAACTTGGTTATTTTTCTAGAAATGATTTGTGTGTAGAATATGTTTAACACTTGTTTCATACATCCTAATGCAAATCTCAATTTTTAAGGTCTTTTGACTAGTTTCAACATCATAATCACATATAAACATGTAAATAAGCATAGAAATCATACAAAGGATACATATACTCATAGATCTACACATTTGCTTGTATTCCCCCCCCCCCCCACCCACACATACAAAACCTATAAAAACCAAATAATAGGGGGTATGAAGCTCACCTTGAGTTGGGTTTCGGTTTTGGAGAAGATTGGAGGAAGTTTGATGTTGTTTTCGGCTCTAACAAGTCTTCCCTTGTTGATTTCGAACTTAGGGAGTTTCTAAGAGAGTGATCATGATTTTTGCATGGATTAGAAAGAGATTTTTGATAAAACAAAGAATCTAGATCATAGATCCAAGCATAATCTTACCTTAGTTGAAGAATTTGTGGAAATATCTTCTTGAAAAACCTTCTAAAATTCGAGATCTTGATGAAGAGTGGAGGGAGTTTCCTTGAGAGGTTTGTGAGAGAATTGTGTGTGTGTGTGTGTGTGTTTAAAATCGGCCGAGAACTAGAGAGAGAGAGGAAGAAGTAGACCTTGAGGTGATATATACATGGAAGTATGAGATATGTAGCATGGAGAACCAAGAGGTAATAATGAGGTGGAAATTGAAAGCCAACCCTCCTCCATGTTGGGTTGTTGGGCCGAGAAGTGAAGAAGGAAAGGGAGAATATTGGGCTTCTTATGTTTAAGCCCATATTAGAGTTAAGTTTAATGATTGTTGGCCCTATAAAATATAAGTATGATTTTTATACTTTGTTGGGCTAGTTTAAGTTAATAATGACTCATAATGGTTCATAATATTTAATTTATTTCATTCTAGGCCCAATGTGGCCCAAAATGTTGGAATAAATGAAAGTGAGTCCAATTAGAGCCCATTTAAAGTTTCTAAGCCCATGATAGTCAAATTGGAAGCTTATTGGTCCTTTGAGTCCAATAAGGAAGTCCTAGTCCAAAGTGGACCTAAACAAGAACTTCTAGGGTTTCCAATTGCTTGATGACTATTTGTAATACTTGTATGGTATATTTGATTGAAAATTTTAATGTCATAGAGTAAGCATCTTACATGCTTTTAAGTTTTTGATTCTACATTTTACTTGAATGTAATGATTACAAGACACAAAATTTCTAGTTGTGACAGTTCGCTTCCATCCAAGACTTTCACTATCAACGGTTGACGTCTCACGACCAACTCATTCAGATACACTCCAATCATGACTCTCAGCACACATAATAGCATATGACGATCTTTTGATATTAATAAGCAGATAATCATAAAGAAACTGTGGTCCTATGTTATGACTTAACTAAACTGAATGTAACGCCTCATCACCTAATCACATAAGCATAAACAATCAAAATGCATGGAGGAATACATACCCGCGAGGCGTTGAATATTGGCTCTTCTTCCTGAAAGATTGCGGATGATGGGTTCTAAGCCTCCCCAATCGACGATAATGGGTAACTTGCCTTACTATGGCCAAGCTGATGACAATGATGACATAATTCCACCTCTAGGGTGCAATCTTGGCGAAGATGATCCTTCCGTCTGCACCTACCACATTTGAACTTGCAGCGCACATGCTTGTGGGTTCCTTTACCTTTAGCAAAAATTTCATGGTCCTTAAGGCCTCTAGTACTAGGCATGGAAACATCAAATTGATTAGATGTTGCAAGCAAAGTCAGATCATGAGTCCGCTTCCTTTTTGTTGGATTAGTGTTTAAGCCCGTAACCATATTTGGTAAATACTTGACCCAATTGTGAATGGTCCTTTTGGGTTGCCTTCACCAAAGCAACTTGACTGGAGAAATAAATAGAGAAAGATGTTATTATGATTTATTAATATGTTATAAGAATAATATATTAAAGGAGAAATCATATTTGTTTAATTAATATTGGTAAATAACTAATTAGGAATTAATTTTGTGAGCAAGTGTAATTAATTAAACTAGAGGGCTGAACTGTAATTATGTGATAGTTACAAAATAGGGCAATGGTTATCCTTGTAGAAGGATGGACGAATTCAAGGGATTGAATATCCTTGAAATCATCCATATGGTCCAAGAGATAAGGGTTATTAAGGCTTATCTTATGATTGCTTGGTGGGCAAGCAACTAGATAAGGATAAGGACTGAAACCCTAATCTCAACCCTATATAAAGACCCCTAGGCCTTAAGAAATCGTCCTAATTGCTTCTAAGAGATCCCAAGGCTGATTTCTACCTCCTCCCTTCTCTATCTATAGCCTCTCCAATTGCTTGTGGTGTTTGTGAGCCATTAGAGGCACTACACTTATGGTGCTTGCTTTCAAGACTTAGGGTTTGAAGATTTAAGTTGTTATTGCAATATAACAACAAGAGGTTTGTGATCTAAACTTATATATGAATTTCAAAAATAGCAAGCTACATTAGGGTTTTATTCATGTGTTCATATAGTTGTGTATCTAATAGTGAAAACATAGATCCAAATCTAGGGTTGCATGCACACATAGGATTGTTTGTATAAAACTCATCAGTGGTATTAGAGCCTTTGGTTAACTTGTTTTCAATTAGTATCATTGTAAGGTCAAACCTTGAAATATGATGATGTTTGAAACTAGTCTATCAGCGTCAGCGCATGACTCAGCATCAGCATCAGTATCAGCATCTCAGTTGATCAGTATATATTTCTTTATTCAGCACATTGTAACAGTTTTTGTATTTATCTTGTTTCCATAGTTAGCGTAAATTAGTTAGCTGGCATATCCCTAGATTGTAGGGATTGTCTAGAATAACAGTATATATTATCTTGTACAGGTTTGTGAATGTGTGCGCTTTCACAAACCCTAATTGTCGCTTTGTGCACACAATAATCTCTTTGTGAGATTATCTTTCTTAGTGAAAGTTTTTCTTCGTGAATTTCTCTTGTTCTTATTTATTGTCTTTGTTTGATATATCGATTGATCTAAAGGTATCTTCAATTGGTATCAGAGCGGGTTTCTTTTATCAAACAAATGGCTTCATCTTCTTCTTCATCAAACTCGTCAAATCATCCTTCTGCTAAAATCCCTCCTTTCGATGAAACTAACTTTGCTATGTGGAAAATAAAGGCCCTATATGCCTTGGAATCTGTTGATGAAGACATGTTGGACATCGTTGAAAAAGGTCCTTATGTTCCAATGTATCAGCCTCTTAAAAACAATGTTCCTGATGGCACTATGAAGAAAACTCCAAGAGAAAACTGGACGACAGACGACAAGAGAAAACATGGATTGGATGTTTGTGCTCGTGCAGCTATTAGCTACTCATTGCCATACAACATCTTTGGGCTGGTTCAAAATTGCATCTCAGCAAAAGAGATGATGGATACGCTGACTGTATCTTTTGAAGGAACTGAAGAAGTCAAGGCTACTCAAATAAATGATCTTAACCGAAGGTATGAACATTTTTTTGCTAAGAAAGGTGAAACCTTGACTCAAACCTTTAACATATTCAATACTCTTGTTAACGATCTTCGGAGACTAGATCAGTTGAAGCATAGAACTGTTCTAGTGCAAAAGTTTTTGGATTCTCTAGGTGCAGGTTGGGAGAATCATGTTGATGTGCTAAAAAATAGCAAGAAAATCAACTCTATGGACTTACAAAGTCTCTATGGAAATCTTCGATACTATGAAGAATCCAAGCTTCAAAGAAAGGAACTGATGAAGGATTCTCAGCGTGAATCTTCTGTAGCTTTGTTCTCCAACAAAAAGCTTGTGGCAGACTCAGACACTAAAAGTGATTCAGACACTGATTCATCTCAAACTGACACTGATGATATTGAAAAGGTTGTAGCTAGTGCAGCCTTGATTGTGAAGACCTTTGAAAAATCAGGTCGAAACTTCTCAAAGTTTCAAAAGAAGATTGGTGGAAAGTTCTCAAAAGGGTCAGGAGCTGATAAAAGGCATGGTGCTGATAAGAAAGAAAAGTCTCAGTGCTTTAACTGTGGGAGCACTGATCATTTTGCAAAGGATTGTAAACAAAAGAAACAAGGCACAGATGAATACTGGAAGCAGAAGTACAACAAGCTGATTGAGAAGCTGAAAGCTGAAAATTTGGAACATAAAGTGCTTGTAGCTGAAGAAGAAAAATGGAAAACTGATGAAGAGTCATCAGATGATGAAGTCAAGTGTCTCATGGTCAAAATAGAGGACCCGGATATTCCCGATAAAGACAAAAGTACTTTTGACACTGATATGTCTGATGCTGAAAATTCCAGGAAGCACAACAATGACTCTTCTTCAATGTACCAGGTTAAAAACTTTGTTTCCTATTCAATGAATGAAAAAATCAAAATGTTTGAGTATTTGGGTGTCATTAATTCTAAGAAAAATTAAACCATAAGAAATTCGCAAAATCAAATTGATCTTCTTGAAACTGATATATCCATAAAAAATAGCATTATTGAGTCCACTCAGGAAAATCTTAGAATTACCAGTTTGTCAAATTCATCCTTGTCTTCTGAAATTGACGATGTTAAAAATCTTTTGATTAAAGAACAAACTGTGCTCCACACTTGGGCAAAATCTCATAAGAATGCTAATTATATTATCTCAGCTCAAATTCCTCATTCTTGTGAAAAAATTCTTGGGGGTAATTTTGCAGAAGCTGAAAAGGTTTTTAAATCACAAGAAAAGGAATCTGAGGTCTATTCCATGAAAGAAATGAAAAATTATTTCAAAAATAAGTTTGTCAGTAACTCTTTTATTAATCAAAGTTTAATTGATGAATATTGCACTGTTAATTCTGATGGTATCACTGAATGTAATGTTGAAATTACTGGAATTGATCCTACCTCTTATCCTACACATCTTGTTAGACCAACCCCTCTGACTGAAAATATTATTGCTTTTCCTATTTCTAATGGAGTGTTTCATGTTGTTCATGAACAACTCAAGCATCTCCCTGATTGCAATCCATCTGTGAATGAGTCAAAATCAGATATTGATATTTCATCCTCTAACACTGATCAAATTCATTATGACACTGAACTCAGTCGTGAGTCAGTGATAAACAAAAGGACTCAAAGCTCTATTTGTCAATCCTACATATCAAAATGTGTTAAATCAAAAAATTTTCTCACCAAGAAGAACTTTGGAAGTAGAGTTTGTTACAGATGTGGTGACTCCTCTCACAAGATCAGTGAATGTTCTTTTGATAAATCATCCTCAAAAGCTGAAAATATGAAAGTTAGGAATGAAAAATGGACTCTTAAGTCAAACTCTTTAAATTGTCTTCCTAGGGAATGTTATAATTTATTATCAGATAACTTTGTGAATGACCCATCTTCGAATGGGTCAGTGTGTTCTAACTAGTTTCTCAGTATTGCAGGGTCAGGAGCATCTTTGGTATTTAGATAGTGGTTGCTCAAGGCATATGACAGGATGAAAGTCTCTCCTGGAAGATTATGTTAAGAAAACTGGTCCTGCAGTCACTTATGGAGACAATGGAAAGGGGTTCACTAAGGGATATGGAAACATCAAATGCAATAATGTGGTTTTTCAAAACGTTTCATATGTAAAGGGTCTCAAACACAACCTCATTTCTATCAGTCAGTTGTGTGATTCTGACTATGAAGTTCACTTTACAACGAAGGAAGGAAGAGTTGTTAACACTGACAAGAACATTGTACTCTCAGCAAATAGAAAAGATGATATATATGTTCTTGACATGTTCTCAAGTGACAAGGCACTGATGCAATGTTTCTTTTCCAAGTCTCAGACGAATCTTAGCTGGATTTGGCACAAAAGGTTTTCTCATCTGAACTTCAAGAATCTATCCAAGATATCCAATCAAGATCTAGTTAGAGGGCTCCCAAAATTCAGCGTTGTGAAAGACAAGATGTGTTGAGCGTGTGAACAAGGAAAACAAACCAAGTCCTCTTTCAAACCCAAGTCATGTTCCAGTATATCAGTCCCTCTTCATCTACTCCACATGGATCTGTTTGGACCTATTCCTGTTCGTTCTCTAGGTGGAAATAAGTATACTCTAATGGTTGTTGATGAGTTCACTCGATTTACATGGGTAATTTTCTTGAAGAAGAAAAGTCAGGCTGCACAGGATATCATCTCGCTGATTCGTAAAAATGAGACACTGACAGGTCTTAAAGTTAAGCAACTAAGAAGTGATCATGGCACTGAGTTCCGAAAATAAACTCTTGAAGAATTTTGTGATCATAAAGGAATTGGACAAAACTTCTCAGCTCCTCGCACTCCTCAGCAAAATGGTGTTTCTGAACGAAGAAATAGAACACTGATTGAGGCGGGAAGGACTTTGATGATCCATGTTGGTCTTCCTATGTCGTTTTGGGCTGAAGCTGTCAATACAGCATGTTTTACTCAGAATCGATCTCTAATTCATAGGATTCACAAGAAGACTCCATATGAAATGCTAAAAGATCGAAAACCAGATGTATCTTTTTTTCATGTGTTCGGATGCATTTGATATATTCTAAATCAGCGTGACCCAAGATCCAAGTTTGAACCTAAGGCTGATAAAGGTATTTTTGTTGGGTACTCATCTATTTCAAAAGCTTTTCGTGTTTTTCATGTGAACAGGCAATGTGTTAAAGAATCCATTCATGTGAAGTTTGATGAGGAATCATACACTGATGAAAAAGTCACTCATTCTCCTTCTATCTTTCAAGAGCTTATCTCTTGTCCATTTGATGAAGCACCTTATGCAGAAGATAAGACTGATTCCTCTGATCCTATCATTCCAGTTCCATGTCCTTAAGTCAAGATACTACAGCCACATCAGCAGATAACTCATTAGATGCTGATGAAACCCTTGAAGCTGAAGACTCTCCTGAAACTGATAATGTGTCAGTATCTATCTCTCCAGAATCAGCATCAGTCATTGAACATCAAGATCATCTTGTTGATCGAATTATAAGGAATATTCATGATGGTGTCCGAACTAGATCTAGTGTGCTTAATAACTTTTGCATGTATTTTAACTTTGTTTCAATGATCTTGCCTGATAAAGTACACACGGCTCTTCAAGATGCTGATTGGATCCAAGCCATGCAAGAAGAACTGAATGAGTTTGAGAGGCACAAAGTTTGGACTCTTGTCCCAAGACCATCCGGGAAGACTATCACTGGAACTCGTTGGGTCTATCGTAACAAGGTTGATAAAGATGGTATCATCACTCGCAACAAGGCAAGGCTTGTAGCTCAAGGGTTCACTCAGATTGAATCTATCGACTACGGGGAAACTTTTGCCCCAGTTGCTCGCATTGAAGCTATCAGGCTGTTTCTCGCATACGCATCCTACATGAACTTCATTGTCTATCAGATGGATGTGAAGACAGCATTCCTTCATGGTGTGTTAGAAGAAGAAGTGTTCCTAAAACAGCCCCCAGGCTTTGTGGACAAAGATCATCATGATCATGTGTACCGGTTAGATAAAGCTGTTAATGGACTGAAGCAAGCTCCCAGGGCTTGGTATGAGACACTGACATCGTATCTGCTTGAAAATGGATACAGACGAGGAGCAATCGACAACACTCTCTTCATCAAAAACAACGGCTCAGATATGGTTCTTATTCAAATTTATGTTGATGACATTATTTTTGGCTCTCCAAATGAGACACTGAGCAAGGAAATTGCAGAGATCATGTCTCAAAGGTTCGAAATGAGGATGATGGGAAAGATGAACTTTTTTCTTAGGTCTTGAGGTTCAGCAACAAAAGACAGGTATTTCCATTTGTCAAAGTAAATATATTTCTGACCTACTTGTTAAGTATTCTCTCAGTGACTGCAAGCCAGCCTCTACCCCAGTATCTAAGGCTGATAAGCTACACGCTGATCCAACTGGAACAGATGTCAATCACTCTCTGTATCGAGGAATGATTGGATCCCTCTTATATCTCACAGCAAGTCGTCCTGATATCATGTTTGGAACCATTCTCTGTGCTCGATTCCAAGCTAATCCCAAAGAATCTCATCTCATGGCTGTCAAACGTATTTTTCGATACTTAAAGGGAACTCAAAACCTTGCACTATGGTATCCTCGTGACTCAACATTTGAACTTTATGGATACACTGACTCAGATTATGCAGGATGCAATTTAGACAAAAAGAGTACATCTGGTGGATGTCACTTCCTTGGCAAGCGTCTCATCAGTTGGTCTAGCAAGAAGCAAACATCAGTTGCCATCTCAACTGCAGAAGCTGAGTATGTTGCCGCTGGGAGATGTTGTGCTCAGCTCTTATGGATTCAAAATCAGCTTCTCGACTATGGGTTCAAGTTCTCAAAGACTCCCATCTATTGTGACAACACCAGTGCCATTCAGATCACACAAAATCCTGTTCAGCACTCAAAGACAAAGCATATCGAGATCAGACATCACTTCATCAGAGATAATGTTGAAAAAGGAAAAGTTGTTCTTGAACATGTCAAGACTTCGGAGCAACTTGCTGATATCTTCACAAAAGCACTGGATTCTCAATCAACTGCTTACATTATCGGAGAACTGGGAATGATTTCCTTGTAATTAATTTTGACGTTTAATTGTGCTAATGTTTGATATTGTCTTATAAGTTGATGTACATTGTGCTGATGATGACATACTGATGATATTTGCTACTGAGCACGTAGGTTTGATTTCTTATCTTTATCTCTTCTTCAAGTCTTCTAAACAAAAGTTGAATGATTCACTGTATTAAACCATACACTGATAACGACTTGAAACTCTTTGCCAATGGTTAGATCAAAACACTAAGATCTATCACACGCAACTATCCCTTTTTACCAATCTTACACTGGTTTCATGATTCAGTGTGACAAAACACACACTGATGAGAATCTAAAAATCTTTGCCGATGGTTAGATCAAAACACCAAGATCTATCACACGCAACTATCCCTTCTTACCAATCTTTTACTGATTCTGTGATTCAGTGTGCCAAAACACACGCTGATGAGAGTCTAAAAATCTGTGCCGATGGTTAGATAATGTAACTAGTATCTATCACACGCACCAATCTCCTTGCTAGCCCCGATTAAGCAAGTTGTACCTTGAATTGACGTAGAATTTTTTTTTTCAGCATGTAACTTTTGTGACACTGAGCTCAGCGCTTCTGCAAACACTGATTGACGTTTCATCTTCTGTCAACGGCTCTTTTATCAAACGGCTATTTTCTACTCTGATAGGTTGCTACGATGCGCCGTTATCCTTAATAACGATAATCAAGCAGATCAGAAGATAATCATTACCTTTTAAAAACCCTTTTATTCCATATTTAAACCTCTTTCTCCCTTGGTTTAATTTCTCCTTCCCAAAAATCTTGAACCTCTCTCAAAAACCCTAGAATTCTCAAATACTCTCCAATGGCGGCATCTCTGTTCACATACTCCTCAACTTCTCGAAGGGTTATTCCTGCTCCAAACTCTCCTCCTCTACCCATTCACATCAAATCCACCAATGTAGTCTTCAACCCCGACATTCCAGAGGTTCATCGAGGTCTTGGACTCGATGATTTCGTAAATTTCTTGGCTTCTTGTCGCCTTCAATATGCAATCAGCGATGTACCATCCGAGTTCTTCCCATAACAAGTATGCGAGTTCTACTACACTGCAGCCGTTAATGAAGAAAACAACGCCATCACCGGAACCATTGGCCATGGAAGACACTCTGTCTTCATCACCGTAGAACTTCTCAGTGCTGCTTTAAGGTTACCAATCTTCGAACCCTTCTCTGAACCTCCATCTATTGAAAGATGTAAACGCATGTTTGATCAACTGGGCTATGATCACTCAAAGGCTGGCACTCGATCAGCTCTTATTTTGCGTCAATGTATGACCCCAGGCTGGAAGTTTTTCACTGGAGCTCTGTGCAAGTGTGTGGGTCACAAGTCTCGTAGTGGTGACCAACTGAGCAATTATGAGCAACAAGTTGTCTGCTCCCTTCTTCTCAACAAAAGACTGGATTACGGGGCACTTTTCTTTGATCAACTTGTTTAGCTTCTACGAGCAAATGTACGTGCTGATCATGTTCCCTTTCCACGCTGGATTGCCCTAGTATTCGACAAGTTCTTCGCTGCTGACTACTTTTCTCACTCTGGGAATCCAATCCAATGTCCTCGAATGTCAGTTCGTATGTATCAGGATGATCCTTGAGATACCGACATTGGAATCTCTGATCGGATGAGAGAATGGATTGCCAATCCATACATTGTGCCTTCTCTCACCGTTGACACTGATGAAGGAGGTGCTGATGTTGATGATCATATAAATTTTGCTGATCAAGAGGTGGAACATCATGATGGCGAACATCTCTCACCTCAACTCTCTCATCACCTCATCTTGAACACTGGCAAAGTCTCCTCTGCACCACAGGATTCCATGCCTCTAGGGGAGCAACCATCTCAGGGGGAGCATCCCTCGCAGGGGGAGCTTCCCTCACAGGGGGAGCATCAATCTCAGGGGGAGCATCCATCACCAGCAGCTCACCACTTCTCTCCAAGGATGCAACCTAGCTCTCCAGTTGCCCCAGGTACCTCAATGGTTCAAATTCCCGCTTCATCTTTTTCTGAACTGATGTCACTGACTCGGGACATGAGTCAGCGTCTGCTTCGCATTGAGGCTGATGTTCAACAAATAAAGGAGGTTCTCTTACTTAATCCTCCCTCTAGTCCCAAATCTGATGATGCTCAAAAAGGGGGAGATACAAATGATGATGCTGATGCTGATGATCATGCTGATGGTGAGCCAAATGAGAAAGACACAGAACCTGCTGACAACACTATCTTTCAGCATGAATCACCCAACCCCATTCCTGAATCTGATTCTGCGGGGCATAATAGTCCAGCAGCTACTGAAAAATTGTTTGAAGACAGTGAGCATGATGAAGAGCATGATGAACCTGATGATGAATGTCAAATTCTTGACATGAACTTCATTGATCCCCTCATTCCAGTTCAGCAAGAAAGCTCAGATGACCTTGAAGAATCTCATCCGATACTAACCGATTCTATTGCTAATCCCATCATTCCGGTCCAAGGAGAGGATTCGGACATTGCCAGTGAAGAATCTCATCCGCTGTCTTGAAAGCGGAAGGTAGCAGATACTGACTTGGATCATTCTCAAGCTGATACTTCTTCAACTGTGAAGAAACCTAAGTCCATTGTCAGTATTTCAAACCTTGCCACTGAATGGAACATGTCCCCTGACCAAGTCCAGCAAATTCTTGATGAAGCCAATCGAGCTCAGCTTCTAAAGAACATTGCTCAAGCTGATGAATCCCTTATTCAGCACAAACTTCAGGCCAAGGGATCGTTTGAAGCTAAGATGCAGAAGTTCCTAGAATTTCAGTCCAAGGCTCAGTCTTCTCAACCTCCTCCTAGCTCTAGCAAGCCTAAGACTGACAGTGTTCTTGACCGGATTGATCGAAAGAGATTTGAAGATCTTTTTAATCGTCGAATGTGTGGAGATAAGATCATCAAAGTCAAAGCTTCTAAACCTCAAAACGAGAAAATCCTTACGTTGCTGATCACTCGTCAAGGTCCTCAGCACTCATATACTGAAATTGTCAAAAGGGATGAGCTGATTAGATATGGGTATTCGGAATGGATGGAACTGCTTGATCTAGCATCCAAGCAAACCTCAGCTCACTCTTCCGAACTGACTTGTGCTCTTCATCTACTGATCAAGAAGGTTCAGCGTTTGGATCTTGCTCCCAAAGAACGACCTCAGCATCAAGGACAAAGGTCGTCAGTTCCTTGATCTCGAAGAACCAAGTTTCATGTTGATGGTGAAGAAGTACTGGTTTTAGACTTCGGTGCTGATGTGATTAATAATTCTCTTCCTCTCGGTGTTGATCCGGTTCAGCATCAATTCATCTCAGCTCCTGAACACGGGATGTTCTATCTCGACAAAAACAAGAGGATGTGCTCTCAACGAACTACTGAGATCCCAAAGGCTCCAACCACTCACCTTGTTGGCTTAAGGCAAATGTGCATGAGTCATCAAGATATATCCGGAGAATTTCACATTCTTATTGCCATGGAGCTGCTGAACAGAAGACAGGAATTGCTGGACAGTCCTTACTGGCCAGTTAAAATTGAAGCTGAAGCTGAGTATGAAGAATTCTTGTCCAGAGGTGTTCTAATCTAGTTGGTTTTGAACATCATCATATTGGGGGAGATTGTAAGGTCAAACCTTGAAATATGATGATGTTTGAAACTAGTCTATTAGCGTCAGCGCATGATTCAACATCAGCATCAGTATCAGCATCTCAGTTGATCAGTATATATTTCTTTATTCAGCACATTGTAACAGTTTTTGTATTTATATTGTTTACATAGTTAGCGTAAATTAGTTAGCTGGCATATCCCTAGATTGTAGGGATTGTCTAGAATAACAGTATATATTATCTTGTATAGGTTTGTGAATGTGTGCGCTTTCACAAACCCTAATTGTCGTTTTATGCACACGATAATCTCTTTGTGAGATTATCTTTCTTAGTGAAAGTTTTTCTTCGTGAATTTCTCTTGTTCTTATTTATTGTCTTTGTTTGATATATCGATTGATCTAAAGGTATCTTCAATCATTCAATTGTATGAACTTGACAAATTAGGGTTTATATCCATTAAACCCTAGGAGGCAAGAAATTTCGAGATTAGGGTTTCCTAACCCTAAATTGCGAAAATTATGAAAAGGTTTTTGAATCCTTTCCATTTAATCCAAGATTTCAAAATCTAGGGTTTACAAACCTTAAGATTTTGAGATTAGCCTCCTTCCCCAAGATAAGATCCTAAATTTTAGGGATTTGGATAATCTCATATCTTGTAATTATCTTTTAATAGTTAAATATGGTAATTAACGTTTTTGAATTATCCCCTCCCATTATTTTCAAATTTTAGAGGGATAAAAGGGATCATGATAAGTTAATTGTTTAAATGGTAATTATCCTTTATGATTTAATAATCCCTTATGATTTAATAATTTGAATTAATAGTTTAATTTGAGATAATTATTAAATCAAGAGTTTTAATATTTAAAATTTTAATTTAAATGGTATTAAATTCGAAAAAGTTTAAATTGAAGATTAAAACCCTAGTATTTTGAAAATTTTAAAATACATATAGAGATTTAAACATGCTATTGAAAAGTTCAATGAATCTCCAATAAAATCTAGGAATTCTCAAAAACATTTAAAACTTAAGCTTATGTTTTTCATGGTGACGAATTAGTGAATCGTCATTCACTTACCTCTAAATTATTTGCATGTTGGATTACGGCATCCCTTTTCTAATATGTAAATAATGTTGTTGGATCCTAGCCCTAATTTTTCATTTTGGGTGTTTAATTACAGATTCAATTCTAATCAAACTTTGTCCTTTCTATTTGTAGATGGCTAACGTGAACAACGCTCTTGCTAACTCATTCACGCTAATGATTATTTGTCAAAAAGTGACTTTTGATGGATCGAACTTTAGCGAATGGATAAGATACATTTGCACGATTGAGCGCTACGAGGACAGGGAGTATGTCCTCGATGAGAAGCTCGAGAAGATCAATCCAGAAATCGCTACTCCAAAAGAAATTGTTGTCTCTGAGACCTACGAACGTGATGCAACGAAAGTCCATTGCATCATGATAGCCACTATGAACCAAGAATTCCAAAAGTCCTATGAGGACAGGTATCCGTATGAAATGCATCAAGACTTAATGGAGAGGTACCACCAAAGCGCGAGGCAAGAGTGCTATGAGATCATCACAAACATGATCATCGTTAAAATGGGAAGTGGAGAATCTCTTACCGTGCACTTGCAAAAGATGTAAAGATATGTTGATCGTCTTTGCAAGTTAAATGTTAACTTTGGTGATGATTTGGCCATCGACATTGTTCTTCACTCATTGCCCTCATGCTACAACCAATTTAGGATGACCTACCACATGAACAAGGAAGAGGTGACCCTAAGTAAATTCCAATGGCTCCTAAGGACTGCTGAGAGCAACCTCAAGGAAAAGTCTGTTGCACCGACTCCCGCTCCACCCGCTGCTACTGTTTTGGCAATTGGGCAAAGAAGGGGCAAGAAGAGGAAGGCTCCGTCAAAGAGCCACCACAAGGGAAAGTCCCAAGATGGTTCCTCTTTTAGTGGGACCAAAGATTGCCCTACTAAGCCCAACTCTAACCCAAAGGTGGCAGAGTGCCACCATTGCCACAAAATAGGGCATTGGAAGAGAAGCTGCCTGGAATATCTGCAAGCCATCATGGATGGGAAGATCAAGCCGTCTTTCGCAGGTATTTACACAATTAAATATAATGATTCATCTCATGCTATTTCTTGGGTTCTTGATACAGGATGTGGTTACCACATTTGTTCTGATTTGCAGGGAATACGAAGAAATAGGGATGTGGAGCATGAAAGAATAAATCTAATCACGGGAAATAGAAGATCATCACCTGTCACCAAGATTGGAGTGTATTCTCTAGTGTTTAGTAATGGATTAGGTTTAGATTTAAATAATTGTTGCTACTCGCCAGATATGACAACAAACATCATTTCGTTTCATGGTTTGTTTAGACAAGGATTTAGATATTCGTTTAATAATGAGAATGGTTCTATTTATGCTTATCTAAATGGTGTTTTATACTTTGAAGCAATGCCTTGTAATGGAATTTATGAAACTGTTATGGTTGTAGATAACCTAGAAAATGATGTGTTGTGTATGGATTCTTCCAATAGTATGGATAAAGCATGTTTGTGGCATTATCATCTTGGACATGTGAACAAGAAGCGTATAGCCCAACTCCAAAAGGATGGAGTGTTAGAGTCATTCGACCTTAGGGAAGATGACACGTGCGAATCTTGTTTACTTGGAAAGATGACCAAGTCACCCTTCACTGGCATTTGTGAGAGGGGTGAGGGTTTATTGGATCTCATACATACCGATGTATGTGGGCCCTTTAGATCCACCACAAAGGATGGGAACTGCTTCTACGTGACTTTCATTGATGATTATAGTAGATATGGGTATATTTACTTAATAAAGAACAAGTCAGAAATGTTTGAAAAGTTCAAAGAATTCAAGCATGAAGTGGAGAAATAATTGGGCAGGAAAATCAAGATGCTTCGATCCGATCGAGGAGGAGAGTACGTAAGTCTTGAATTCCACGACTATCTCAAGGAATACGGAATAGTTTCGCAATTGACGCCACCCAGGACACCGAAATTTAATGGTGTGGCAGAAAGGTGTAATCGAACCCTGTTAGACATAGTCCATTCTATGATGAGTCGTGCTTCACGACCTATCTCATTTTGGGGGTATGCCTTAGAGACTTCCGCCCATATCCTTAACCGAGTCCCTACAAAGAAGGTTGCCAAAACACCTCACAAAATGTGGACAGGGAAGGCTCCCTCGTTGGCACATATCAAGGTTTGGGGGTGTGAGGTTTTCGTAAGACGAGAGACTCATGACAAACTCGAACCTCGTAGTGAGCGATGTATTTTCATTGGCTACCTGCAGAGATCCTTTGGATATCTCTTCTATAGACCGAGTGACAATGTTGTCTTCGTTGTGAGAAGAGGGGTTTTCCGAGAGCGAGAACTCATAAGCCAAGGAGATAGTGTGAGGCAAATCGACCTTGAAGAGATTCAAGAATCGAGCGATGAAGGAACCTCTAACGTTGGCGCTCAACCCAAGGAGGAAAATTCGGTTGAACCGATTGACCAATCCTTACATCTTAGACGTTCCAAAAGAGTTAGAGTTCAACCCCACTTGTATGGCTTTCATATTACTACTGAAGGGGACATGTATATTAGTGACAGTACACTAGTAAATCTAGATGAACCTAACAGCTATAAGGAAGCCATGGTAGGCTCGGAGTCTGCTAAATGGTAAGAGGCGATGGACAGTGAGATTCAGTCCATGTATGACAACCAAGTTTGGAATTTGGTTGACAATGTGCCCGGACGTAAGACGGTTGGGTGCAAATGGATCTTCAAGAAGAAGACCGACGTGAATGGGAAAGTGCACACGTATAAGGCGCGATTGGTGGCGAAGGCTTTACTCAAACTCCCAGAGTTGACGATGATGAGACCTTCTCACCAGTTGCCAATATAAAATCTATTAGGGTGATGCTAGCCATTGCTGCATTATGAGATATGGAAGATGGATGTCAAGACCGCTTTCCTTAATGGGAAGTTTGATGAGAATGTTTACATGGCTTAGCCAGAGGTTTTTGTCGATACGAAGCATCCCAATAGAGTGTGCAAGCTTAAGAAGTCCATTTATGGACTTAAGCAAGCATCTCGCAGATGGAATCTTTTCTTCGATGAGAAAGTCAAAGAGTTTGGATTTGTACGAAGTGAATATGAATCATGTGTATATGTCAAGGCCAGTGGGAGTATAGTTAGCTTCCTCGTTTTGTATGTTGATGACATACTACTCATAGGAAACGACATCCCGACTCTGCAGGAGGTCAAGTCATGGCTCGGGAAGTGCTTCGCTATGAAGGACCTCGGAGAGGCTTCCTATATTTTGGGAATAAGGATAGTGAGAGAAACAATTAAGAGACTAATAGGACTTAGTCAGAATACTTACTTGGATAAAGTACTAAAACGTTTTAGTATGGAAAACTCGAAGAAAGGAGAACTACCGATACAGAGTAATGCCAAGTTGAGTAAGACTCAAAGTCCGAGTACCAAAGCCGAGATAGCAGAGATGAGTCGAGTACCTTATGCTTCCGCAGTTGGCTTGATCATGTATGATATGACTTGTACTCGCCCTGATGTGGCCTTTGCCTTGAGCATGGTTAGTAGATATCAAGGGAACCCTGGTAGAGCCCATTGGATTGCAGTTAAGAATATCCTTAACTATCTTCGGAGGACAAAGGAATGGTTTTTAGTCCTCGGAGAGAGTGATGACTTAAAGGTGTGTGGGTATAGTGACAGCAGCTTCCAGGCCGACAGAGACAACTACCGTTCGCAGTCAGGATGGGTCTTTACCCTAAATGGAAGATAGGTGACTTGGAAAAGTTCCAAGCAGAAAACTGTAGCTGATTCAACGTGCGAATCAGAGTACATTGCAGCAAGCGAAGCGTCAAAGGAGGCGATATGGTTGAAGAACTTCATTGGCGACCTTGGAGTTGTACCTACCATCAAGGAGCCTATGGAAATTTTCTGTGATAATGAAGGAGCGGTTGCCTTAACCAAGGAACCAAGGGATCATGGTAGATCTCGACATATCGACAGAAAGTATCACTTTATTAGACATCGAGTAGAAGGACACCTCATGGTTAAGAGGATATCATCAGAAGATAACCCAGCAGATCCGCTTACGAAGGGACTGAGTAGGGTTAAGCACATGCAGCACGCTAGGAGCATTGGGCTGAAGGATGATATTAGTTTGGATTAGATAGTTTAGAAACATGTAATTGACATTTGATGATTAAATAAAGGATTATTATTTAAAGGTTTTGTCATATGTTAATTTTTTAAATATTGTTTCACTTTGCATGTTTTGACTTCCAGAATAATCGAGTTTATTAAAAATAATCGAATTATTCAAACAGTCCACAATCGTTCATATGTTGGAAATGGTATTAGACATAGCAAAGGTTTGCTACAACGTTCATGAGTGCTTATGAACAAGTTTTGAGCATTGGAATAAACCCACGCTTGCTAGAATCACTTTATGGAATGTATCGCAAGTGATCGCAAGATGATAATATCATATGGTCTTAAAACCAAGATATATGGTTTATTGTTTACTAATTGGTTGTGCATTCATAATGCGAAACCGCATCAGTAAATTGATGTCATAAAACGCATTGTTGTGTATAATTGATTAATGAATACTAAATGCATATAAGTCAAAGTTTATATCTTAGTTTTATCCTAAGAGGGTAAAAGCGATATCATGGCCGCTCGATGATTTGATTTGACTTATGTGTCGGGCCCAGTCAGGACTCAATTGATGTGTTCAATTAAGTTCTATGTAAAATAAATCTGAGACCGAGAAATTAATTGCTAGACAATAAGTATGACATTGTTTCATGAGATTGTCTGCACGATATCAAAACAGAGGACTATACGATCCCTTATCTAAAGGACAGGTTACTGATAAGATCAGAGTTCGACAGCGTCTTTGAGAGCTACGATTTCTAATCGATTTGTATGTTACATTTGTGGTTACTAGACTTATCCAAGTGGGAGACTGTTCGATTAGTGTCTAAGCCCGTAACCATATTTGGTAAATACTTGACCCGGTTGTGCATGGTCCATTTGGGTTGCCTTCACCAAAGCAACTTGATTAGAGAAATAAATAAAGAAAGAGGTTATTATGATTTATTAATGCGTTATAAGGATAACATATTAAAGGAGAAATCATATTTGTTTAATTAATATTGGTCAATAATTAATTAGGAATTAATTTTGTGATCAAGTGTAATTAATTAAACTGGAGGGCTAAATTGTAATTATGTGATAGTTACAAAATAGGGCAATGGTAATCCTTGTAGAAGGATGGACAAATTCAAGGGATTGGATATCCTTGAAATCGTCCATATGGTCCAAGAGATAAGGGTTATCAAGGCTTATCTTATGATTGCTTGGTGGGCAAGCAACTAGATAAGGATAAGTATTGAAACCCTAATCTCAACCCTATATAAATATCCCAAGCCTTAAGAAATCATCCTACTTGCTTCTAAGAGATCCCAAGGCCAATTTCTACCTCCTCCCTTCTCTCTCTATAGCCTCTCCAATTGCTTGTGGTGTTTGTGAGCCATTGGAGGCACTACACTTGTGGTGCTTGCTTTCAAAACTTAGGGTTTGAAGATTTAAGTTGTTATTGCAATATAACAACAAGAGGTATGTGATCTAACCTTATATATGAATTTCGAAAATAGCAAGATACATTAGGGTTTTATTCATGTGTTCGTAATGTTGTGTATCTAGTAGTGAAAACATAGATCCAAATCTAGGGTTGCATGCACACATAGGATTATTTGTATAAAACCCATCACTCTTTCCTAGTTGCCTCTCCAAAGCAAGCTCCCATTCCTGAGTTACCTCAACCATCCCATCAGTTTCCTATACGGACAAGATCTAATCCTCGAACTTCGCAACCAACCTATCAATGACATGACCAATAATGTCAGGTAACTCCTCTTGTAAAGTTCACAAAATCTTTGTGGCAGTCCAATCATGAAATTGATCCCCCTTAAGACATGATGCATAACCCAACTTTGATCCCTCATAGAAAGAACTAGAAATAGGGTCCTCCTTCTCGAAAGACTTTAGGGCTCCACAACCCTTGATCTCCTTATAAGCCTCAAACTTCCCTACTACAATATCGGCCTGAAAAGACCTGCGACGGCTATACAAGAGTTCCATGATTCCTTCCTTGATGGTACAAAACATCAAAGGATTCTTCTCCAAAATACCATGGGTGATCTCCGACGAGATGAATTCCCGCATCCGCTCATCCATCGACTCAACACTAACATCTGATCCTGAACGAGAACCTCCTTCACGAATGCTCATCATCATACTGAAAAGCAACCATACAATAATCAGAACGTACCTATAAAATTCCTCATCCTACATGCTTCCTAGAATCTTTATGACCATCCTTGATTTGACTATGGATTCTGTGCTTTCAGTAGTACAGGCCCAATACTACCTTCCACGCCTATCCATACTTTTTCTCAAGAATTATCCCAAATCCTCTAAGTCACCTGCTCAAACTGGTATTCCAAATACCCTCTAATTAGCACAACCAACCCACTAAAGCAATTCCTAAGCTCTCCTAGGTTCCCAACCTCACCATGCCATCAGCTGCTGAAGAACTCTCACTAATGTCAGCTAACTACTTCATGAATACAATCACATGCAACAAAGATTAGATAATCCTTTGAGTAAAAGACTCAACCCTATAACGGTTAGACTCAAATGACTTTGTGGATCGACCCTAATTACCTTGTATTACATTTTTAGTGCAAAGTAACAGTGTTTTTGGAGTCATTTTGTACCCATTTATTTGTTAGGTTTAACATGCCTAACAAATTGGCGCTGTTTCCGGGGACACGATGTTACTAATTGTTTATGCCTAGATCTTTTCATACAGAGACCCCATTGCCTGATTGACACAGAGATTGAGAAGACTGCAAAGAGGTTACGGAAGCAAGCCAAGCTTCATAAGAGGCAACCAGTTTCCAGGACTTCTTCATCATCTACCCCTCCACTTATTAACATTTGGAGGATATACCCCTCTCAAGTGTATCCACATCCGAAACAGAAACTCTCTTACTCTCACCTTAACCATCCTCACCCACAAATACCACTCCACCCTCTTCACCTAATCATAATATCCCAAACTCTACACCCAAAGAAACCTCAATTCCTACTCATAAAATAGGAGATAACCATGGAGGGAATCAATATCCTCTGAATCCACCACCCGAGCAAACCCTACGCCAACGAGCAAGGCAAGATGTTACTCAACAACCTCTTTTCATCACATATTCGGCAGCTACAAACATTGAACAAAAATCTGGACTCATCCATTTACTTCAAACCTTTAGAGGCCTTGAGCACGAAGATCCATCAAGTTCCCCACTAAATTCATATCTATGTGTGTCAAAATGAAACCACATAATGCCACGAAGGATCAAATCAAGCTTAGGACATACCCCTTCGCGGTGCAAGATGCATCAGGTTGAACCCTAGTGTCTTCATAGGTTCCTTCATCGTTTGATTCTTGAATCTCTTCAAGATCAATTGTACTCCCACTCTCCTCTTTGCATACGATCTCTCTCCTTCTCTCACTTTCTCGTGAAAGACTCTTATTCGTGCTACAAATACCACATTCTCACTAGGTCTATAGAACAAATATCCAAACAACTTCTGTGGATAGCCGATGAAAATTCATCTCTGTCACACCCCCGAACCAGACGGCGGAAACGTCCGGGGGCTGTTGTGACTCAATTGAATACCATCACAATGAATATACATGAAACATAACATTATACATCACCAAGCATTGGAATGATACAACTGGTAGCGTTTACATCCATTACATTGTTTCAAAATATTACATTCCAAAATACATGGTTCATTGTTACTTAAACAACCGCAAAACAATCATAGAGTACAGTCCTTTCTTCACTTATCTGTTACCTGAGAATACAAGTATTTTGAAAAACATCAACACGTGAAATGTTGGTGAGTTCATAAGTAATGTTTGAAATCCAAAGTTTGTAATGTTTTGAAAAACCACCAAAAAATCCGATATTTTCTGAAAATAGAATAGCGTAAAATATGTGAAGATCCGTGAGTATGCTTGTTTGAATTCTATAGATGTAAGCGTAAGAGTTGTGAAATTCGACATGTAGTTCATAAGTGTACTTGTTGAAAACCCTAGGAAAACCCGACGTTTTCCTATCACTTTGCTTTACTTAGTTTGTGTACTGTTATTTCGTTACGTTAGAGGTGTTCGTTGAGCTCCGGAGGCATTGAGTATACAGAGAGTGGTGAATTGTTGTAACGTACGTTAATGAAAACGTCCAGTTGACAACCGTGCTAGCGATCCCTTAGGCGTCACTCGCAGTTATTCACGCAACTCAATCCTCCCGGACTTGTGTAGTCCCACGACCGAGGAGAAAAAGTGAAGGTGCGAAACCCTCGGTATTTCCCTACGTCGTTCAAGACCATTGCAATTGCGAAGGGCCGGAGCCCAACCCGCAATCGTGAGTTCCCGACTTTACTAGCAGCACTGAAGGACCCTTGGGGACCAGCAGCATGTTTGCCATTGAAAGTCCTTTTACACGCGGTCGAGTCGTATTAGACCCAACTACATGTAAGCAAGTTTCCTTTGGGCCTAAAGATCATGTCATCGGGCTAGCTAGGCTCGACAAGCATGATTTGCAACTTTTGCGCTTAAGGAGTGTACGTCGACGTATTGATTAATTCCACGAGAGTAAAGAGTTCCAAGAGTTCCATATGTGTATTGAGCGTTGTAGTGTTAGTAGTTTTGGATTTGTTATTGATTCGAGACCGAATCAATTCGTTTGGTAACGATTGTTGGTGATATTGTGTATTGTAATCCATCGAGAGTCGTAGTGTCAATCTTTGTTCACAATGAGTGTATTGAATTATTATTGAAAATTTTCTGTTTACAACCCCTCTTTATTTTGTAAATTTACTTTTTCACCCCTTTAGGTAAAATAATTTCCGGTTTAGTCCTTAAACCATTTTTCTTGACATGTTAACACCAAAAATTATTGAAATTAATATTTTTCAGCATATTTTTCATTGAAAACAGTTTAAGTCCCTGAAATTGCAGTTTTCTCGGTTGTAACCCCTCTTTTTCACAATTTTTACATTTTTGGCCCAAATTGGAAAATTTTTGCAACTTTGGTCCTTTTTAAATTTGAAAAGCATTTTAAACCTTTGAAAAGTACTTGTGACACTAGTGGTCCATTGTTTTACAGAAAAACACAGTTTTGGCCCTCCAAAACAGAAAATTTCGCATAATGGGCTCTATTGGGCCGAAATTGTCATTTTTAGCCCATTAAGCTTGAAATTTAAGCTTTTAATCCTCCAAATAGTATATTTTCAGAAAATACATTATGGAAACTGTTTTGACTCATCTCACCCATCAGATTTCGAAATATTTCATTTTAGGCCCTTCAACTTTGTATTTTTAACATTTTGTGTCAAAAAAATGAGTTTTTAGCCCAAAATAAGTGTTGTCAAGCCATTTGGCTATTTTTCTTGGTATACTTTGCATGTAGTAGTATATTTTATGCTAATATAAAATATATCTCAGTTTTTAGCAATTCATAACTAGATCTAGCATCAAAATCATACAAAACATACATATAAGCATAGAAATCAACCAAAACATACACATAATGATGGATCTACACCTTTGCTTGTATTCTCCCCCACAAAAACTTATAAAAACCGAAAATAAGGGGGTATGAAGCTCACCTTGGGTGTTGATTCGGTTTTGGAAGAAAGAATGGAAGAAATGAAGTGATTTTTGGCCTTAGCACCCTTTTCTTGAAGATCTCGAGTTTGGTGACTTCTAAGGTGCATGATCACAAGTTGGAATAGATTTAGAAGTGATTTTTGATGAAATGAAGTAGCTAGATCATGGATTAGTCATCAACTTACCTTAGATGATGATTTTGGTGATGTATTCTCCTTGAAAGCTCCTTAAATATCGAAATTATGGAGGAGGAATGAGAGAGTATCTTTGAGAGAAGAATGAGTGAATTTTGTGTGTGTGTTTGAATATGGCCGAGAGCAAGAGAGAGAGGGAGAAGAAGAGAGATGCATGAAAGGATGGTGCATGGAAGTATGGGTCTCTTGCATGGAAGTCCTTTGGTTACTAGTAAGGTGGCAAGCAAATAGTCAACTCTTCCATTTCTTCTTGGACTTGGGCCTTGGGCCGAGAGTTTGGAAGGGAAAAGGAAAATTTTGGGCTTTTTGCCCCTAAGCCCAATATGAAAGCTTGTTTGGGTATGTTTTAAGCCTAAAAGAATGTGGTAGGATTTTTGCATTTTTGTTGGACTAGTTTAGGTTATTCGTTGATCTAAGCTTTTAATTCCTTTCATTCTAGGCCCAATATGGCCCAAAATTTTGAAATAATTAGATGTGGGTCCAATTAGAGCCCATTTAAGGGTTCTAAGCCCATGATAGTCAAATTGGAAGCTTATTGGTCATTTAGGTCCAATAAGGAAGTCCTAGTCCAAAATGGACCTAATCAAGAACTTCTAGGGTTTCCAATTGCTTGATGTAGTGAATTGGGGTTTAGTTTTCCATTGTGTAAGCATCATACATGCTCTTGAGTTTTTGAATTCAACATTTACTTGAGTATAGTGATTACAAGACACAAAATTTCTAGTTGTGACATCATCCCCCCGTTAGAGAGAATTTCGTCCCGAAATTCTGTTTGAAAGCTAGATTTGAGAATACTAGAATAGGTGAGGGTACTTTTGCTTCATTTGGTCTTCGCGTTCCCATGTGAATTCTGGTCCATGCTTTGCGTTCCACCGTACTTTCACGATCGGGATGCGACTTTGCTTAGTACGCTTCACCTCCCTGTCCATGATTTCAATTGGTTCCTCAACGAACTGGAGATTCTCATTGATTTCGATTTCGTCAAGAGGAATGACGAGTGTTTCATCTGATAGACACTTCTTCAGATTAGAGACATGAAACACGGGGTGTACACCGTTTAGCTCTGCGGGTAGTTGCAGTCTGTATGCTTCTGGACCAATTCGGGCGACGATTTCAAAAGGTCCAATGTATCGTGGATTTAGTTTTCCCCGCTTCCCAAAACGAATAACTCCTTTCCAGGGCGAGACTTTTAACAGTACTCGATCACCGACCTGAAATTCTAAGGGCTTTCGCCATTTATCAGCGTAGCTCTTTTGTCGGTCACGCGATGCTTGCAATCGAGCTCTGATTTGAACGATCTTTTTCGTGGTTTCACGGATGATCTCCGGTCCCGTTAGTGCTTTGTCCGACGTATGTGTTTTTGCTAGCTGGGTGTCACCTACTTCAGCCCAACATAACGGTGATCTACATTTACGCCCGTACAGTGCTTCGAAAGGAGCCACATTGATGCTCGAATGGTAACTATTGTTGTATGAGAACTCGATTAAGGGTAGGTGGGCATCCCAAGACTTTCCAAAGTCTATCACGCATGCGCGGAGCATATCTTCGAGCGTTTGGATGGTTCGCTCGCTTTGACCATCCGTTTATGGATGATAAGCGGTGCTCATGTCGAGGTTTGTTCCCATCGCCTTATGGAGTGATTGCCAAAATCGTGACGTGGACCTACTGTCCCTATCCGAGATGATAGATGCTGGTATCCCGTGGAGTCTCACGATCTCTCGAATGTATAAATGCGTCAATCTCTCCATCTTGTAAGATTCTTTAATTGGCAGGAAATGGGCAGATTTCGTCAGTCGGTCGATTATTACCCATATGGTGTCTAATCCATCCGACGTTTTGGGTAGCTTAGTCACGAAATCCATAGAAATCCCCTCCCATTTCCACTCAGGGATTGCCGGTTGCTGTAACAATCCTGAGGGTTTCTGGTATTCTACCTTTACTTTGGCGCACGTAAGGCACTTACTGACGTAGGTCGCGATTTCCGCCTTCATGTTAGGCCACCAATAGTGTTGTTTAATATCCAAATACATCTTATCAGAACCGGGATGAATGGAGTATCGCGTCTTGTGGGCTTCCTTCATGACAACATCTCTAAACCCTCCAAGTTTAGGGACCCAAATACGGTTCATGAAATAGTATACTCCATTCTCCTTTTCCTCCAGGTTCTTTTCCATTCCGCGCAATACTTCGCTTGCCCTATTTTCCGTCTTCATGGCCTCTGACTGGACTACTGCAATTTGAGTGGCCAGGTGAGATTGAATGGTTATCGAGAGAGTTTTCGTACAATGATTAGAGTACTCCTTCCGACTTAATGCATCAGCTACCACGTTGACCTTGCCTGGGTGGTACTTAATCTCACA
Organism: Lactuca saligna; assembly: GCF_052625555.1. Taxonomy (NCBI): domain Eukaryota; kingdom Viridiplantae; phylum Streptophyta; class Magnoliopsida; order Asterales; family Asteraceae; genus Lactuca; species Lactuca saligna. The sequence goes on along the minus strand of NC_136425.1, from coordinate 98,700,488 downwards.
CACATAATCGTTTAGCAATTCAACCCATCTTCGTTGCCTCATGTTCAACTCCTTTTGGTTCAAGATGTGTTGGAGACTCTTGTGATCCGTGAAGACGGTGCACTTTTTACCGTAAAGGTAATGCCTCCAAATCTTTAGGGCAAAGACTACAGCTCCCAACTCTAGGTTATGGGTCGTATAGTTTACTTCATGTGTCTTTAGTTGGCGGGATGCGTAGGCTATCACTCTCCCACGTTGCATGAGAACGCAACCTAAGCCCTGATTTGACGCGTCGCAGTAGACTACAAAATCTTCCGTTCCTTCAGGCAGAGATAGTACAGGTGCGCTACAGAGAGCTTGTTTCAAGGTTCGAAACGCAATCTCTTGTTTGTCTGTCCATTTGAATGGTACGCCCTTTTGCGTAAGCGAGGTAAGTGGCTTGGCGATCTTAGAGAAGTTTTGAATGAATCTCCTATAGTAGCCTGCTAAACCCAAGAATTGACGAATTTCTGTGGGCGTTGTCGGGATTGTCCATCCTTCTACAGCTTTGACCTTAGAGGGATCCACATGGATTCCATCTTGGCTGACTACATGACCTAGGAAGTTCACACTCCGCAGCCAGAACTCGCACTTGGAGAGTTTGGCATAAAGCTTTTCTGATCACAGAGTTTCTAAGACTTGTCGAAGATGTTGGCCATGCTCTTCCTTGCTTCGAGAATAGACGAGGATGTCATCGATAAAAACAATGACAAAGTTGTCGAGGAACGGTCGGCAAATTCGATTCATTAGGTCCATAAATGCGGCAGGGGCATTCGTTAGACCGAAGGGCATTACGACAAATTCATAATGTCCGTAGCGAGTTCGGAAAGCGGTTTTTGGAATATCCTCTTCCCGGACTTTGAGTTGGTGGTATCCGGACCGTAGATCTATTTTAGAAAAATAACTAGCTCCTTGGAGCTGATCAAATAGGTCATCGATTCGTGGGAGTGGGTAGCGGTTCTTGATTGTGAGTTTATTTAACTCTTTGTAATCGATGCACATTCTAAAAGATCCGTCCTTCTTTTTGACAAAGAGCACCGGAGCTCCCCATGGCGAGTAACTAGGTCGAATAAATCCCTTGTCCAAAAGTTCGCTGAGTTGGCTGGATAATTCTTGCATCTCGGCAGGAGCTAGCCGGTAGGGTGATTTAGCGAGAGGAGTTGCTCCTGGAATGAGATCGGTTCGAAACTCAATCTGTCTCTCTGGGGGTACTCCCGGAAGATCTTCAGGAAACACGTCCGGAAATTCACATGCTACGGGAATGTCTCGAACGTTAATCTCCTCCTTGGTTTTATCCACCACGTGAGCCCGGAACGCCAGATTGTTCCTTCGTAGATATTTTGTGCCTTGATGCACGAAACGAGGCGAAGGTTCATGCTAGACTTGTCTCCGTAAATTACTAGGGTTTCGTGATTTGGAAGACGAAGACGAACGGCCTTCTCGTGGAACATAATTTCAGCATGGTGGGGGCTTAACCAGTCCATGCCGATGATCACATCGAAACTCCTAATTGACACTGGCATTAGATCTATTCAAAAGACGTGTTGATTAAGGGTTAGGGTACATCCGGTGTAGATTTCCCAAGTGGATTCGGTTTTCCCATTGGCCATTTCCACCGTATAGGTTCATTTAGCTTTTGGGGCAGTTGTTTTAATAAATGCTTAAACTTATTGCTTACGAAACTTCACTCCGCTCCGGTGTCAAATAAGATGCATGCATAAGTGTGGTTTAAGGGAAACGTACCGGTAACAACAGAGGGGTCTTGAATAGCCTCACCCTGACCCATGGTCAACATCCTTCCTGTTCCTCCATTTCTTAAATTGTTGTTGTTAGGACAGTCTCGGCGGATGTGTCCAGTCCTCCCACATCCGAAGCAGGTGTGGCTAGGCCCTGCGTTATTGCCGCCAGCATTGATGTTGTTGTTTCTGCGATGGTTGTTGTTGTTGGTTCCCTGATTTTGGTTCTGGGGAGGGTAAGTCTTGCAGTACTTTGCAGTGTGTCCCCTTTGGTTGCAACTGGTGCACTGAAAATCCTTGCATTCTCCATTGTGGTGGAAACCGCACTTGTTGCATTTGGGAAGATTACCGGAATAAGGTCTGGAAGCATTTGAATTGGCTGAGGTTGGAGCATGTGGTGCGGCTAGAACCGGTGCGGTAACAGCATTAACCGCCACTGTCTGCTGCTTCTTGGAGGTGTCGGGGCCCTGGCGCCCCTTCCTCTTATTGTTCTTTCCCTTCTTGCCATCACCTTCCTTCGTCTTCTCAGGTCAAAGAACTCGCATGACATGCCGTACGGGGGTCGTTGTCCTTGCTGTCTGCTCCATCTCCAAAGATCAATACCCCAGGGAGGTGTAGGACCAGTGGGGCCTACACGATAGGCAGGCACCCTGATCGGGTAAGGGGGGTTGATGACATCGGACTCCGCATCCGAATCACCCCCTTCACTATCATCAGTATCCTCCTCGAGGCTTCCTTCATCTTCCTCTGATTCGGCAGGCTCGCCCTCAACTTCGGCCTCCAGTTCCCTGTCAGATTCCTCTTCGGGGTCTTCCTCAGGATCTTCCTCGGGCTCCTCCTCTAGCCATCCGTTGTTCCCCTGGTTAGGGAAGTAAGGATCTCCAGGGTGATGATAACCAGCCATGCGGTCTGCGAGAGTGCGTAATTATGCTAACGTTATTCCTAGGATGCTACAATTATCGCATAGATCAAGTAGACGTTCTCTTTTCGGTGGTAGGGGTATAGTTTTAGATTCCCTAGCTATCCTGATCTCATCTGGACGTGAGTTAGTTATACTTTGGAGAGAGTGTAGTTGATCAGGCTACATCCACTCCTTGGTACCACTAAGAACAGTCTTGAATTTAACCGAGATACTAGTATTATTTTTGTTTGGTTCGGCGTTATGTTCCTATTCCTAATGCAAGCAAGGGTGTTTTATTTACTTGTTTTGTTCAGAGTTATGTTAGTCCCTCTTTTTGGTTTATAGTTGCATATCAAAGTGTGGCTAGATATGCTAGTTCACTATAAACAAAGCTCTGATACCAACCTGTCACACCCCCGAACCAGACGGCGGAAACGTCCGGGGGCTATTGTGACTCAATTGAATACCATCACAATGAATATACATGAAACATAACATTATACATCACCAAGCATTGGAATGATACAACTGGTAGCGTTTACATCCATTACATTGTTTCAAAATATTACATTCCAAAATACATGGTTCATTGTTACTTAAACAACCGCAAAAAAATCATAGAGTACAGTCCTTTCTTCATTTATCTGTTACCTGAGAATACAAGTATTTTGAAAAACGTCAACACGTGAAATGTTGGTGAGTTCATAAGTAATGTTTGAAATCCAAAGTTTGTAATGTTTTGAAAAACCACCAGAAAATCCGATATTTTCTAAAAATAGAATAGCGTAAAAATATGTGAAGATCCGTGAGTATGCTTGTTTGAATTCTATAGATGTAAGCGTAAGAGTTGTGAAATTCGACATGTAGTTCATAAGTGTACTTGTTGAAAACCCTAGGAAAACCCGACGTTTTCCTATCACTTTGCTTTACTTAGTTTGTGTACTGTTATTTCGTTACGTTAGAGGTGTTCGTTGAGCTCCGGAGGCATTGAGTATACAGAGAGTGGTGAATTGTTGTAACGTACGTTAATGAAAACGTCCAGTTGACAACTGTGCTAGCGATCCCTTAGGCGTCACTCGCAGTTATTCACGCAACTCAATCCTCCCGGACTTGTGTAGTCCCACGACCGAGGAGAAAAAGTGAAGGTGCGAAACCCTCAGTATTTCCCTACGTCATTCAAGACCATTGCAATTGCGAAGGGCCCGGAGCCCAACACGCAATTGTGAGTTCCCGACTTTACTAGCAGCACTGAAGGACCCTTGGAGACCAGCAGCATGTTTGCCATTGAAAGTCCTTTTACACGCGGTCGAGTCGTATTAGACCCAACTACATGTAAGCAAGTGTCCTTTGGGCCTAAAGATCATGTCATCGGGCTAGCTAGGCTCGACAAGCATGATTTGCAACTTTTGGGCCTAAGGAGTGTACGTCGACGTATTGAGTAATTCCACCAGAGTAATTCCACCAGAGTGTACGTTGTAGTGTTAGTAGTTTTGGATTTGTTATTGATTCGAGACCGAATCAATTCGTTTGGTAACGATTGTTGGTGATATTGTGTATTGTAATCCATCGAGAGTCGTAGTGTCAATCTTTGTTCACAACGAGTGTATTGAATTATTATTGAAAATTTTCTGTTTACAACCCCTCTTTATTTTGTAAATTTACTTTTTCACCCCTTTAGGTAAAATAATTTCCGGTTTAATCCTTAAACCATTTTTCTTGACATGTTAACACCAAAAATTATTGAAATTAATATTTTTCAGCATATTTTTCATTGAAAATAGTTTAAGTCCCTGAAATTGTAGTTTTCTCGGTTGTAACCCCTCTTTTTCGCAATTTTTACATTTTTGGCCCAAATTAGAAAATTTTTGCAACTTTGGTCGTTTTTTAATTTGAAAAGCATTTTAAACCTTTGAAAAGTACTTGTGACACTAGTGGTCCATTGTTTTACAGAAAAACACAGTTTTGGCCCTCCAAAACAGAAAATTTCGCATAATGGGCTCTATTGGGCCGAAATTGTCATTTTTAGCCCATTAAGCTTGAAATTTAAGCTTTTAATCCTCCAAATAGTATATTTTCAGAAAATACATTATGGAAACTGTTTTGACTCATCTCACCCATCAGATTTCGAAATATTTCATTTTAGGCCCTTCAACTTTGTATTTTTAACATTTTGTGTCAAAAAAATGAGTTTTTAGCCCAAAATAAGTGTTGTCAAGCCATTTGGCTATTTTTCTTGGTATACTTTGCATGTAGTAGTATATTTTATGCTAGTATAAAATATATCTCAGTTTTTAGCAATTCATAACTAGATCTAGCATCAAAATCATACAAAACATACATATAAGCATAGAAATCAACCAAAACATACACATAATGATGGATCTACACCTTTGCTTGTATTCTCCCCCACAAAAACTTATAAAAACCGAAAATAAGGGGGTATGAAGCTCACCTTGGGTGTTGATTCGGTTTTTGAAGAAAGAATGGAAGAAATGAAGTGATTTTTGGCCTTAGCACCCTTTTTTTGAAGATCTCGAGTTTGGTGACTTCTAAGGTGCATGATCACAAGTTGGAATACATTTAGAAGAGATTTTTGATGAAATGAAGTAGCTAGATCATGGATTAGTCATCAAATTACCTTAGATGATGATTTTGGTGATGGATTCTCCTTGAAAGCTCCTTAAATATCGAAATTATGGAGGAGGAATGAGAGAGTATCTTTGAGAGAAGAATGAGTGAATTTTGTGTGTGTGTTTGAATATGGCCGAGAGCAAGGGAGAGAGGGAGAAGAAGAGAGATGCATGAAAGGATGGTTCATGGAAGTATGGGTCTCTTGCATGGAAGTCCTTTGGTTACTAGTGAGGTGGCAAGCAAATAGTCAACTCTTCCATTTCTTCTTGGACTTGGGCCTTGGGCCGAGAGTTTGGAAGGGAAAAGGAAAATTTTGGGCTTTTTGCCCCTAAGCCCAATATGAGAGTTTGTTTGCGTATGTTTTAAGCCTAAAAGAATGTGGTAGGATTTTTGCATTTTTGTTGGACTAGTTTAGGTTATTTGTGGATCTAAGCTTTTAATTCCTTTCATTCTAGGCCCAATATGGCCCAAAATATTGAAATAAATAGATGTGGGTCCAATTAGAGCCCATTTAAGGGTTCTATGCCCATGATAGTCAAATTGGAAGCTTATTGGTCCATTTAGGTCCAATAAGGAAGTCCAGTCCAAAATGGACCTAATCAAGAACTTCTAGGGTTTCCAATTTCTTGATGTAGTGAATTGGGGTTTAGTTTTTCATTGTGTAAGCATCATACATGCTCTTGAGTTTTTGAATTCAACATTTACTTGAGTATAGTGATTACAAGACACAAAATTTCTAGTTGTGACAATCTCTCATTTTGAGGTTTAAACTATTTGTGAGTCTCTCATGTAATCAGATCTTCACAATCCCAAACCTTGATATGTGCTAACGAGGGAACCTTCCTTTTCCATATCTCGTGAGGTGTTTTGGCAACCTTCTTAATTGGGACAAGATTAACAATATGGGTGGCAATTTCTAAGGCATACCCCCAGAATGAAATTGGAAGAGAAGCTTGACTCATCATGGAATGAACCATATCCAACAAGGTTCAATTGTGCCTCTCAGCCATCTCATGAAATTGTGGTGTTCTAGGAGGTGTTAATTGTGAAACTATTCCACATTCATTAAGGTAGTCATGGAACTCGATACTAAGATACTCACCACATCTATCGGATCTAAGCCTCTTAATCTTCCTGCCCAATTAATTATCGACTTCTTACATAAACTCTTTAAACTTTTCAAAGGTTTCTAACTTATGCTTGATTAAGTAGATATAGCTATATTTGCTATAATCATCAGTGAAAGTCAAATAGAATCGATCAACATCCCTTGTGGTTGAACTAAAGTGCCCACACATATCTATGTGTATGAGATCCAACAATCCTTAACCTCTTTTATGAGATCCAGTGAACGGTGACTTTTTCATCTTACCCAATAGAAAAGATTTGCATGTATTATCTGACCTTAAGTCAAATGATTCCCACACGCCATCCTTTTGGTGTTAGGCGGTGCGTTTCTTGTTAACATGTCCAAGTTGGTAATGCCACAAGCGTACTTTGTATAAACCTTTAGACAAAGCAATTTGAAAAACACTATTACCTAAATTGTCTACAATCATCACAGTTTCATACACACCATCACAAGGTAAAGCTTCAAAATGAAAAAAGAAAAAACCATTTTTATAAGCAGAAATAGAACCATTCTCATCATTAAAAGAATATCTAAAACCTTGTTTAAACAATGTGTGAAAGGAAATAATGTTTTGTGTCATTTTTGATGAGTAGCAACAATTTATTAAATATAATTCGAACCCACTACTAAGCACTAATCTATAAACTCCAATATTGGTGACAGGTGAAGATCACCCATTCCCCATGATTAAGTTCATCCTTTCGTGCTCCACATCCTCACTTCTGTTTAGCCCCTGCAAATCAGAACAAATATGAAATCCACATCCTATATCAATGACCAAAGAACGAGGATATGATTAGTTATTAGATAAGATAGAGTAAATACCTACCAAGGTTGGCTCCACCTTGCTATCCTTGATATCTTGCAAGTATTTTGGGCAGCTTCGTTTCCAATGCCCTTTATTGTTGTAGTAGAAGCAAGTGGCCTCTTTGGGATCAGAGATAGGGGAGCATCAGAACTGGGTTTTCCTTTGGGTCCATTGCTTGACGACCCAACTTGGGACTTTCCCTTCCATTTTTGCATGAGAGGACATTTCCTATTTTTTCATTTCCCTTGACCAATGGCTAGAACGAGAGCACTAGCAGGAGTGGAGGCAAAACCTTTTCCCTTCATTCCTGCTTCAGTTGTCTGCAGGAGGTTGTGCAATTAAGACAAAGTAGTTTCATTCAGCTTGCCAACTCTTCATCAAAATTCACATTCATCTTGACAAGCCTGTCCACGTATTGCCTTCTCTGAACATGACTGCTAACAGATTCTCCCGCTTTCATCTTGCTAGCTATGAGGGAGTTTACCTCGTACTTTTCCTGAAGTGTTCGCTTATGGTACTTTTACATAAGGTCTTTGTTCATCTCGTATGACCAGTATTCCTCGTAGTGTCTCTGCAATTCAAGAGTCATTGTGTCCATCGTGATGCAAGCAACTTTTGTTGCATCATTGTAATGTTTCTTGTAAGTGACCATTTCTTCAGGAGTGGCCTTTTCTTCATCGATCTCATACAATGGTCTCTCAAGTACACACTCCTTGTCCTCAAAACGAAGGGCCATTTTTATGTTGCTCATCCAATCATTTTAGTTGGTGTCATCTAATTTCACCTTGGAGCAGATGTTCAACAAGGAGAAGTTGTTGTTGTTGGAGGAGGAGGAGGAACCAGAAGTATCAGTTGGAGTAGACATCTATAAAAGAAAGATAGTTATTAGTTAGATAAGAATAATCCTTAATATAACACCCAAAATGAAATATCAAAGCCAGGATCCAACTAAATAATTCACAACTTAGAAAAAGGACGCCATAATCTAATTGTAAATTATATATCGGTACGTAAATGACGATTTACCTATTTCACCACAAGAAAACAAAATTTGAATGAATTAGATTTTAATGAAATTCCTAGATCTTTTGAGAATCATGGAAACTCTTCAATGACATGTTTAATCTCGATTATGCTCTTCCATTTGTGACTAGGATACCGAGGATCACAAACAAGATGTAAATAACACAGAAAATTATCTTGGCACTTTGATGTCATTTACCATCTCCTTTTAATGTGTCTATTAACCACACACACTCTATTAATCAATGATAAATTTTTAGACACCCATTGCCACTCTTTATTAGTCCATATTAGTATGTCGGTGAACCACACATGCTCCACTAACGATTTATAAAGTGCAATGTGAAATTTCATGGGTTAGCATATAAATTCAAATTTTCCTAAAGTAACTAAGATTGGGATTTAAAAAATAAAATGCTTAGTTACTTTTAATCGCATTATACTTATTAATGGGAATTAATTATCCTATCAAATCCGTTCGGCTAATGACCTTCCACCAATCAATGAAGCGGTGGGCGAGAGTAGACACTCATTCAACTACCATTTTATAGGAAGTTTCCTTATACCCACCTTACAGATCAGCTTTGTGAATGAGGCCTACTAATTGTTCGAATGACTTAGTCTTATACATAGAGTAATAATTAACATTTAATTATACATATAGTATAAGGTGTATTTTGAAAACTTTTCAAAAAATTCTAGTTTATATTTTTACATTTCAAAAATTAAATAATTAATTTAAATTTAAAAAATGAACCAAATAATATTTCGATAAAACTGCAAAAATGGTCCTTGTAGTATGCAATTTTTTGGGGTTTTAGTCCAAATCACGACCTTTTTGGATTGGTAGTCCTTTTGAGGTATTTTGTTTGTGGTTTTGGTCCCTTGGTAAGCTGGAATGACTAATATGCCCTCCTGATATTTTTTTAATCTTTTTTCTAGTTAGTTTAATGTTTTATTAAATTAAAATATAGGTCTCTCTCTCTCTCTCTCTCTCTCTCTCTCTAATCGACAGGCCAAGAGGCTGCCACAACCTCCTCATCCCACTTGATCCTCCATCATTGATCACCCCCAACAGTCACCTCTTTGTTGCTACCTATGTTCGAGTTCACACAGCCGCCGATGAAGCTAGAACAGTTGTGAGAAGACACGCCGAAAAATCATCCGTCCTCCCCCGCTATCGGCATTTCAGCACGGAACACACGACATTGAGAACAAGATAGAAAGGCCTACATATGGATCTAAATTTGCCATCGAAAACCGACCACCGAAGGATCCATGTCTGGTAGGTAATTCAGTTTGTGTTTAAAATCCGTCAATGTCTTTATTGACCCATTTTGTTTAGCACGTCACCCATCTAGAAACTATTTCTGGTGGGTGATTCAATTTGGGTTTGAGCCCCCCTTGATTCGATCTCAACACGTTTTTCCAATGAGTGAACTGAGCACACTATGTAGCAGTAGATCATTTATCCGAAGAGGGAGATGCATGTAGAGATAGTTCTAGAAGCTTTAAAGATCAAGAGGTGTAGAAGGGTTTTCTGAGGAAGAAGATGCAGATGAATCTGGTTCTAACAAAATTAAAGGGAAAATCTCTAACAAAATTCTTGTAGTTTTACTAACCCTATTAATCTTGAGTCAGAGAAATACGAGAGAAAAGACGGGAAGAAGCATTGCTCTTAAAGATTTGGTGGGAAATTTTATTGTATGTACTTGAGCTTTAAAGATTTTGGTTTTTTGTTGCAGATGTTTGTGTTCATGTGTTAGGTTTGTCTATTGCACACCATGTGCTCACTGAAATGCTTGATCAAGGAATCAAACCCAATGTAGTTACATACGCAATAAGCTTTTGAGTTTTTTGGAAGGATGATTGGATAAGATGAAGAGGGTGATCTTTTAATGTGATAGAGAGAGAGAGAGAGACTTTTATTTTTTGAATTAGTTAAGTAAATAAATATGTATTTAGATTTAAAAAAAATGAAAGAAATGAAAAATAAATAACCCAAGGGTATTACGGTAATTTCACTATTCATAGGGAGTAAAAACGCAATAAAACGATCTCAAAAGGACCACGAAACCAAAAAAGTTGAAGTTTGGATTAAAACCCCCGAAAAATGCATACTACATGGACTATACTTGCAATTTTGTCTACTATTTGACATTAATTATTAAATTCAATTAATATCCAAATTAATTATTTATATACTTAAAAAATCAATCATATTAATCAACAAATAATTAATCAAGTCAAATACTTATCCCCTAACTTCTAGGATTTATTTTATCATCAAAGATACAACAAAATCGAATTTGGAGGATAAATATAGCATGTAATTATCACATAAAAGCATATTAGGTAGATAAGCTCCAAAATTTCGCATATGTCTAAGCTCATGTCGTGAGTACCAATTCTCACGTTGTGAGTAGCGATTTTTCAAAAAAATTAGTTTCTTTTGAGTGATCAATTCACCAATGTGCAAATACATGAAAGATAACCATAAGGATCTGATACTACTGATGGAAAACGTAGGTTACAAAATTTATATTCACTAAGAGGAAAACATTTAAACAATTCAAATGATTAAGGCACATGCAACCTATTGAAGATCTATGTCTTTCACATATAGGCAGCATACTGCGAACTATCATCCTACAAAAAGTTTCTTATGAAAATCGAATTCAATAGAATAAGAAACTTACTTTGAAGATTGTTATTGCAAACAACCTTGAATCTTTCTTCAAATCTTTTGGCAGCTAGCAACACATGCGTCGTGCCTCTGATGGTTCACACCCAAGACTAGCAACTAAGGATTATGGATAGGGAGGAGGTAATTTTCGGCCAGATCTCTTCTAGTGTTAGTAATGTTGAAATTAAGAGGGTTATGGCCATTTATATAGATGAGATAGCTTAGAGCCAAAACAAGGGTTTAAGGAGGAAACCCAAATCCATTTGCTTGGCCACTAAGTAGTATGTTCCCCTCTTTCAAGGGCTTGGACGAAATCTCCTTAGGCTTCCCCAATTGATTTCATCCGCCTCATCTAATGAGGTCCATAGGATTCTTTCCTCAACTTTTAATAAATAACCAAACAGACGATGCACTTTTAATTAATCTAATCAATCCTAAAATTAATTCAAAATAATTTCTGATTAATTATTAACTAAATGTTATTATTTATAATTAATATATTATTCTCATAATATATTAACAAATCATTTATTCCAATTTATTAATCAAATAATAAATCAACTTTGTCTCCAAAATAATTTTGTCCAATTGCGAGGTTTGAAGGCAACCCAAAAGGATTGTACTGCCATCAATTCAAGTTTATACCAAATATAGTTATGGGCTTAGACACCTAATCCAAAAGTTTTAACACCGAGTTACTCCGAGATTTGAACTCTTGACAATTTACATTGAGGTCTCTTAGTTAATCATAAATGCTACTAACAACATTAAGACCATTTGGTTGAACTAGATTAACAACTTGATCTATCAATACTATTATGTATACTACTGATACATCTATAATCCTTGGAAAGCACTACCAATTCTCTTAATCGACATGTCCATCCCGAATGATCCTCTTCTAGGCATCTCTATACGTATTCTAGATGATGAATTGAAACGTTTGTACTTCGGAAATGCTTTCTTCTTGACATTGATCCTATGGTTTCCATCCTTTAGCGTAGGGAAATTAGGTCCTTACTACGAGCTTATCTATGCTTTATAAATCTGATGTATCCATTGAGTACTTGGAAACTATATTATCTATTGAAATCTTGATCCTTTGCTATGAGGATGAATCCCTTATTCGTGAAGGTATGAACCTAAATTGTTCTCTTGCCTATCTGAGTCGTACCTTGGAATTTGGCAATATCCTAAATCCTATCATACGCTTGGAAGGAAAGATAAACCTTTCCTTGAGAAGAAAGAAACTAATAACTTATGGGTAATCTAACAAAAGACTTCTTTCTTCTTTTATTCACACAAAAAAAAATCAAAACTAACAGCCTCTGCCAACTCATGCTACCATTCTACTGGATCATGACGTCGAAATCGAAAGTTTAACTACTTTTTGCACTTTCTCCTTAAGGTTTGGCTCTCCCCCACTTGGGTTTGACCCATTGTCTACTACTGCTTGTAACTAGCTGAAGCCTAAGTTGGTATTGCCTACATGATTTTATGGCTCCTTTGGAAGAAAATCATGTGTATCATATCCAATACCCTTCAACATTATTATCATAGAAACATCCCAAAATACGACCCAAAATTTTTTGTTTAATCATTACTAAAATCATTAGATCAATACCATAAAATAAAACCCATACGTCAATATCCCCAAAATCATAACAAAGTATCACGAGAAAACTGTATCAAGACTGTATCAAATCATATCTATGAAAAGCTAAATCAACTCCCAGGACAAAAACTGAAGTTGTGGTGTGTTCGATGCCATCAACCCGAGCTCTTCCTTTTACTTGCGGAAGTACCTAAAACCAAAACTAAAACTGTAAGCACGAAGCTTAGTTAGCTCCCCCAAACTACCACATACCATAAAAATAACATATAAACACATATTGGGCCTTGCCCACTGCATCGGACCGAAGTCCAGAAACTGCATTGGACTGAAGTCCATAACTAACCAGGGCCTTGCCCTCTACATCGGACCAAAGTCCGGAAACTGCATCAGACCGAATTCTTGAACTGACTAGGACCTTGTCCCCTACATCGGACGAAAGCCCGGAACTAACTACATCGGACCGAAATCCGGAACTGACCTTGTCCCTTCCATAAGACCGAAGTCCGAAAACTTACTGAGCATAACATATCATAGCATAAACATATCAGCTAGCATAAGCACGTATATTGCATACCGCATCGGACCGAAGTCCGGAACACATAACACAAAACATGCTTCAATCACAAAGACATCAAGCAATCTAAATACTGCATCGGACCGAAGTCCGGAAACTAACTGCTAACTATACGAGCCGACATTGTGGCCGTAGACCCATTCCTACTAGAAGGAAACTCACCTCGTGATGCTGACTGCTGAACTCCTGAATGAGAAATCCTAACTGCTGCTCCGACTGCTTCCCAACTATCATGGGAAATAATATACTAAATCAGAATAGGGATTCTCCTATGGGTAAAATGACCATTTAACCCTTGCTATGGCATAGGTCACAACATGGCCCAAAACCCTAAATTCCTTCTAAGTCCATCCATAGCCCCCCTCTATATACCCACTAATGGCCCAGTTTTCTATATTGGGCTTAGAACCCATTTATTGGGCCTTACTCAAGCCCAATACTAAATCCTTGGTCCTTAGCAACTGAATTATAATGGGCCATTAAGGCCCAAGGACCCTAAGCCTGAAACCCAACCCACACCGAGGCCCAAAACACTTGAAGCCCAAACTGGCAGCGTACGCGGTGCGTACACCAAGGTACGCTGAGCGTACTGGCTGTTCGCTTGTATGCGGCGTGTATCTCCTTGTACACCCAATGTACAGCTCTCTTAAACCAAAATCTTATTAAGTGCTTAATAATCCGATCCAGAAGCTACAAATCCAGATCCTAAGCTTATTCCATGTCTTAAGCCATAAATTTTCTTACTTGATGGCTTACAAGTCTCATAAAGGCTCAAACTTCCATAAATAACATTCTACTTCCATGAAGCTAACTAGATCTCATGCATGGTTACATATAAGCCACAAAAATTGAAACTTTATTGCTAGGAAGATGTTTCTGAGCCTTAAGGATGGCAACCTAAGCTCCAAATCCGACTTACAAGATCAAGATTCAACCTTTGGACCTAAAAAGGTCCAAACTTCCATAACCTAGATCTAGAACGAAAAAGGAAGAAAGTTCAGAACTTTATACCTTCCTTTGATGACCAAAAGGGTGCTAAGTCTAGATCTCTTAGCTCAAGCTTCTTCTCCAACTTCTTCCCTTCCTTCTTCACTACTTCCTTTCCTTGAAACACTCACAAAATCTTCTTCACACACAAAGATAGGATAAGAACGAATTAGGGTTTTCTTGAGAGTAATGAGGCTGATGGGGAAACAGGGAAGGAGGCTATAATGGGGTTTATATAGCCTTAAACCCCTAAAATTAGGGTTTTTCCTTTGGCCGTGTACGCTGGGCGTACCATATGGTACGCTGCACGTATGCTTCTCCTCCCCACGCTTCATTTAATCATTACGCCCAGCGTACAACGGGTTATTCCCTACATACGGCTTATGGGCAGGCTATGACTCGGCCCAAAACAAAAGGCCCACTCCAATATACAATTCTATTATAGCCCAAAATAAAACTTGAGAATTTAAATAAATTTATACCTCGGAAGACGATCGTTAAAAATATCCCCCACATGAATCAGACTTCGTCCTCGAAGTCTACTGCTACTGAATCTGAAAACAATTTCGGATAATGCTCCTGCATCTCCTCCTTTGATTCCTACGTCTACTCTAAATCCTTCTGGTGCTGCTACTGCACCTTCACTAGCTGAACTACCTTGTTTCTAAAGGTCTTTGTCTTCCGGTCCAAAATCGTGACCGATCTCTCAATATAATTCAGGCTGCTATCAACCTGAATGTCCTCTAAGGGTACAACCATTGACTCGTCCACTAAACATTTCCGTAACGGAGAAACATGGAAGGTGTTTTAGATCTGACTGAGCTCTACCAGAAGATCCAACCGATAAGCGACCTGACCCACTCGGGGTCCTGCACTTCCTCCCATAGAGAATCTCGAAGGGAGGGCGGTCGATACTCGCATGATAACTGTTGTTATACGAAAATTCTGCTAACAGAGGATACTTATCCCAACTACCACCGAAATCTAGGACACATGCCCGGAGCATGTCCTTAAGAGTCTGAATCGACCTCTCGCTCAGCTCGTCTATCTGAGGGTGGAAAGCGGTGCTAAAATGGAGACGAGTACCCATCTCATCATGAAACCGCTTCCAGAATCTAGAAGTAAAACGAACATCTCGGTCTGACACCACTGAAACAGGCACTCCATGCCGTGCCACAACCTCTCGCACATAAATATCGGCTAGCTTCTCAGTTGATATGCTCTCCTGGATTAGTATAAAATGAGCACTCTTCGTCAACCGATCCACTATAACCCAAATCGAATCCACTCCATGTGCGGTCTTAGGGAGTGTAGTGATAAAATCCATAGTGATATCGTCCCATTTCCACACTGGAATGTCTAATGGTTGCATCTTGCCATGAGGCCTTTGGTGCTCCACCTTAACCTTCCTGTAGGTTAGGCACCTCTCCAGATACCAGGCGACATCCCGCTTCATGCAGGATGGAAGATCTCTATACATCTTCGTTGCCCCTGGGTGGATGGAAAATCGAGACTTATGAGTCTCGTCCATCAACAGTTGTCGTACTCCACCCCAATACGGTACCCAAACTCTCCCATGAAGGGTCAGCAATCCTCGAATGTCAAAGTCGAAGGAAGCTACTCGGCCCACAATCCTCTCACACTTCTGCCTCTCCACGTTGAGGCCCTCGACCCGAGCCTCCCTGACCTGCTCCAATAATGGAGTAATTAATGTCATCCTCAAACATATGTCCCTGATCGGGGCCACTGTCGCCTTGCGGCTTAGGGCGTTGGCCACTACGTTGGCCTTCACTGGGTGATAAAGGATCTCACAATCATAATCCTTCAACACATCTAACCATCACCTCTGCGTCATGTTCAGATTCGGCTGATCCATGAGTGTCACACCCCAAAACCATGAATGGCGGAAACGTTCTGGGGTGGAGGACGTCATGTAAAGTATCACAACACAGTATAACAGTAAATAAGCAAACAACATCATCCATTGCATTAAATATATAATTTTAATACAAGCGTGTTCTGTACAGTTATAAACACCAAAAATAATGTAAATCAAAATAATAAGATGAGTCTTGGATGCGCTCCATCTTCTCAAAAGCTGGCCTCGGTACCTGTCTACTGATGATCTGAGAATACAAGTTATTTTGAAAGAGTTTATCAACATAAAGCTGGTGAGTTCATAAGTATTTTAGTGTCGGTGTTTGTCATCAAAACGTTTGAACATGTCTTAAGTGTAAGTTTGTAAAATGTATGTAAATGTTTGTAAAAGTTTGAATCTCTCAGAAAAACCTATATTTTCTATTAAAGTAGCCTTCTACCAAGGCTTAACTGTTTTGTATGTTCGTTTACTGTAAAAGTGTGTAATTTACTCAAGTGTAACTATCATTCTCAAAATATAGTTTGTACATAAATGTTTAAGTGAAAAAATCACTAATTGTGTAAAGAGTAAATTAATGTAGTACTGTAGTGTTGTATTATAGGAACTACTATTGTACTAACTACCTTAAACCGGATTTATATTAAGGCATCATGTGATTTATTGTACCATACTATCGACTAGATAAACAACGACAAATGTACGTCGTAAAATGATATGACGTTTGGCACCCGCAGACCTGCAGGTCCGGCTGTAGCTAGCAGCAAAGTGTAGGATAGTCAATCCAGTATAGATCTATACGCAAACTCACGCTCTCCTTCCAAGATAATTCTGGCTACAACTCTGGCCATGACATTTAAGGCATGCTCCGATACAGTGGATCACAATTGTTAACGTATTCATGTATATGTAATGTAATGTTACTTGTTCTAGTATCGTTGTATATGTTCTTCTCTAATATAATTGTATATGTTCTTCTCTAGTATAGTTGTATATGTTCTCTTTCTAGTATAGTTGTATAAGTTCTTCTCTAGTATAGTTGTATATCTTCTCTGTATAGTATAGTTGTATATGTACTCATAGTAATGTAATGTATATGTTCTCATAGTAATAAGTATTGACTCATAAATGAACTGACTCGTTGATCTAGAAATTGTAGTAGTAAGATCCTGTGTTACCCCGATGGTAACTTACTAATGATGTAACTAATACGCATGAATATGGAAGTACTTCTTATGTCTATATATGTACAATTGATATATAATTAATATTGAAACGACTTTCGGACGACTACCCGATATCCCACCAGACCACATCTCAAGCGCGAAAAGGAAATAGGGTGGATGGCCTTCCAAAGCCCTTTAAACATTTCTTATATATCTATACATATATGGAAATGTAATTTATAAGAAGTATAACAAAGTTTAAATAAAATTATTTGGTAAGAAAAGATTTTGTAAAACATTTTGAAGTAAAACAGTTTGATAAACAGTTTGAACAGTGATAAAATCATTGGTTTCATAGTTATTAATCACATGTGATTGATGTAATAACTATAAGTATTTAATTTGTATTCCCCCCCCCCCCCCCATAAAAGTATTTAAAACATTTAAATGTATTTCAAAGGTTAATTAACAAGGGTATGAACTCACTTGTGGTGAGTGGATTGGATTGAAGTATCAGATACAGTGCTAGGTGGCAAACGGAGACTTATACACACGCACGAGCCTAGTTATCATATAATGAACATATGTATAACTAATTATCCTTATTATAACTAATAATATGATTTGGGACACTCTAGAACCTGAAAACACTTTGTTTCAAGTGTTAAAGTTCACAAGGTTTGCATCCGAGTGCTAGTAGGGCATAACTAGGGTGTTCGGGGTCCAAGGGTAAACTCCTTGGGAGTTTACGGTCTAAATGACCTTTACCCTTTGAGTTTACAGTCTAAATGACCTTTACCCTTGGAGTTTACGGCAGTAAACTCTAGGGTTTACGGTCTAAACTCCAAATATTGAAACTTTGATTTGTTTTGGATTTTAACAAGTCCATAGAAGTAACCTTGCTAAGTAGTTTAGCTCTTGGAATGGATTAAGACCACAAAACACCCTCCTTGAGGTGTTTACGGCCTAAGGGTATTTTCCCTTGGGTTTACTACCGTAAACCCTTATGGGAAGGGATATTGCTTTGATTTCAAGTCCTTATCACAACTAGGTAAACATCTAAGTTAGTCTTTAGGGCTGTGAAAGGAATATGACCCATTTAAACACCTTTTTGGGTGTTTACAGTTTTGGGGAATACTTAGACCGTAAACACCTATAAATGGTGATGTTTGGTGTTTTTCAAAGCTTAAACATATCAATGGAAGGTTCAAATATGTTAAGGTAAGTCTTGAACTTCAAACTAGGGCTAACCATGGGACTTAAGTCCATTTTGAGGGACTTTATGGTGGTTGCGATCCATGCATCTTCGTGGACCGTGAACACCTCAAACATGGTGTTCTTGGCAGACTTCCTTGGTATTTGTTTGATATACTAGCTCACAAGCACTTAAGGATGGGAGTACTTACTATAATGGTGCTTGATTCGAGCTAAAAGGGCCAAAAACACTTAGTGTGTGTTCTTGGTGTTCTTGGTGTTTTGGAAAATCTAAACAAAAACCGGAAATGAATGGATAAATAGATGCACAAACACTAGATTAAGTGTTTTACTAACTTGAAATGGTTAGAATACTTACAAGATCGAGGATTTGGAATGAAATGTTGGATGATAGTTGAGAGAGTTTTTGGAGTTTACTCTTTTGACTATTTGGGGAGTAAACACAATGACTAGTTTATTGGGGAGTAAACTCATATATAGGCATGATTTTACGGTTTTTGGGTGATTCCTAAACCCAAAACATAAAAGTTTAGTCGGGTGATTCTAATATGGGAAATGTTTGCGGTTTTCAAAATAAAAACCCGAGACGACACTTTCTTTTACCCGTTCATTTTAAAAATAATCATAAAATAAAGAAACAAACTTTATATTTCTTAAAAATAAGAAATAATGATATTAAATCACGATACGAAGGGGTTGACTTTTAAGGTTTGACCAAAAGGAAATTTCGGGTTGTCACATCATCGCCCTGTTAAGAAACGAATAAGATAGTTACACATAACTAAGCAAAAAGATGAGGATATTTCAGTTTCATCTGATCCTCGCGTTCCCAAGTGAATTCCGGGCCTCACTTGGCTTTCCAGCGAACTTTCACAATCGGGATGCAGCTTTGCTTTGTCTGCTTGACTTCTCGGTCCATGACCTCTACCGGTTCTTCAACGAAGTGGAGGCTCTCGTTGATCTCGATCTCATCGAGTGGGATTACAAGAGTCTCGTTGGACAGACACTTTTTCAAGTTAGACACATGGAATGTAGAATGTATGTTACGAAGTTCGTCGGGTAGATTGAGTTTGTAAGCCACGAGGCCGATCCTTGCGAGGATCTTGAAGGGTCCTATATATCTCAGATTAAGCTTTCCACGCTTACCGAAACGTATCAAGCCCTTCCAAGGTGAGACTTTGAGAAGGACTCGGTCTCCTACTTGGAATTCCAACGGTTTCCTTCGCTTATCCGCGTAGTTCTTTTGTCGATCTCTAGAGGCTTTCAATCATTCACGAATTTCAACGATTTTCTCTGTTGTTTCCCGAATGATCTTCGGACCTGTGAGAGTGCTTTCGGGAACTCGTCCCTTAGCTAACTGGGTATCACCCACCTCAGCCCAGCACAGAGGGGATCTGCACTTTCGGCCATAGAGGGCCTCGAATGGTGCTGCCTTTATGCTCGTGTGATAACTGTTGTTGTAGGAAAATTTGACGAGGGGTAAATGGGTATCCCACGCTTTTCCAAAGTCAATTACACAAGCACGCAACATATCTTCTCAGGTCTGGATTGTTCTCTCACTTTGTCCGTTGGTCTGTGGATGGTAGGCTGTGCTCATGTCTAGCCTTGTTCCCATGGAATGTTGTAGTGATTGCCAGAATCTTGAGGTGAACCTACTATCTCTATCAGAGATAATGGATATAGGCACACCATTTAGCCGTATGATTTCCCTAATGTATGTTCTCGTAAGTTTCACCATCTTGTCGGTTTCTTTGATAGGCAGGAAGTGTGTAGATTTGGTCAATCTATCGACGATGACCCATATGGTATCAAGTCCACCCATTGTCTTGGGCAACTTGGTTATGAAATCCATAATGATCCGCTCCCACTTCCATTCTGAAATCTCTGGTTGTTGCAGTAAACCGGAGAGCTTCTGGTACTCGACCTTAACCTTTGTGCAAGTAAGGCATTTACTTATGATGGTAGCAATCTCTGCTTTCATATTAGGCCACCAGTATAGCTTTTTAAGATCCAGATACATCTTATCTGAACCTGGATGGACGAAATACCGAGTGTTGTGCGCCTCGGTCATGACCAAGTCTCAGAAACCACCGTGTTTCGGTGTCCAGATCCGGTCCATGAAATATAAGGCTCCGTCACCCTTGGCTTCTAAATTCTTGTCCATTCCTCTGAGGGATTCACTCGTCACGTTTTCAGGTTTCATAGCTTCAAGTTGGGCCGCCTGAATTTGTTTAGACAAGTGTGAATGGATGGTTATTGACAATGACTTGACCCTGAGACCAGAATATTCCTTCCGACTTAGGGCGTCTGCTACTACGTTGGCTTTACCCGGATGACAACGAATATCGCATTCGTAGTCACTGAGTAGCTCGACCCACCGTCGTTGTCTCATGTTGAGCTCCTTCTGATCGAATATGTGTTGTAAACTCAT
Source organism: Lactuca saligna (assembly GCF_052625555.1). Lineage (NCBI taxonomy): Eukaryota > Viridiplantae > Streptophyta > Magnoliopsida > Asterales > Asteraceae > Lactuca > Lactuca saligna. Next base: position 98,679,689 of record NC_136425.1, on the reverse strand, counting down.
GTGGTCGGTAAAGATAGTGCTTTTCGTCCCGTACAAGTAATGTCTCCAGATCTTTAGAGCAAACACTACAACTCCTAGTTCAAGGTCATGGGTCGTGTAGTTAACTTCGTGTGTCTTCAACTGTCTGGAGGCGTAGGCGATGACCTTACCTCGCTTCATCAGAACACACCCAAGCCCTTGGTTCGATGCATCGCAATAGACTATGAAGTCTTCTATCCCTTCGGGGAGAGATAGTATTGGTGCGGTGCACAAGGCTCGCTTGAGCGTTTGGAACGCTCTTTCTTGTTTCTCTTCCCAGTCAAAGGCCACACCTTTCTGGGTCAGGGTTGTAAGAGGTTTCGCTATTCAGGAGAAGTTCTGTATGAATCTGCGGTAGTAGCCAGCGAGGCCTAGAAATTGACGAATTTCAGTAAGCGTCCTCGGTGCTGACCAGTTCTCAATGGCTTTAATTTTGGATGGGTCCACGTGGATTCCCTCTTTGCTTACCACGTGTCCTAAGAATTCGACTCTTCGGATCCAAAATTCACATTTCGAGAACTTCGCATAGAGTTTCTCCGTTCGTAAAGTTCCTAGAACTTGTTATAGGTGATCGCCATGCTCTTCCTTACTTCGGGAGTAGATCAGGATGTCGTCAATGAAAACGATGACGAACTGATCCAAGTAAGGTCGGCATACTCTGTTCATCAGGTCCATGAAAACTACGGGCGCATTGGTCAATCTGAATGGCATCACCACGAACTCTTAGTGTCCGTAACGAGTTCGGAAAGCCGTGTTTGGAACATCCTCCTCTAGTACTTGTAACTGGTGATATCGGGATCTTAGATCAATTTTGGAGAAGTAACTCGCCCCTTGCAGTTGGTCAAATAGATCATCTATGCGCGGCAGAGGGTATCGATTCTTGACCGTCAGTTTGTTGATTTCCCTGTAGTCGATACACATACGGAATGATCCGTCTTTCTTCTTAACAAACAAAACTGGTGCTCCCCAAGGTGAGAAGCTTGGTCTTATGAAACCCTTGTTGAGCAGTTCGTTAAGTTGACCAGATAGTTCCTGCATCTCTACTGGTGCTAATCGGTAGGGTGACTTGGCTACTAGGGTAGCTCCTGGAACTAAGTCGATTCTGAACTCGACCTGTCGTTGCGGAGGTAATCCGGGTAGCTCTTCTGGGAAAATGTCGGGGAAGTCGCTCACTACTGGAATGTTTTTTAGTTCTTTCGTTTCGAGGTTCGTGTCGACGATGTGAGCAAGGAATGCATGGTATTCTTTACGCAGATATTTCTGTGCTTAAATACTTGATAGAATACGGAGACTCGCACCGGGTTTGTCGCCGTAGATGATAAGAGTTTCATTAGACGGGAGGTTTAAACGGACTGCTTTCTCAAAACACATGATGTCGGCGTGATGAAGACTCAACCAATCCATGCCGATGATAACTTCGAAACTTTTAATCGAGACCGGCATAAGGTCGATTGGGAATGAATGGTTATCTAAAGTTAGGGTACATCCTAAGTATATTCTATTTGTACTTTCTGTTTTTTCCATTAGCCATTTCTACCGTGAATAGTTCTTTAAGTGCGTTTGGTTGTTGTTTAAGCATGCGAGCAAATTTATGGTTCACGAAGCTTCGCTCTGCTCTACTATCGAACAGAATGCATGCATAGGAGTTATCGAGGAGGAACGTACCAGTTACCACCGTCGGGTCAGCAACTGCTTCCCCATGGCCTATTGCCAGTACCCTCCCTGCTCCACCAGCATTCTTCGCTTTGGGGCAGTCCCTCTTGTAGTGGCCTGCTTCACCACATCCATAGCAGGTTGAGCTCGCGCCAGAGCTGGGGACTTGGGTGATCGGCCTCGTCGGGGATTTACAGAAACGGACGGTGTGTCCTTTCCTGTTGTAGTTAGAGCACTGCATTTCACGGCAGGGGCCGTTGTGGTGGAAGTTGCATTTTTTTCATTTAGGCAAACTTCCAGCATACTGTCTCACCGAAGTAGTATCAGCAATAGGGGTTATCACGGCATGGACAGCCACAACTTGCTGCTTTTGAGCAGCTCGCTGTTTCTTCTTGTCTTCCCAAAACTTCTGCTTAGTGTTAGCGGGTTTGGAGGGTTCCAGGATGGCTAGGGTTGTTGTTGTTGTAGGGGTTTTGACTCCATGGTCAATGAGTCGCTGTGACAGTCGCTTGGCACTGTCGAAGGTAGTGGGGTTTGATGGTAGGACATTCCCCTGATACGGAGGCACTAGCCCCCATATGTACCTTTTGATCTTTTTCCCTTCAGTGGGAACCATATTGGGGCAGAGGGCCACCAGTTCGCTGAATCTGGCGGTATAAGCGACAATGTTGGTGCCCTTCATGGTCAGGCTCCAAAGCTCCTGCTCTAATTTCTGGATTTCGCCCCTCGGGTAGTATTCCTCAATCATGAGGTCTTTCATCGTTCAGCCTATGTCGTTGGCTACGACAAGGGTTAGAGCTTTAACGTGGCCGTTCCATGACGTCAGGACCTTTCCTTCAAAGGTGCATGCGGCATATTTGACTTTGCTCGCAGCAGGGCATGAACAAATTTCGAAGACTGATTCAGTCTTCTCGAACCATTGCGAGAGGGCAATGACTCCGCCAGTCCCATGAAAGGACTTCGGCTTGTAGTTGGTGAAATCCTTGTAGGAGCACTCTCTCGAGCGCACAGGAGTTTCAACCGGAATAGAGTTAACAGGGGTTCGACCTCTGCTGGCATCAGTAAAGTCATACTGTGCCATGGCAGTTGCCACTGCTACAGCTACGGCAGCATTTAGGGTTGCTGTATCGATGACCGGAGGTGGAGGAGGCGGTGGAGGTGCAGGGTTATTCCGGGGAGATTTGCAAGGAGGCATCTTTCCGCTATAAGTTTATAAAGATAAGCAAAGTGCTAAGAATCAATTTGTAAGTAAGGTGAGAGTGCCACATGGACTAACTAACCATAGCCCAACAGTTGAATGAGTGTTTGAGATCATAACAAGGAAGATTAGTAGGAAAACACAAGTGTAAGGATTTTTCCCACAGATTAGGTAGACGTCAATAGTACTGGTATTACCGATGTAATAACTTCAAGGAAAATCGACCTAACAATAGGTCTTACATCATACTAGACGGAAAAGTTTGACAGTTCTTAGATTCCTAATTAGAGTACTGAAAGTTTGGAATATTTTATAGACAAGTGCTACTTGGAGCACAGATGTTAAAGGCTAATCCTTAACCAAAAAGATAAAGATGTACTAGACATCTTCTAACGGCGATGAGTATTCCTCGGGAAAACCCTGAGGTCTCTCATTTGATGGATCACTTCTTGAAGGTGTCGTTCATGAGCCCTTTGACGAGCTCGAAGTTCCATGACTTCTGCTTGAGAGGCAACCAGATGTTGCTGTAGGGTTTCATTGGTTCTCCGGGTCCGCTACATGTCTTCTTCGAGACGGTAGATACGGACTGTGTTGACACCAGAGTTGGCATCAATCTCCATGAGCCGGTCGATGGCCGCTCGACCTTGTTCATCATTGCGAGCTATTCTGCAGATCATCACGGGTAGAGCTCGATCCGCAGAGCCACCATCGCTAACGTGGTAAAAGGTTCGGTCCCCAAAGTAAGGTAAGGGTTGACCCTATTCGTCACTCCAGCGATTTAAGTTATTTACCCACAAGGAAGTGGGACCTGGAAAAGCTAGTCGAGGGTTGTTATTTGGGGCTTGTCCTACTGGAGGTAGGTTGTTGACTTCGGGCTCAGAGTCTGATCCATCCGAGAAGCCTTCAGCTTGATGATCATCCAACGAAATTTGGTGCTCATCATCGGACTCTGCTTCGATCCATCCTGCGTTTCCTTCATTTGGAAAGTACGGGTCGTCGTGATGGAATCCATCCATTTAGATCTACGCGAGAAGAGAGGTATAAGAATGTAGTATATAAGTAGCTCGTAGTAGTACAAAATACTCCTACAGTATTTTAGGCTTTATTGATCTATGTGTGGTATTGTTGGTAAGTTTTTAGACTTGTTAACATATCACAACCATTCTAGGGCATATGCTAATCACTCCTCGGACCAGCATAGTTGATCAGGCTATGCCATTCCCAGGACTGCCCAAACATCCCCGAGCTTACCTGTGATATTCAACAATCGTAATACTCTTGTTCTTGTCGTTGTGACACTGGTTTTAGTATGAATGCAGACTAGTATACTTAATTAAATATTTTAGTATTTAATGTATAGACTCTTGCTCAGAGTGTTTTAATCCCAAATGGGTTTATAGTTTAGTATATCTTTTATGGGTTGATATACTTGATTCACTATAAACAATGCTCTGATACCAATCTGTCACACCCCAAAACCATGAATGGCGGAAATGTTCTGGGGTGGAGGACGTCATGTAAAGTATCACAACACAGTATAACAGTAAATCAGCAAACAACATCATCCATTGCATTAAATATATAATTTTAATACAAGCGTGTTCTGTACAGTTATAGACACCAAAAATAATGTAAATCAAAATAATAAGATGAGTCTTGGAGGCGCTCCATCTTCTCAAAAGTTGGCCTCGGTACCTGTCTACTGATGACCTGAGAATACAAGTTATTTTGAAAGAGTTTATCAACATAAAGTTGGTGAGTTCATAAGTATTTTAGTGTCGGTGTTTGTCATCAAAACGTTTGAACATGTCTCAAGTGTAAGTTTGTAAAATGTATGTAAATGTTTGTAAGTGTTTGTAAAAGATTGAATCTCTCAGAAAAACCTATATTTTCTATTAAAGTAGCCTTCTACCAAGGCTTAACTGTTTTGTATGTTTGTTTACTGTAAAAGTGTGTAATTTACTCAAGTGTAACTATCATTCTCAAAATATAGTTTGTACATAAATGTTTAAGTGAAAAGACCACTAATTGTGTAAAGAGTAAATTAATGTAGTACTGTAGTGTTGTATTATAGGAACTACTATTGTACTAACTACCTTAAACCGGATTTATATTAAGGCATCATGTGATTTATTGTACCATACTATCGACTGGATAAACAACGACAAATGTAGGTCGTAAAATGATATGACGTTTGGCACCCGCAGACCTGCAGGTCCGGCTGTAGCTAGCAACAAAGTGTACGATAGTCAATCCAGTATAGATCTATACGCAACTCACTCTCTCCTTCCAAGAGAATTCTGGCTACAACTCAGGCCATGACATTTAAGGCATGCTCCGATACAGTGGATCCCAATTGTTAACGTATTCATGTATATGTAATGTAATGTTACTTGTTCTAGTATCGTTGTATATGTTCTTCTCTAATATATTTGTATATGTTCTTCTCTAGTATAGTTGTATATGTTCTCTTTATAGTATAGTTGTATATGTTCTTCTCTAGTATAGTTGTATATCTTCTCTTTATAGTATAGTTGTATATGTACTCATAGTAATGTAATGTATATGTTCTCATAGTAATAAGTATTGACTCATAAATGAACTGACTCATTGATCTAGAAATTGTAGTAGTAAGATCCTGTGTTACCCCGATGGTAACTTCCTAATGATGTAACTAAGATGCATGAATATGGAAGTACTTCTTATGTCTATATATGTACAATTGATATATAATTAATATTGAAATGACTTTCGGACGACTACCCGATATCCTACCAGACCACATCTCAAGCGCGAAAAGGAAATAGAGTGGATGGCCTTCCTAAGCCCTTTAAACATTTCTTATATATCTATACATATATGGAAATGTAATTTATAAGAAGTATAACAACGTTTAAATAAAATTATTTGGTAAGAAAAGAGTTTGTAAAACATTTTGAAGTAAAGCAGTTTGATAAACAGTTTGAATAGTGATAAAATCATTGGTTCTATAGTTATTAATCACATGTGATTGATGTAATAACTATAAGTATTTAACCTGTATTCCCCCCCCCCCCCCCCCCATAAAAGTATTTAAAACATTTAAAAGTATTTCAAAGGTTAATTAACAAGGGTATGAACTCACTTGTGGTGAGTGGATTGGATTGAAGTATCGGATACCGTGCTAGGTAGCAAACGGAGACTTGTACACACACACGAGCCTAGATATCATATAATGAACATATGTATAACTAATTATCCTTATTATAACTAATAATATGATTTAGGACACTCTAGAACCTGAAAACACTTTGTTTCAAGTGTTAAAGTTCACAAGGTTTGCATCCGAGTGCTAGTAGGTCATAACTAGGGTGTTTGGGGTCCAAGGGTAAACTCCTTGGGAGTTAACGGTCTAAATGACCTTTACCCTTTGAGTTTACGGTCTAAATGACCTTTACCCTTGGAGTTTACGGCAGTAAACTCTAGGGTTTACGGTCTAAACTCCAAATATTGAAACTCTGATTTGTTTTGGAGTTTAACAAGTCCATAGAGGTAACCTTGTTAAGTAGTTTAGCTCTTGGAATGGATTAAGACCACAAAACACCCTCCTTGAGGTGTTTACGGCCTAAGGGTATTTTCCCTTGGGTTTACTACCGTAAACCCTTATGAGAAGGGATATTGCTTTGATTTCAAGTCCTTATAACAACTAGGTAAACATCTAAGTTAGTCTTTAGTGCTATGAAAGGAATATGACCCATTTAAACACCTTTTTGGGTGTTTACGGTTTAAGGGCATCCTTAGACTGTAAACACCTATAAAAGGTGATGTTTGGTGTTTTTCAAAGCTTAAACATATCAATGGAAGCTTCAGAGGTAAGTCTTGAACTTAAAACTAGGGCTAACCATGGGACTTAAGTCCATTTTGAGGGACTTTATGGTGTTTGCGGTCCATGCATTTTCTTGGACCGTGAACACCTCAAACATGGTGTTCTTGGTAGATTTCCTTGGTATTTGTTTGATATACTAGCTCACAAGCACTTAAGGATGGGAGTACTTACTATAATGGTGCTTGATTCGAGCTAAAATGGCCAAGAACACTTAGTGTGTGTTCTTGGTGTTCTTGGTGTTTTGGAAAATCTAAACAAAAACCAGAAATGAATGGATGAATAGATGCACAAACACTAGATTAAGTGTTTTACTAACTTGAAATGGTTAGAATACTTACAAGATCGATGATTTGGAATTAAATGTTGGACGATAGTTGAGAGAGTTTTTGGAGTTTACTCTTTTGACTATTTGGGGAGTAAACTCATACATAGGCATGAGTTTATGGTTTTTGGGTGATTCCTAAACCCAAAACATAAAAGTTTAGTCAGGTGATTCTAATACGGGAAGTGTTTGCGGTTTTCAAAATAAAAACCCGCGACGACACTTTCTTTTACCCGTTCGTTTTAAAAATAATAATAAAATAATTAAACGAACTTTATATTTCTTAAAAATAAGAAATAATGATATTAAATCACGATACGAAGGGGTTGACTTTTAAGGTTTGACCAAAAGAAAATTTCGGGTTGTCACAATGAGGTACCTCAAGCTCTTATGATCCATGTAAATTGTACAACGGACCCCATATAGGTAATGTCTCCAAATGTTGAGGGCAAACACCACTTCCCCCAGCTCTAAATCATGCATATGATAGTTAGCCTCGTGAGGCTTCAACTGTCTCGAGGCATAACCTATCACACGGCCTCGTTGCATCAACACTACTCCCATACCTGTGATCGAGGCATCACAGTAGACTACAAAATCCTCTACTCCCTCTGGCAAGGTAAGGATTGGTGCCTCACACAATCTCTGCCTGAGGGCCTCAAATGCTGCTTGCTGCTCAGGTCCCCAGCTGTAACACCCGTAGATCCGGGCTAGTCAATTTAGAGACAATAAGCATCAAAAATGATTTTTTATGGAAGATTATTTAGAAGGATTAATCTTAACTAAGTTATAGTATATGTTATAAGGATTTTGTACATATAAAGAACGCCGAAATCCGAGTTATAATGAAGAAGTTATGACCTATCGAAGTTTCGCGACAGAACCGGCACGACGCCGAATGACGTAAAATATGAATTTAAGATAGAATATTATCTAGCCTTAGTAAACTAAAAGAAAGTTGAAGAGTTCGTTAAACCGAGAGCGTGCATAAAAAGAACACCCAAATCTGACTTCGTATGAGGAAGTTATGATTTTATGAAGTTTCGACTTAGCAGTATGCAGCCCGAATACTTGATTTGAGATCGAGCGGTTTTTAGCCGAAACAATCTAAACGAGAATCGCATATCTTGTTAATAGTAGTGAAACGATAAAAAGATAGACGAAAACGGACGTCGAATGAAGAAGTTATGAATTTATAACAGAATTTTCCTGTCCCGGCCTACTAAAAATAATATATAAGTAATATATTTATAATATATTAAAAATAAGGTCAAAATTAGCCAACGGTGTGACAACCCGAAGTTCATTCCGTCGATGTAACCCGATACGTCAATAAAAATTCGTCGTCTTAAATTGTTTCCGTTCGTTTCTAAATTAAGTCATTTATTTTAAGTTTGTTATTATGACTTAATAATTGTCCAAATACGTTAGAAATCCATGGAAACGCTTCAATTTATTAATTTGAAGAATAATTGTTTTATTCCATCGAATTATAAAAATAATTAAATCGGGCACGACTAAAAGCCTCACTTGACGACAGTATCGGGTAGAATTCCACCGTGTCCCAAAATTTTAGCATATATAAAGTTGAGAGAGCCTCATTCGAAGCCTTTCCACTCTCTCTCTCTCTCTCTCTCTACTCTCTCTCTAAAATCCGATTTTTAGCCAAAAACACCCAAATCAAGCTTCAATACATCAAGGTAATTATCCTAGCTTCTAGTTTAACACTTTTGGCCTTCAAATTCGAGATTTATATGAAGATTAGGACCATTAGCATGAGTTTACGGTCCTAGAACATCCCTAGGCCGTGAACTCATGTAAATGGGGTTTTTGTGCCATAAAACCCTTCCAAACCTCATTTTGAGTCTAGATATGACTTAAAGACCTAGTTGCATGTACTTAGAACACATTAGACTCATCAGTTGGAGTATAAACATGATTTTACGGCCCAAGCACATGCTTGGACCGTAAACACCCATTCATGGGGAGTAAACTCATTTTTAGATGTTAGTTTGCCCCTAAACACCTCCAACAAGCTTCCATGAGAGTATAGAACATGATAACCTTTCAAGAAATGCTCCAAAACTCTCACAAATGGGACAAGCTTGAGTTTACGGCCCAAGAACATTCTTGGACCGTAAACTCATCTTCTTAGACCATAAACTCACTTTTATGTGTGAAGATGCCACTTAAATACACCATGAGCCTTAGAAATGAGTCTAGAAGCAACCACCATCAAGTTAAGGACCTTAAATCATACCAAAACAGCCTTCATGGATGTTTACGGCCGTAAACCCTCCCAAGAACATCTTCTTAGGCCATAAACTCCATTACATGGTCCATATGTGAGTTTAATCCATTCCTAAACCCTAGATTTCATCCTAGCCAATTTCCCCATGTGTTATAAGACCATTTGACACCATAGAACACCCCAATCATGAGTTTACGGCCGTAAACTCATGGGGAATGATTCATTAGAACCATAAACCCTCTTATGAGTTTACTCTTGAGGAGTAAACTCCATATCCAAGCCTTATACGTCCCTAGATGTCACCCGGGTCACTCCAAACACTTGTGTTGAAGTGTTTTCACATCTCAAACTGTATATTCGTATCTAATTAGCGGTTCAAAGTCTAATTAGATACATTTTTATATCAATTCATATTACATAAGAACCTCACACGTTATCAAGCCCGAACCGATACTTAGCATCCAATTTGACACGCTTCTCGACGGGTGAGTTCATACCCCTACCCTTTTTCAAATATTTTTCAAATGTTTTCAGGGGGAATACAAGCAAAAGTACAAGGAAATCTTGTACTCAAACTTATTGTTTTCAGTTCAAATGTCTATATTCTATATGTTTTTAATATCAAAAACTGTGTTAATCAAATAGTTCGAATTATGAAGTTAGCTTTCAAACTGATCATATATTTCTTTATAGAGTGTTACAAATCTAAATTATATTTCATATACTACGAATAATTCATACTAATCATCAATTAGAACTATTACGAATATGAATACAAAAGTACAACTAGGAACAGAACGAATATGAAAGTACAACTAGGAACAGAACAAATATGAAAGTATAACTAGGAATGCGAATACGAATACGAATATGAATAGGATTAGGATTAGGAATACGAATACGAATATGAATACGAATGCGAATACGAATATGAATAGGATTAGGATGAGGATTAGGAATATGAATACGAATGCGAATACGAATACGAATACGAATGTGAATACGAATAGGATTAGGATTAGGAATACGAATACGAATACGAATACGAATGCGAATACGAATACGAATGTGAATACGAATAGGATTAGGATTAGGATTAGGAATACGAATACGAATATGAATGCGAATACGAATACGAATACGAATACAAATAGAATTAGGAATAGGATCAGGAATACGAATGCGAATACGAATACGAATACAAATACGAATACGAATAGAATTAGGAATAGGACTAGGAATGCGAATACGAATGTGAATATGAATACGACTACGAATAGGATTAGGAATAGGAACAAGATTACGAATATGAATGCGAATGCGAATACGAATACGAATAGGAATACAAATATGAATTCGAATACAAATATAAAATACGAATATGAATATGATTAAGAATAGAAATATGAATACGAAGGCACGCATCTAAGTACAATCAAGTATAACACAATTAGGATATCAGAATACCTAGCTAATATGACAAGTATGATAGATAATCGAACATTACATTGGGATTCAATAACTAAACTTACTTTTAGGAAAATAGAGGATTTTCCTGGGACCATAGTGAACATAACCAGAACCGTGTAACGTAACGGTTAACCAAACATTACTTTTAAGAAAATATGGGATTTTCTTGGATAACAAACATTTTCGAAAAATTAAAGGGAACTTGTAAATTTTCAGAAAACAAACATCTTATGAACTCACCAGCTTTATGCTGATTTTCAAACTGCTTGTATTCTCAGGTCCATATTAGACAGGTACCCAACGATCCTTTTGGAGAAGACGGAGCATACAGAAGACTCATCTTAACTTTTGTTCATATGATATATGTATAACACCTGTAACACTTTACTTTTGAACAAATGTAAATCCGAATATGTAATGTAATGGTTGTTTACTTTGCTTACTATGTACATCGGATTTGATACTCAACGTGGAGTCCGCCCCGGAAATGTTTCCGCCTTAGTTTTTCGGGGTGTGACAAACGGAGTCTAAACGAGAGTTGTAGATCATAATCTCACCTACGTGTCGATATAAAGAACGTCAAAAACAGAGTTCGTATGCAAAACATATGAATTTTTGAAGTTCGGGGCACGAAACCCCAAAACTGTCAGATACCACGAAGTGGCAAGTCTTCTGACACCTCCTGGAGTCCCCCAGATGCAACTTGCGATGACGCATACAATGACGACCAAGCCCACGATGTGGAAAAAGGTGCCACGACGTGGCAAGGGATAATTTTGCCCTATAAATGGATTTGAAGGTCCAGCCGTTTAGGGTTGCTATTTTCTCTCATCTCTCTCCCGTTCTACCTCGATTTACGTGCAAAGAAGTACCCTCGAAGCCCCAATATCATCCCGAGACCCGAAGCGAGTCCCGAAGCCCGAAGATCCCGAGAAGTGAAATTCTCAAGCCGAGGCTCTGCCCGCGAGGAGCCTAGTTTTACGAAGATCTTCCAGATCTACCAAAGAGTACTACTTTTACAAGCCATAGTGTTGTCCGAGCATCGTCTAATTAAGTGAGTTTATAGTCACTTTCATCTTACACATAGATATGAAGTATTTTATAAAATACGTGCTATGTGTATAATATAAAGTTGTTTATACATGTGAGTGTGTAGTTACTTTCTTTTAACACATAAATATAAAGTATTAGCTATGAAATACGTGTTATGTGTTATGTATTGTTTGTCTATTTGAGATGGGCTTGTAATTGATGTTTTTATATGGGTGTTAAATGATTCAAACTATATATGTATTTTATATCTACGAAATATGTTGGGTAGAACATGGGTAGATGAAATAGTGGAAACTATAAGACGTAGTGCCTATTGTATAAACCTTGGTGACTATGGAGTTAGCGCCTCTTGTATAAACCTTGGTGACTATGGAGTTAGCGCCTATTGTATAAACCTTGGTGACTATGGAGTTAGCGCCTGTTAAAGTAAACCTTGGCGACTATGGAGTTAGCACATATTAAAGTAAACCTTGGCGACTATGGAGTTGGCGCATGTTGAGTAAACCTTGGTGACTATGGAGTTAGCGCTTGTTGAGTGAACCTTGGTGACTATGGAGTTAGCGCTTGATAGCTATGGATTTAGTACCTGATAGATAAACTTTGGCAGCAATGGACTTCGTGCCGGTTCCTTAGGTAACTCCTTAGGAACGAATGGATAAAGGATAGTTGATTCTTAGGGTAAACCTTAAGAAATAAAGAGGATAATGGGGATGGGTATTTGGGTTGATTGTTTGATAATTCAATATAATAAATGTATTATTTTGGGTTGCAAACCCTATATGCTCACCAGGCTCCCAAGCCTGACCCACTCAGTTTTCTTTGCATTACAGGTAATGGCACAAGGGTATAAGTTGATGGACTTGACGAGAGATTTTGGATTATGGATTACTAGTTATAAATAACTGTTGTAAGGTCTATTTTATATTGTTTATGCTTTTGGTCTGTATCGGAACATGATATCCCAAGGTTTTATTATTAAATAAAATACATTCTCTTTGAGAAATGTTTTGATAAGTTATTATCATATCTTGTTTTGGGAACAAATTCTGCAACTCTTTTAATCAAAGGATTACTCTGATTTTATAAAAACAAAGCATAAAAAAATTGGTCTTTTCTGGCCGTGAAATTAGGGATGTCACACCAGCAAAACACCACCACCTTCTTAGTCAGTCGGGTGAGTGGTACTGCTATCTTGGATGAATCTCCTGTAGTACCCTGCTAAACCTAGGAAGCTCCGAATCTCAGATGGAGATCTCGGGACCTCCCACTGCATCACGGCCTCTATCTTGGCCGGATCTACCAAAATACCCTTCTGGTTGATGAGGTGTCCAAGGAACTACACCTCGCACAACCAGAACTCGCACTTGGAGAACTTTGCGAAAAGTCTCTCCCTCCTCAAAATCTCTAGCATCTCTCTCATGTGCTCCTCGTACTGCTCCTGAGTCTTGGAATAAACCAAGATGTCATCAATGAATACTATCACTAACCAATCCAACAATGGCCTACATACGCGGTTCATGAGATCCATGAACCCCGCTGGAGCGTTGGTGAGCCCAAACGGCATCACCACGAACTCATAATGACCATACCGGGTCCTGAAAGCAGTCTTCTGCACATCCTCATCTCTGACTCGCATCTGCTGATACATAGAGCGTAAATCGATCTTGGAAAACCAAGATGCTCCCTGTAGCTGATCAAACAAATCATCTATCCTCGGGAGTGGGTAACGGTTCTTCACTGTTACCTTATTCAACTCCCGATAATCAATACACATACGGTGCGACCCGTCCTTCTTCTTCACGAACAAAACTGGTACTCCCTAGGGAGAACTTATCGGCTTGATAAAACCCTTGTCTAACAGCTCATGTAGCTGCGTAGACAACTCCTGCATCTCTGGGGCAGCCAACCGATACAGTGCCTTAGCAATCGGAGTTGCACCAGGGATCAGGTCAATCCTGAACTCGACCTGTCTCTCGGGAGGTATTCTAGGAAAATCTTTTGGAAATACATCCAGGTAGTCTCGCACTACCGGAACATCATCAACTGTCGTGTTGCCCTTCTCCCGAGCGTCTAAAACATAGGCAACATAACCGGCACAACCCTGCTGGAAATAGCGCCTCGCTCTCGCTACTAAAAACAGAACTGGTCCGCGCTTTGGCCTCTCGCCCTAAATCACTAACTCTCCCCCACTGGGAGTGCTAACCCTCACTAACTGCAGCTCACAATCTATCACCGCCCCATTAGGGCTCAGCCAATCCATGCCTACTATGACCTTATTCCCTCGCAAGGGAATAGGGACCAAGTCCACCGGAAACTGCTCATCAAATAACTGTAGAGAACATCCTCTGTGTACTCTCGCCACCCTAACGGTCCTGTCAGCTGCTATCTCAACCTCAAGTAGATAATCTAACTCCCTTGGAGCTCTGTTAAACCTCTTGCTAAGCACAAGAGAGACGAATGATCGGGTAGCCCCCGAATTAAACAATATTGTAGCTGAAATGTCATTCACTGAGAACGACCCTATACAAAACATATAACCATAAGAAACAATAAATAATAAATGCAGATATAAGGGAAGAATACATACCCGTCACCACGTCAGGAGTCGCTGACGCCTCCTCTTCTGTCAGCTGAAAAGCCCTACTCTTCGCCACTGGCATCTCAGCTCGGCCCTGGCGGCTGTCTGTAATCCTTAAAGTAGCAGGGGCAGGTGCTGACACCTTCCCTGTTGTCGCTAAACTCGGATACTGGGACTTCTTATATCCCATCTGATTGCAATGGAAGCAAATCAGATCGGTCGTCGCGGTGGCGGTAGTAGTAGCTGTACAATCTCTGTTCATATGCCAGTCCGACCGCACTTATAGTAGTCGGAACTCCCTGCCTTGCACGCCCCATCGTGCAAACTCCCACACTTGCCACATCGACTGTGGCTCTGCTGACTCCTGGATATGTGATCTGAAACTTTGGGCTTTTTTCCCGAACTCCCTGTACCCAAAGTCGCCTCCAGCTTCCTCTTCCTCTCCATCTCAAGGTCAATCTCTCTCTTTCTCTCTCTCTCTCTCTCCCCCCCCCCCCCCCCCCCCCGTGCCCTAGCAATCATGTCATCCAACGTTTTAAAGCGGGACTGACTCACAAACTGGCGGATGTCACTCCATAGCATCTCATGATAACGGGCCTTCTTCATTTCCTCATCAGTTGTGTACTGAGGGACGAGAAGCGCCCTTTCGCTGAACTTGGTGGTAATCTCCACCACTGTCTCTGTAGTCTGGGTGAGATCCTGAAACTCCCTGGCTAACTGTTTCACCAAAATAACCGGTGCGAACTCATCTTTGAACCTGGCAATAAAGTTAGCTCAGGTCCTAGCATCCAAAGATGCGCCATCTCCAATGACATGTCTGACCTCCTCCCACCAATCTTGTGCCCTGACCTTCAAAAGACAGGACGCCAATCTGACCTTGTCCCCCTCGGGAAACCTGCTCGTGCAGAAAGCGTTGGCCACATCCGCCAACCATCTAGTACTCTCTATGGGATCCCGTGCCCCGTGATAATCTGGAGCTCCACATGCCCGGAACTCCCTGAATGTAGCCACCTCAGCACGAAATGTGCCTAGTCTCTCCTCCATCAACTCTAGTATACCCTACTTGATCGAACCAAAGATCACTCGATTCTGCTCAAGAATGATACGGGTCACCTCTGAAGTGAAAAGCTCTCTAGTCTGCTCATATAGATGCTTGCCTCCCGAGCCTGATCCTGATCCCTCTCCAGCACCTAAACTGTCGGCTGCTGGCTGTAACATCCCCTCTGGCACGTATCACAATATTGTCCGCTTTGGGCCACTCGGCACGAGGACTTCCCAGGGGGTCACCCATCCTGGTACTACTCCCGCCCGAGCACACTTAACTGCAGAGTTCTTATGGGATCTGCTGCCCTCACGGCTTTAAAACGCGTTGTGATAAGGAAGGTATCCACACCCCTTATAAGGAATGCTTAGTTCTCCTTCCAAGCCGATGTGGGATCAGATCTAACCCATTTTCACCCCCCATTATAGGGTTCGACGTCCCCGTCGAACACATCGACCCGTGCCCTAGCTTTGATACCATTTGTAACATCCCCTCTGGCACGTATCACAATATTGTCCGCTTTGGGCCACTCGGCACGAGGACTTCCCAGGGGGTCACCCATCCTGGTACTACTCCGGCCCGAGCACGCTTGATTTTACCTACGCGTGGATATAAAGAACGTCGAAAACGGAGCTCGTATGCGAAAGTTATGATTTTTCTAAGTTTGAAGGCTGATACGCGATAGGGGGTGACGTGGCACCACCAGAATTGGACACGTGGCACCACCAGAAGGCCACCACATGGACCAACTCGGCGAGTAGGTCCCCCCTACTCGGCGAGTCCATCAGATTTTTGCACTATAAATAGAGGTGTCGGGTCTAGCCTCTTCTTCACACCTCCCAAACCTTCTTTCTCTCTCTAAACTCTCTCTCTAAGCCTCCCTAACCCCCTAAAGCCTAGGGTAACTCCCTAGCACGAGGCGGAAGCCCTGGAGCGCCCGACGGCTCCGAGAAAAGAGCCTTTCGGCTCGGGAAACGCTACTCCAGCGAAGCCCGGTTTTGCGAAAAACCCGCTGTAAGTGAGCTACGCCTACGCTAGTTTTAATATAGCTTCTAATTAATTATAGTAACATTATTAGGACCTGAAAATAATTATTTGGGCTCTTATTATGAGTTATATTGAGTGTTATTTAACGCTTATATAATAATAATAATAGTCAGACTATTAATTTGTCGCGGTTATCGTTAAACTAAACCCTAGTGGTATTGGTACTAGGTTTTATCGAAGGAATTTGCTTTGAGAGTATCGAAGCGCTGTCCGAGTGTTGAGTCACCGCCTATCAGGTGAGTGCATAGTCTCTTTCATCTTACACATAGATATGAAGTATTTTAATATAAATTACGTGCTATGTGTGCATATTGTCTGAATACTTGCTATCTATGCTGAGTGAAAGATTTTATACATGTTTTAAATGATTTAAACTATATATGTATTTTATATCTACAAAATGTTGGGGTAAAACATGGATAGATATAATACATGAAATATGAGTTAGATGATGAGTTGAGAGGTGATATAGACTATAAGGTGTGGGTGAGAGGTGTACGATGTGAGAAGCCTTTTTCCCAAACAATGTCCCCGTCATTCAGCAGAGTATGGATGACAACCACGGACTATCCTAGATAGTCCAGTGGAACACTAGCAGGCTCGCAACCTGTAGGTGTTGTGAACGATGTGTTCACCCGGTGTACTCTAAACCTTGGTGATCATGCAGACTTGATACCTAGACCCTGGCGATCATGCAGACTTGGTGCCAAAACCCTGGCGACTATGCAGACTTAGTGCCTATTGTATAAATTCTGGTGACTATGCAGACTTAGTGCCTAAACCCCGGTGACGATGGACTTCGTGCCGATTCCTTAGGATGATCCTTAGGAACGTATGAACGAGGAATAGTTGATTCTTAGGGTAGATCCTTAAGAATAAAACAGATAATGGGGATGGGTAATTGGGTTGATTGTTTGATTGTTTGAAAATAATAATTATATTATTGTGGGTTGAAAACCCTATGTACTCACCAGGTTTCCCAACCTGACCCACTCAGTTTATTTATATCACAGGTGTTGATACGAAGTCACTTTACACTGAGAGATTTAAAGAGATGTAGATCACTAGTGTAAATAAATGTAAGTTCTGTTTATGCTTATGTTTCTGTATTAACGCTGACATCCCAAACATTTTGAAATGAATAAAATACGTTTCTCCGAAAATGTTTTAAAAAACATATTTATCATGTTTTTCTGGGAACAAATTCCGCAACATTTTTATTTAAAGAAGAACTTTGATTTTTATAAGGCATAAACAAAAATCGGTCTTTTCTGGCCGTGAAAATGGGGATGTCACACTAGCCTAGGTCGCAAAACCACCATTCTGAAAACATATCATGGCAAACGGTAGTACACTGAAATATCTCAAGGGATCGCTGCTACTACAAGCTTCCCGGTCTCATCTCAGCCTACCTTGATTCTAGTACAGATCCTATGCTTTTAAAAGTACGGGCCCTTACTACCTTCCACATCTATCTGTACTTTCCTCAAGAACTGCTTTGACTCTACCAAGTCACTCTACTGCAACTGACTTCTGCTACTCACATCTTAGGCTTTCCCTATGGGAAACCTTTGACTCCACCTAAACCAATCCTCAGCTGCTGAAGGCCTCCTTGTAATGCCAATTAGCCACCACCTGAATACCATCACATGTAATGAGGCTCGGATAATCCTTCGAGTAAAAGACTCGTCCCTACAACTATTAGATTCAAACGAGAGTTGCACAATAGGGTCAAATCCGACACTCTGAGATTATTCAACCCTGACCACATGTGACGTGATGCATTCACCTAATGGCTAACTCCCATCACTCAGAGTCCCACAAAGCACAAAGCAAGCAACATTTGGATAAAGGAAACATACTCATGAAAACTATTCTCATAACAAGAAACTGTACTAGCATATAATGCTAAGCTCATACTATCAGGCATAACCTACACATGCTATCCTACTACTGTCTACTCATTACTAGCATGCAATTATCATCAAGCTGAAACAAACAATAAGTAGGCCCATAAGGCATCCTCCAAGATCCTTAGTCCTATACTAGCATGTTGTTCTACTGAAACTGAAACTGAACTGATCTGGTACTGAAACTGAAACTGATAATATAAACTTGTATGGGTAATTTGGGAGTACGTACTTGATCTCCGCTGATCGCACGCACCACACCTTTTTCTCTTTATCAAAACTCTTTCTCTTTCTAAGTTCTTTTAAAAAAAAAATCCTTTTTCGAAAATGTTTTTCCTTTGAAAATCTTTTACCATTTCCTTAGTTTGAGTTCACACACGCTCGAAATTGTATTTGAATCCCTCAAATCAAGGCTCTGATACCAACTTGAAACATCCCAAAATACAACCCAAAATTTTTTGTTTAATCATTACTAAAATCATTAGATCAATACCATAAAATAAAACCATACGTCAATATCTCAAAATCATAACAAAGTATCACCAGAAAACTGTATCAAGACTATATCAAATCATACCTATGAAAAGCTAAATCAACTCCCAGGACAAAAAATGAAGCTTTGGTGTGTGCGTTGCCATCAACCCGAGCTCTTCCCTTTACTTGTAGAAGTACCTGAAACCAAAACTGAAACGGTAAGCACGAAGCTTAGTGAGTTCCCCAAACTACCACATACCATACAATAACATATAATCACATACTGGACCTTGCCCACTGCATCAGACCGAAGTCCGGAACTAACCAGGGCCTTGCCCTCTGCATCGGACTGAAGTCCGGAAACTGCATCGGACCGAAGTCCGGAACTGACTGGGACCTTGTCCCCTACATTAGACAAAAGCTCGGAACTAACTGCATTGGACCAAAATCTGGAACTGACTGGGACCTTTTCCCCTGCATCGGACCGAAGTCCGGAAACTGACTGTGCATAACATAGCATAGCATAAACATATCAACTAGCATAAGCACATATACTGCATACCGCATCGGACCGAAGTCCGGAACACATAACACAAAACATGCTTGAATCACAAAGACATCAAGTAATCTAACTACTGCATCGGACCGAAGTCCGGAAACTGACTGCTAACTAGATGGGCTGGCATTGTGGTCATAGACCCATTCCTACTGGAAGGAAACTCACCTCGTGATGTTGACTGCTGAACTCTTGAATGAGAAATCCCTGACTGCTGCTCCAGCTGCTTCCCAGGTATCATGGGAAATAAAATACTAAATCAGAATAGGGATTCTCCTATGGGTAAAATGACCATTTTACCCCTGCTATGGCATGGGTCACAACATGGCCCAAAACCCTCAATTCCTTCAAAGTCCATCCATGCCCCCTATAGGCTCACTAATGGCCCAATTTGCTATATTAGGCACAGAACCCCTTTATTGGGCCTTACTCAAGCCCAATACTAAATACTTGGTCCTTAGCAACTGAATTCTGATGGGCCATTAACGCCCAAGGACCCTAAGCCTGAAACCCAGCCCACACTAAGGCCCAAAACACTCGAAACCCAAACTGGCAGCGTACGCGGGGCGTACACCAAGGTACGCTAAGCGTACTGGCTGTTGGCGTGTACGCGACGCATACCTCCTTGTACGCCCAGCGTACAACTCTGTTAATCCAAAATCTCATTAAGTGCTTAATAATCCGATCCAAAAGCTACAAATCCAGATCCTAAGCTTATTCCATGTCTTAAGCCATAAAGTTGCTTACTTGATGGCTTACAAGTCTCATAAAGGCTCAAACTTCTATAAATAACATTCTACTTCCATGAAGCTAACTAGATCTCATGCATGGTTCCATATAAGCCACAAAGATTGAAACTTTATTGCTAGGAAGATGTTTCTGAGCCTTAAGGATGGCAACCCAAGCTCCAAATCCGACTTACAAGATCAAGACTCAACCTTTGGACCTAAAAAGGTCCAAACTTCCATAACCTAGATCTAGAAGAAAAGAGGAAGAAAGTTCAAAACTTTATACCTTCCTTTGATGACCAAGAGGGTGCTAAGTCCAGATCTTTGAGCTCAAGCTTCTTCTCCAACTTCTTCCCTTCCTTCTTCATTACTTCCTTTCCTTGAAACACTCACAAAAGATTCTTCACACACAAAGAGAGGATAAGAACGAATTAGGGTTTTCTTGAGAGTAAGGAGGTTGATGGGGAAATGGGGAAGGAGGCTATAATGGGGTTTCTATAGCCTTAAACCCCTAAAATTAGGGTTTTTCCTCTGGCCGCGTACGTTGGGCGTACCATAAGGTACGTTGCGCGTACGCTTCTCTTCCCCGCGCTTCATTTAATCATTACGCCCAGCGTACAACGAGTTATGCCCCGTGTACGGCTTATGGGCAGGCTATGAATCGGCCCAAAACAAAAGGCCCACTCCAATATACAATTCTATTATAGCCCAAAATAAAACTTAAGAATTTAAATAAATTTATACCTCGGAAGACGATCGTTACAATCATAGTACTATTGATTGTGCCTACTGCAAGTGATCTTCTCACATAGCATGACCAAAACAGGATAATGTTGTGACAAGCACAATGTTGTCTAAAAATGCACTAATGCACATCCATGAGAAAGAGGATCTTATTGCATAATAGAATTTTTTACAAGCAGTAATGACGATTGATGGGTTACATACTAATACCTACATACCAAAAACAAACATAGTAGCATACTATAAAATTCTTTCTACTAGTGTCACTTATTCTTTCTGTATAGAAAACATCACAACTCCTTTAGTGGTTGTGGGGTCTTTTTCTCGGGCATCTATTTGTCAACCTATAGGTTGCAGGTACTGGAGCCTTCATTGCACCCGTTGGTTTTAGAATTAGACATTCGACCTTGATATGGCCCTTCTAATTGCTGTGGAAACAAATGTGCATCCCCTTACAATCTCATTGGCAATATCCTACCATGCCGCGCTGGAAGCATACCGAAGCACCACAAGTTCCATCATGAGATTTCCTACGTATACTACATTGAGGGCCCATGTGTCCTCTAGGCTTTGAGTTGGCATGCTTATGTTGGATTAGTGTCTAAGCACGTAACTACATTTGGTAAGTGCTTGACCCGGTTATACATAGTCCTTTTGGGTTGTCTTCATCAAAGCAACATGATAGGATGATTTATCAAGTGAGAGGTTATTATGGTTTATTAATATATTATATGAATAATATATTAAAGGAGAAATCGGATAGTTTAATTAATATTAGACAAGAATTAATTAAGAATTAATTATGTGGCTAAAAGACATTAATTAAATAAATGGGACTTAAACTGTCAAATGTGTGATAGTTGTGTATTAGGCTGAGAAGGCTCACGGAACTAGGCGTGGACGAAATTAGGGATGTTTCCATCCTAATTTCGGCCAAGAGGCCCTATTCCAGAAGCTTCCTTGGACTGCTTAAGGCCTAATCTATCCATTAGGGTTTTGACTGAAACCCTAGCAGCACAAGTATAAATAGGACCCCAAGGCATCCAATTTTGGCCACTTGAACCCTAAGAGTCTTCATAGCCGAAATTGTGCCTCTCCCTATCTCTCATTTAGCATCCTCTTGCTTGTGGTGTTTGTAAGTCATTAGAGGATTGACACTTGTGACTCTAAGCTCTAAGGACAAGAAGATTCAAGCTTTGAAGAAGAGGTAATCATCTAGATCTGATTTCTTGTGTCCATTTCGAAATATATACAGTAGATCTAGGGTTTGTAAGTCTTGGATGAATTACATGTACAATAGAGAAACCTAGATCCAAGCATTAGGGTTTGCATGAGCACATAGGATGTTCTTTTTGGCTAAAACCCATCAGCTTAAATATTTTGGTTGTTGTGGGTAGAGTAGGGTCTCGTGATTACTTCCTCTTTACGAGCTCTCCCTCTTGAGCGGTCCTTGAAATTTCATCAATAGTTCGAATGGTAGAAATCTGCTCCTTAACTGTGATGATTAACCTATCTATGACCCATTTAATGATATCGGGTAATTCTTCTAGTAAGGTCTGTGAGATCTCAACGACAATCCAATAATGTAAGGATGTGTTGTTAGTGCAATTCCCAAAGCTCTATACTTCATGATGTGTAGTCGAAATTCTGTAAACAGGACCCGTTACCACTTATTCTAGTAACCTTTTACTACAAAAGGTCCTAGATTACTAAACCTTTTTTTTCTGTGAATCTAACACCTATGTCATATCTCATCTATCTTATCCATCTTGTACTAATAACTCGGTCTTTTCTCCTATGATTGTGGGAGGTTGGTATATAATCATAGAAATGGTCATGACCTTCTACTACATGACGCAAGGATGTATATCAAACTAGAATCTTGTCCCTACGAGTTAAATACTTAACATAGGAGACACCTTCCTTCATGTTCTAATGTGGTACAACCACATCATAGTAGGTAGCGACTCTAGATGCTAGTTGTTCTACCCCAATAAGGCTTGTAATGCTTCTGCAAATCGGATTAATCATCTTGTTCCTAAATGGTTAAAGTCAGTACTACATCGGGCGAGGTTCTCAGAACCAAGTAACTTACGCAACTCTACTTTATTCATACTCGATCCTTTATGGCCACTTGGGCCTGAACTTATAGTCATTCTCCTAGACATAACCATACATAGGTAATAATGGATATAACGCAAAACGAATTTATAGTGTTAGCAACACTATCTACCTAACTACTAATGTCGTAGCAACTTTGTGACTCTTCCTGATCCAGTGTGAGTCCTGTGCTTTAGGTACTATATGTCTCTACTACTTTTCACACCTACTCATACTTGTCCCGAGAATTGTCTCGCGGTTTCTTAGCCACTTCTAATATTACACACCATGACCGCTAAACAGATATGTGTATGTGTCTTATGATCACCTACAACATGTTTTCATAAACTCTACTAAGGATTTGCATCTTTATCGATGCTCTATCTATGAATATATACCCTATCAAGCATATATTAAAATTCCATGATTCTCTTTCTAATATTCATTTCCTCTTCACACTACTATTTGTTGAGGAAGAACTTCTATCAATATTAACTAATTATCGGACGAATACAGTTGCATGCCACTAAAATCAAACTGTTTGTGGACTGAAAGATCCGACACTACGACAGTTAGACTCAGACTAGAGATGCGCAATAGTGCTAAATCAAGCAATCTTAGACTATTTCATTTTGGGAGCATGCAACTATTGTGTCACTAACATTTTGTGACAACCGACATATCTCCAACAATAAAAACATATAAATAATGGTTTTTTATGACATTAACCTTGAAAATGACGATTAGAGACTCACTTTCTTATTGGTTTTTAAAACATGTTCTATTTCCTGTACAATGCTATTACTGGACAATTTCCCAAAGTCTTATGCCCTTTATTAGAGGTTCTCACCACAATTCA
Organism: Lactuca saligna; assembly: GCF_052625555.1. Taxonomy (NCBI): domain Eukaryota; kingdom Viridiplantae; phylum Streptophyta; class Magnoliopsida; order Asterales; family Asteraceae; genus Lactuca; species Lactuca saligna. Next base: position 98,655,821 of record NC_136425.1, on the reverse strand, counting down.
TCAACATATTTAGCACCAACCACATTTGCTCGTGTGTGGGGTGATCTTCGTCCCCTTGACCGTGTCGTCGCCTCTAGTGCATTTAGCCTTTGCCATATCGTATTTTGTATAAGTTGTATCCCTTTTTTTCTCTTTATTTATACATTGAATATTGATTCATGTCTTATTTTCGGTTTGTTGCTCAAACTTTTAAGAGTAAATTACACAAATGGTCCCTATGATTTGGGATAATTTGCACGTTCGATCTCTAACTTATCTCTTTTTTTTTTTTTTTTAACTTGGAAGATTCCTACTGTCTGGTTTTGTTGCGCGCTTGGTCCTTGACTTACCAAAAAAAGACTATTATGCCTTTATTAATTTCTTTTTTAATTAAATTTATTATTTATTATTTAAATTATTAAAAAAGATCATGGGACCCACACCCTCCTCTCCCCTTCTAAACCTGACATCTCTCTCTTCTAATTCAACCCTAAAACATTGGAGTGGCTTGGAAGATTACAACCACCGGAAACCAACACTGTGCCGAAAACCACCACAGCCGCCAGAAATCACCATAGCCACCTATATTCTCCTTCGTCAACGACCTTTCACCATTATCTTCCAACCTATACTTCATCCTCTTGTTTCCCGTACAACCAACCTCACCATCTTCCCCATCACATTCTTTTTCCGACCATCAACACTTCCACCCTTGTGGCCGTAACCTTCTCCGATGAACAACGATGATGTGAAACAGATAGATGGAGGAAAAACAACTTCATGGTGGTGGTGGCGGCGTATGAAAGCGGCAAGCAAGAAAATGGGTATGGGGCAACAAATGAGAGAATTAAGGGCCCGTATTTTGTTAATTCTTTTAAGATATATTAATAACTATAAAAAAGTAAAAAAAAAAAATCAATAATGGTAAATCAGTCTTTTAATATTGATTAGGGACTAACTATGCAACAAAAGCATAATTTAAGCATTGGTTGAGTTAAAAAAAAATTACTTATGATCAAACGCACAAACTGTCTTATATAAAATTTGAAAAATGTAATTGATAAGCTTTCTTTTAAAAACCTAAAATTTGACTGCCGGTCTTAAATAATTTTTCCTCTATGAGATTTAAAACATATTCATGACAATTGACAAGTCTTTATAATATAGGGTGTTTAATGTTTTGTAATAAGATTAGGGGGTCTAACTGAAAATACAATTTTCATTTAAAACTCTTATCTTATCTCCGATTTTAAAATTATTTGTTGATGAATGATTAAAGGAGAGAGCATCATAGAACCACACGGCTCCGTACGTATAAGCAAAAACCGCCAGAAATTCCTTGAATCCAATTGGGTATTCGATTTGAAGCTTAATTTCTACCATTCAGAGTGCAATTCGGAGATTCACTTAAAAGAGTATGTGATTTTATTTCCAATTCATGGTTGTTTGTATCAAATATTCCGGTTTGAGATGGAAATTAGTTTTTCCCTTGTATTTTTATTTATTGATTTTCCCCATGAACAATTCTATTTCCGATTCAATGTCAGACCCATTTCGCATTAGATTTAGTAATTTTATCTGTAACAAGATATAGTATTATGTGATCAAGATGATAGCATAGTCGTAAGCGAATCGAGTTAGAATCTCAACCCGATATGGAAAACGGATGTGCGATTCTTACCACTTTGATATTAGATGATCATTGTTTGTGGTTACGACTTGATTATTCTCATTTTGATTGGAAAATTGGAATTATTTAGGGGTCAAAATTTGTGATTTCTTGGTCCCACCATCTCTTTACTTTTCTTTGATTGATTTGTTGTTAAACTCTTGAGAAATAAGCTAAATTTTTTTTAGGTTTTCCAATTTAATCATACAAATCGACAAAAGAGGGGAAATGGTTTTTAGGGTTTGACCCTATAAAGGGTCGTGGATATGATTGAGTCATGGAAACCTATTAGTTATTAAGTTAAGTTTCTTATGGCCTGTTTCTTTTCTTCTGTATCAAGTAAAAGTAGCGTATGCATAAATTGCTTTCTTTCAGAAGGAAATACTATCTCAACAGAGACTTTCTTTTGTTTTCATTAATTGACCATTTTACTCTTTCTATTCTTGAATACCTATAGGTAAAATATGGCAGTGGCATTTTCGCAATTTTCATGGTGGTCATGGAGTGGAAAACATCAAGATACAAAAATCCGCAACGGGTCCTCCAAGAATTCCTCAACAACAAAAACCGATATAAATATATTAGAATTCGACAATCTAAAGTTCCCATTAGTAAATGTGACACCATCAGCCTCTAAAAGAGTAAAAAGAAAGTGGCAAAATCGAAGAGAACGCAAGGTTGATAAAGAATATGATGTTGTATTGGTTCCATCCGACGGTGGTTGTTTATCCGGATCAGAATCCGACGACTCTGATTGGTCGATTGGATGGTTGGAACCTCATGGTGCTGGTTTTTATAGTGATGATGATGATGATGATGATGATTCAGATGATAGTTTTGCTGTTCTTGTTCCTTGTTATGGTCGTGGATGTGGGGATGTTGTTAACACTAAGAATGTTTCAAATGATAGATTCTTGGACCACACTATTGGACAAGTTCCCGATATTTATTCTACTCGTAAGTCCTCTTATTTTTCTATGAAATATTCATCACAATTTGTAAAACTTAGGTTTGTAATTGTCTGATAGATGGAAATCAGGTATACAGTGGTCTGCTAGGTGGCTGACATAAAAACCGTCTGCCTATAATGAGTTTAGTCCACATTGGAATTGAAACTCGTGACTAACATGATGCATATACGGATAAATCTAAAATAAAAAATTTAAGAAAAAAAGATATTACATTATATAAATTATATATCAAATGTATAAAATAAACAAATACTTAATGATAATATATCATCTTGCTTTGGGTGTAGAGAACGAAGTGTACATGGAACAATGGCTGTCGTCGTTACAGCGCAATTGAGCGTGTATTGTAGCCGATTAACTGTAAAAATGTATCTATATGTAAAAAAGATATTGGTTTGATCCATGTGTTGCTGTTGTTACTGTTACTGTCAATGTAACTGTTACTGTTATTGCTGAATATTGTGACGACAAGAAACAGATTGATGTGCCAAGAAAATTGAAGCTATTGACTTAATTGATTTAAAAGCAGGAAGAAATGAATTGAAGATTAGCATTGATCTGGGAAATAATTAAGATTTTTGTTGGGTGATCTATGTTATAAAATGTAAATAATTTGTATGATGTAAATATTCATTGGAAGGAGTGTGAAAAAACAACTTCCCCCCCAAAAAAGAGAGATTGTAGATAATTCTTGTAATTATATTCTAAACTGAATGCATTTGTTGATAATCTATGTTGTGAAGTATTATGTTCCTTTGTTGTTTGAAGTCTTGTGCATTTGTACCCGATTTTCTCACCTTCAAATTGAATATATTAAATTTGTTTTTGGATGTAAAGAGTAAAATGGTTGGTTTGTCTAGATGATACCCCTTTATTCGGGCTAAAAAATAAGCCATACGTAGACATTATTATACATTTAGTCATTATGAGATGAAAACTAAAATCTTTCAATTTAGTTTAAGCGAACAAAATGATAGATAATTTTATTGTAGTCTTTGATAATCATATATAAAATTTTGATTATCAAAAAATTATAGATAATTTTATTTTAGTTTTTGATAATCAGATATAAAATTGATTATCCAAAAATTTATCTATGATACGAATAGATCCACCGTCTAGCATGTGGCGACTTTTAGGATACTTGGAACCAAAGGCTAAAAGGCAAGAATAATGAATCTGACCTAACTTGTCTTTTTATATATTTTCATAATATTTTAATTTTGATGATAATTTCAATTAGTGTTAATGCTTTACAATATTATATATTAAAATTTTTGTAATTCAAATATGGCTTATAATTTACTTTTTGTGTTTGTTGAACATGTATAGCTTTTGGAAAATGTCTCCAACTTTGATGATAATTTCACTTAATGTTAATTAATGCTTTACAATATCATATATTTAAATTGCTGTAATTAAAATATGTCTTATAATATACTTTTTGTATTTGTTGAACATGTATAGCTTTTAGAAAATGTCTCCAACCTTGATTTACAATATCATATATAAATACTTTTTCCAATATCATATGATACATAACTAATTTGCAAAGCCTAATATTTAGTTGAAAAAAAATATTGATCTAAAAAGTGATACATAACTAATTTCTAAGCCTAATATTTAAAAGAATTAAACTTTTGATCTAAAAAATATAAACCGATCAACTACAAAGCAGATCCAAATCCCTGGTCTCTTTCATTAATAAAACAAAGAAAATAATAAAAGAAACAAAAAGGAAAACCGTCTTCTTCAACCGTGAATTCTTGACTCAATTCCTAGTGGGGTTTCGATCGACGCCACTCGTGCGATATTTGTAGTCTCTTAAAACACCTTTGAAAAGCCGTTCAATAAATTTGACTTGTTGATTTTCATGATAGAAGTAGATTTGAAATTTTAAATAATGAAATTACAAATTTCATCTCTATGTTTAGTCCAAATTTTTGAATCGTCCATCCCAATATGCCAATCTTGTCCTTATGTTTGAATTTTGTTGCGTATATACTCCCTATCAAATATAAAATGACTTTAAATTTTGGACAAATAGCAATTTTGAGTACAAAACAATGACCGGTAAATGCACTTTTATGCATTTCTTTCCATTAGTTTTAGTCTTATTTTGCGTCATGTATTCTGCTTTTGTACCTATATTACTATTAATAATTTGATAGTTTATATTTTTTGCGAGAATGATCATACTACTCATATTTTGATGTTTATTTCAAATAAACTGAAGTGGAGTAAGATTTTGGAGATATATGGACGCAGCTTGGAGAATAATTGGAGTTTCATCGGAGCTGAAAACACATGAGGAAGCTAGAAGATGGAAGGAAGCAACTTGGAAAAGAAGTTATAAAGGCCGGAACATGGGAAAACCCTTAACAAGACCGTCTTCCCTTTTACATAGGTTGTGTCCCACCTAAGAAAACTTTTGGGGTGATTTTGGTAATTTTATGAAGTTTAGAGGCCTAAAAAGTCTTGACACGACAGTATCCACACTCCCGAGAGCAATTTTCTTATTTTTTAGACATGAGAAACCTCAACACCCTAACACGATCGTGTCCTGCCTTACACAAGTCATGTCTTGAAGAAAATGTCTCAAAATAGCATTGTACTTCATTTAACGTGTCCAATACAATTTTCCTTGAAACACGGGTCGTATCCCACCCAGGTTCAGACAATGGGTAGGGCAACCTGGGTGATGGTTTAGGGCCTCCAAATTTATGGGGCCCGGTTTTTATATATCTTCTTATGCTAATTAAATTTTGACTACTACATTTTCCTTATAAACTTTCAAATCTTAAAAAAAACCAATACACGTTGTGACCGGATAAATAAATGTAGAGATTTTCAAGTTTGGAAAAGAATTTGTTTGAGAGAGAATCCTCCCATATCACTGCTAAACAAAAGAAATAGACGAGAAGTCAGTATAAATAGAAAATGAGAGTTGAGTACAATCTATGAGAAAATGATAAAAATAGTCATTTACACTAATTACATTATAAAAATAGTCAGAAAAAACCAAAGTTGCAAAAATAGCCATGAATTTCACAGATAGAATAGTCCCATCTGCGAATGTACAAACAGCTAAAGCATAGTTGTGCTTTAGTTGCTTGTACATTCGCAGGTAGAAAGCCCATTTCGCAGATGGGACTATTCCATCTGCGAAATTCATGGCTATTTTTGCAACTTCAGTTTTTTTTGGCTATTTTTGTAATGTAATTAGTGTAAATGGCTATTTTTGTCATTTTCTCACAATCTATCTATCTATATCTATATTTATATCTCTATATCATACTATACTTATAAAGGAGACATTTTTCAGTCACCTCACGCATTTGAAACCCCCACACAAATTTCCAAGTACCTCATTGCATTTGAAACTCCCGCACATTTTCACCTTCAAAGTAATTAATCACACATCATGGTGAATTTAGAGCATGACATAAAGGAACAATTTGTACTTATGAATATGTTCCCAATCTCTCTCTCTCTCTATCTCTCTCTCTCTCTCTCTCTCTCTCTTTATATATATATATATATATATATATATTATAACAGAGAATTTTTTTTACTCAAATCATATTCATTTGAGACATTCTATTTGAATGAATACTACACAAAAGTCACTTAATAATGATTAACCATTCAAAGGCTTTATAACTTATATAATATGTTTAATCATCAATTAATGGATAGTCTATTATAAAATTGCCAACCTCTTTGAATCGACACACAAATACAAATCACATAGAAAATTCACAAATAAAACAAGTTTAAAGGTTTTATGTTGGTTTGAGGGCTTTGGACTATTTTTCGAGCCCATGTTATTATGTTAAAGTTTTTAATTTGTAAGTTTGTTATATACTAATTCTTATATATATATATATATATTATTTTTCTTGGTTTAAGTATTCTTTTAAAACAATCATTGTATGTTATGGTTGAAACTTTAATGTAAATTAAATTAGATCCATATTATCAATCATATGTTATGGAAAATGATATGGATAATATTTAATTAAATAGTATATTATGTTTGTATGTTTATATTGCTTCAAAGAAATCATTAATTAGAAATCATGGATATGCTATATTATTCATAGTATCCATGTAAGTTTTTTTTCTTCTTAAAATGAAAATTGTCTATCTTATTACTCTATATCTAAGTATATGTTTAACCTTTTAATTATAATAATTAGTGTCTTTTAAAAGTTTTCTTTCATTTATTAATAATAATAAGTGGTTTTAAAATTAATGAACAATAATTATAAATAATAAAATCAAATTATAAAAATCATGAATATGTCATATTATCCATGCAAGTCTCTTTTTAAATGCAAATTGTATATCTTATCAGCTTATTATATAGTGTATGTTTCAAATTATAATAGTAATATTAAGTGTTTCTTAAAAGTTTTATTTAACTTATTAATAATAATAAATGGTTTAAAGCAAAAGAACATTAATTTTAAATGATAATAACATCAATTTATAAATTACATAATGTTAGCAACAAATAAATTGCATTTTAAATGAATATCGTTATTGAAATTAAAAAATAATCGCATAAGTAAAAATTTAAATCAATCAAACATAACAATTCTTAAAAATAATATTAAATAGATAATTATATTTAATTTTATTAATGAGGAAGTTTGATTGATGTCAATGAATAATATTGTTCAAAATATTATGTCAAAATTAATGTCAATATCATTACCATTTTAAACATAAAATTTTCAATATTTTAACAATATATTTTTAACCTATGTTGCACAACGCGCAAGAATTCGTCTCGTCGATATCTATATTATTTCATTATATACTTATAAAGGAAATATTTTTCCTTTCACCACATTCATTTGAAACTCCCGTGTATTTTTTTTTCCTTTCACCACATTCATTTTAAACACCCCCCCCCCCTCACTTTTCAATTTCTTTCTAATAATATTTATAATTTTGTTAATTAAGTTAATTAAATATTAAATCTAAAGTGTAGTCATATATAAACTAAATTTTAATATTTGTCACAACCCCAAACCAAAACGTCGGAAACGTTCGGGGGCGGAGGACGTCATATTCAGTATCATAACAGTTCATAGAAAGGAAAGTACACACCACCATATATATTAAAGTTTCCAAGATGTTTACATAATTGTATTCATTACATGTTCAAAAGATAAATACATAAACATCATTCAAAAGAAGTAATTAACGCCAGCGCGTTAATCCCAAAAGTTGATTCCCAAACCTGCTTAGCGGTTCCCTGAGAATACAAGTTATTTCAAAGAAAAAGTGTCAACAATTAAGTTGGTGAGTTCATAAGTAGTTTAGAAAAATTGGATGCCATTCCAAAATGGGTGTATGTTTTCCAGAAAACGTAGCATTTCAAATGTAAAGAGTTGTGATTTGTTGTGTTGAAAGTGAATGTATTAGATCCAGAAAATCCCATATTTTCCCTAATGGTTGAGATACGAGTTGTTGTGTTTTCCAAGAAAAACCCTTATTTTCTTATAAAAGTATGAAATGCATATGAATGTTCGTGTTATAAGTTGTAAATAATTGCACCAGGAAAATCCCTTATTTTCCTATTGGTTGTTTGGTTTGTATGCAGGAGAAACCCTTATTTTCCTAACATAAATGGCAGTCTCTAAGACCGAAAATCGCAAGAAACCGACGTTCTCAAAAGTTGTGTCATAGTTTTATATAATAAAACTATACGAAGATCGCATTTGTTAGATGAAGAATAGTTTTAATAGCTACTCGTTCATAAAAGCATAATACCATAATAATTGTATATCCGATGAGTTTTATAACCATACTAAACATAATATGCCTGTAACGATGTTCTTCAGGCGTCGCAGCGTTATGACAACTGTCACCCCAAAAGACTGACTGTAGCTAACAGTCAGGGCGCGGGATCATGACTTCCCGTATAGATCTATACACATTTGACACGTTCTCCGAACGGGAGACTCTGGTTATAGAGAGGACTTGCAGCATTACTTTCTAATAAAGAAAAGTAACGTTTGAAGATATACACGTCTCATGGATTCTCAATTAAGCCCGTATTAAAGTGATAGTTTTCTATGCAAAGTTTATCCCTTTTTCACAATGTTTGACAAAGCAAAATCATAAGTTTTTAGAATGTATAAAACGACTTAACAGCGAAAGTTACTTTGAAATCATTATATACTTTGTATAATGTCTGATGCACGCAAAGTATGACAAGGGTTTTCCATAATAGTAATGAGTTCCAAGTGATTTATTCGATAAAACAAGCGAAGTGAAACTTTATAAAATACACGATAATAATCGTATATTTACCTGTATTCCCCCCTAAAAGAGTATAAAAGCATTTAAAATGTATTTAAAGTGTGTTTGAAAGGGGTATGAACTCACTTGAAAGTTTGAAGATAGCAAGATGGAAAACCGGGCAAAGTTTCGTCTCGGGAAATGGATTTTCCTCAGAAATCTTGGGATTCCTCGGGAGAAAAATCGACCTTCGGGACTTGCACAAAATGACCAGGGCTTCGGGGTAGTGCGAGCACGGAAAACGAGGTAAAACGCAAGAAAAAGGAGAGAGAATGAGCCCTTTTCCCGGGAGCCCTCGCATCCCTTTTATAGGGGGCTGAGCAGCATGCGTACGCGGGGCGTACTCCCGTACGCGGCGCGTACGGGACGTCATCGCTGACCGCATCCTCGGCTGCAGCGTTTCTGACAGGACGGGGGAGGGGGTAGCTCGCATAGGGGCGACGTGGACGATCCGAGGCCGTGGCCTCGAGTACGCGGGGCGTACGAGGGTACGCGGCGCGTACTACAGCCCTAGGCTGACTCCCCTTCGGATAATACCGAATTTTGAATAAAAATTATATATAAATTATTTATCAAACTTCAAAAATTCATATCTCCTTCATACGAACTCCGTTTTTGACGTTCTTTATATCCCCGCGAAGGTGAGACTACGATCTACAACTTTCATTTAGATTCCGTTGGCAAATTCCGAAATTATTTTTATTATTTATTTATTAAAATGACGTGTTTAAGGAATTTCTTTAAAAATTCATAACTTATTCATACGATGTCCGATTTGAGCGTTCTTTTTATGCATGTTTGTAGTTTAACGATATCTATGACTTTCATTTAGACACCTAAGGTCAGAAAGTGTTTTATTGAAACTTTGCGTTTTTACGCAACTTCGTATTGCCGGTTTTTGTCGGATAATTTAGAATGGTCATAATTTCTTCGTTATAACTCGGATTTTTGTGTTATTTATATGTTTGGAAACCTTAAGACGATCCCTACCACATAGTGTACTCCAAATAGAGTTTTTGAATACTTCATTTTTCGATGATATTCTAATTCCTTTCTCAAAGAGGTTACAAGACTCGATTTTTACTGACTTGAAATAACGGGTTGTTACAATATTTAAATAATATCATTACTTCTACTTATAAAGTTATTTTTTTTAACTTTTAACATATTATACTTAATTTATTAGTTTTAATATATTGTTGGATGTAAACAATTATCATTTTAGAGATATAATTCTGGATTTGTATAAAACACTTAAATTATTAATTTAAATATAACATTACAGGGGTCAAGTTAAATATAAATTTTAGTTTAACTTAAACAACTCAAATAATATTTTGTAAATAGTTAAAAGTGATAAATTGTAGTGTCTTTCTAATAATGATTATAAGTTGGTTAATAAGGTTAAATAAATATCAAACCTAAAGTGTAATCATAAATAAACTAAATTTTAATTTTAAAATAATATCTTTACTACTACTTATAAAATTATGTTTTTAACTTTTAACATATTATACTTAAGTTATTAGATTTAATATGTTGTTAAACTATTATCAGTTTAAAGCTACAACCTTTGAACAGTTTTGACAAATTACTTAAATTGTTAACTAGAATATAATATTGCAATGTCAACATAAATATAAATTTCAGTCTCATTTAAAAAACAAAGAATATTTTATAAATAGTTAAACGTGATACATTGTAGTGATAAATACAAAACCTAAACTGCAATCTCAATTTAACTAAAATATTTCCTAAACATATTTTTATAATGGTTAAAAGTTTTCAAATGAGTAGCTTAAAATAACTTATAATAACAATAGTTAAAAATATCTCTATATAAATGATTATATTGTTACCTTTAAAATCAAAAAATAATGTTTGATGTTTTAAATAATTATAATGATAGAATTTAAAACATTAAGCAAATCAAATTTAAAAAATTGGTTAACAATAATAACAACTATAAATAACATTAAACCATATATTATATTTAACTTTATTCATGTGTAACTCGCGGGTAGAAGTCATTCAAACAATTGAGATTATGAAGTTATAATAGATGTATATATTATCATATAATTCAGAATAATCAATATGTTATATTAATTTAGTATACAAACTATTATATCAAATTTAACAACAACGTTATTATTATATTTAAAAAAACATATATTTGTAAAGACTTCAACTATATAGTTCTTTATGTGCAACGCGCGGGCATTTGCATAATATCTTATAATAGAAACATTTTTCTCGAACCACATTCATTTAAAACCCCATTTTTTAACTTCCTCAAACCACATTCATTTGAAGCCCCCTTTTTTAACTAATGTAACTCAAAAGTTTTCTTAATTATGATTTAACACTTAAAAGTTTTATAACTTATATTATATTATTAAGTGTTTAGTGAAAAGTTTACTATAAAAATATTAATATTTTGGGATGACAAGCATACAAATCATATACAAATTTCAGAAAGAAAACAAAGTTAAAGGTGTAACAACCCAATTTTTACGACCAAAAATTTCATTTTTATAAATTACTTTAATTAAAACCACTGTTGTAAAAATCCCGACTAGGTCCCGATTAATCTCCGATTACTCCCTAGGCGCTACTCGACCGATTAGAGGGCGCCTAGCGATTAATCCTTGTATTCATAATGATTGAAACATTATAAAACAATGAAATTTTAACATTTTGAAGAAGTTTTATCTCAATGGAAATTAGTTGAGGCATGATTATTGTTGTATTAATCATATTAACCCATTTTGTTATCATATTAGTGGTCTTTACGAACTTTGATATGATATTAGTCATATTTATTTTTTTAAAATTCAACAAATTATCAATTAATGGTACCCGATTAATCCCCCGATTAATCTCCGCCTAGCCGATTAATCCCTTGATCTCAGTCCACCGACTAGCTAACGTCGAGCGTTTTTTGCAACCTGGATTAAAACATTCGTAGGAAAACATTGTCGAATCATTACATCTCATAAAACTATGCATAATGTCTGAAAATCCAAATCATAAAATAGTGATAATGTTAGAGTACAATCCCAAGGAATCTCATAATGCAGAATTAGAGGTGTGTGTATGATGTGCAGCTACCGCGTCGGCTCCTTCCCCTTCGCTAAAGAGGTACCTGAAACAAAACTGAAAACTGTAAGCACAAAGCTTAATGAGTTCCCCCATCATACCACATACCATAAAATCACATAACATACATATACTGTCATGCATATCTGGGTGCCCGACCTACCCTTTTGGTCCTTTCGTTGGGATAATGCCTAGCATATCTGGGTGCTAGCCTCCCCTTTGGTCCTGTCGACCGGATACGACCTAGCATATCTGGGTACTGGCCTCCTCTTCGATCCTTTCGACCGGTAACCGGTGACTATTTCACCCCTACCACTACCACATAATTGTTGGATTAGTGTCTAAGTCCATAACTATTTTGGTATGTACTTGACCCGATGGTGCATGGTCCTTTTGGGTTGCCTTCACCAAAGCAACTTGATTGGAGAAATAAATAGAGAGAGAGGTTATTATGATTTATTAATATGTTATAAGAATAATATATTAAAGGAGAAATCATATTTGTTTAATTAATATTGGTCAATAATTAATTAGGAATTAATTTTGTGATCAAGTGTAATTAATTAAACTAAAGGGGCTGAATTGTAATTATGTGATAGTTACAAAATAAGGTAAGGATTATCTTATTAATGGGTTGGATGAATCTAAGGTGATAAGGCCTTAGAATTCGACTAGGATAAGGGTTTCTAAGACTTATCTTATGGTTACTTGGTGGGCAAGCAACTAGATAAGGATAAGGACTAAAACCCTAATCTTTACACCTATATAAACCCCCTAAGGCTCATGAATTCGTGTATCCCTTCCCAAGAGGTCCTAGAGACGAATTCTTATACCTCTCCTCTCTCTTTATAACTTCTCCATTTGCTCTTGGTGTTTGTAAGCCATTAGAGGAGTGACACTTGTGACTCTAAGCCTTCCAAAGTCAATTCAAGGAGAAATTAGGATTGTTATTGCTACATAACAATCAAGGTAATATCTTAAACCTAATTATATGTTAATATCGATTTCCATATGCTAGAATTAGGGTTTATAGTCTTGGATTCAAAGCATGTACAATAGAGAAACCTAGATCCAAGCTTTAGGTTTTGTATGAGCACATACGATGTCTTATGACCAAAACCCATCAGTGGTATCAGAGCCTAGCTTGGTTTCAATTGTATTGATGCATTACATGTTCAAATAATTCGTTTTTTGGTGTTTTGGAGGCTGGACTCGCCGAGTCCATAGCTGAACTCGCCGAGTCCATGCAGACTCGACGAGTCCAAGCCTGACTCGACGAGTCAACTCGTCAGATGGAGGGTATCTCGGGTTTTCTTGCTGTTTTTGCTTATGGATAGTTACCTTATCATGTTAGATCAATTTTATCCGATTATATGATATATTTGACTATAACTTTGATCTAATTGAAGATATTTATCAATTAATAAGATAATTGTTTCCTTATGTGTTAATTTATTAATTATTTTGAGTAAATTGATAAATTGTTTTGCAAGAAATCATTAAATAAATAAAATATAGATAATTATGTGATTAAATGTTAATTTGAATTATTTGTTATTTGATCCTTGTTGTTATGAAAAGTTTCATATTTTCCCTTTTAGGTTTTATAGTTTTAATTTGAACCCAAAAGTTTTGAAGTTTTGAAATTTAAATAGTTAAAACCCTAATGTTTTGAAAAATGTTTCAAAACTTGCCCTCAAGTTTTGGAATTTAAATTTTGATTAATTGTTTAATTGTGATATATATTTAAATTCTAAACCCTAATGTTTTGAAATGTTTCAAAACTTGCCCTCAAGTTTTGGAATTTAAAAGTTGATTAAAAGTTTAATTAGGAATGTTAAATTCTAAAACCCTAGTAATGTTTTGAAAAGTTCAAATCACACCCTTATGGTTTTATTAATTAATTAAGGTGTATAATTAAAAGAAGTTTAATAAATCCATAAAAGTTTAGGTTTACAATTTAATTGAATTAAAAGTATAATTGTTAAATTTGATTACCTAATATTTTAAAAGTGTAAAATACACCCTATACTATATATAACATTAGAAGTCTAACATTATATATATGTATGAGTAAAAGTTAGTCTTACCGTTAGTAGGCCTCATTCACGAAGCTGGTCTATAAGGGGTGTTTAAGGAAATTGCCTATAAAATGGCGATTGAATGGGTATCCACTCTTACCCACCGCACTCTTGACTAGTGGAGGGTCGTTAGCCGAACGGGTTGGATAGGACGAAACCTTCCATTATAAGTATAATGAAATATAAAGTAACTAAATGTTTTTCAAATTCCCAATCTTAGTTACTTAGGCAAAAGTGAATTGATGCAATTCCATTAAATTACACTTTGTGCCCTTGCGAAGACGTTAGTGGAGCGTGTGTGGTTTACCGGCACACTAAATGGTTCTAAGCAAAGGTAGCAAAGGGTGACTCAATGTTTGTCATAGTTCGGTGGAGCGTGTGTGGTTTACCGACACATCGAATAGGTGATTGTAACATGTGAGGGCACCATGTAAATTTGCATGGTTATTCACACCCGCTTTGTGACCCTCGGCATCCCAGTCACAAACAAGAGGGGCATATCGAGATTTAAACATGCAATTGAAATGTTCAATGAATCTCAAAGGTTCTAGGAGTTTTCATAGATTTAAAGCTTAAATTTTTTCGTTTTTCATGGTGGAAATTAGTGAATCGTCATTCACTTACCTTCAAATATTCTGTAACTAGATTACGGCATCCCTTTTCTAGGTCGTAGCGTATTGTGTTGGGTCCTAGCCTTAGTATCTCATTTGGGTGATTTACTAAGGACTCAATCGATCAACTAACTTGAATTTGTTTTCTCCCGTTTTGTAGATGTCAAAGTTCGACAACTATGGTCTTCTCAAATCCCGTGGAACAAGCATTCCACATGAAGATGGTATTCCACGATTCGATCGAGGAACAAGAAATCATGTTTCACTTCCTCCTCCTCCTCCAATTGTTCTCCCTAACCCACAAGATGGAAGAATTGAAAGGTTCAATATCACAAAAGCCCTATTGGAAATGAAACATGAAGATGGTAAGCCCGTGTGTGCCCACGTTCTAGGAATGAAATCACACATTGATAGGTTGATAGTGTTGGGTGTGTCATTCCTGAATGAGTTGGCTGTAAATTGGGTTTTGCAGTCACTTCATGAATCATATAATGAGTTCAAAAGAAAGTATTATATGATGGATCATGACGAAAACCTCATTGACCTAACTTACATGCTCATTGCTGCTGAATCAGAAATGATTTGGCGAAGCAATGGAGCGTATTTGTTGGGAGAGTCAACCGACCATGCTTCCAAGAACGTTCTAAGAGAAGCGACCTGCGTTTGCTGCCAAGAGAATGGGCGTTGGATAGAAGTCTGCCCCAAGAGCCTGAAAATTCCAAAGATGGGAGAGTCAAAGAGTATGACTGCGCTTCAGGTAAAATCCACTATCTAACTTCGTTAAGTTCCTATTCATTGATTCAAATACATGATGTGATAAGATTGCATTTGAATGTTTTGCAGGATCGGTGAAAAGAAAGGAAGCTTGGTGAAAGAGCAAGATGAATCTAATCACAAGAAATGGATCTTGATCGCATGGACTTGAAGATTAGATTTTGAGCTTAGATAGTTATGATAGAGTTGTTAGAAATTTTCCTTTTGAAATACATAGTTTTCAATGGATTTTGCATTGTAAGGACAAATATTTTCCGCTGCTTTTATAAATAAAATAAATTTTTGTTTGACTTATTTATTTATTTGTTTATTTTCTTGCAATGAAATCATTATGAAAATTAGTGTTTGCATATTTCTACAACAAATGGATATGATTCTTATTTATGGTATTTGTGGAAATGTCAAGAATTTACCAAATAAGGAGAGTTTCTCATCGCCCAAATTTCAATTGGATAGAAATTTGGAATCACGCAACTTGGTTGCATGATGAATGAGAAATTTCATATTTGGAAATTAGACTAATTCGTTGACAAAGTGTCAAGTAAAAGGACTAGGAGATCGAGCACACAAAGTTGTGTGTTGATCAAGTCCACCATAAGAGTAAAAAAAATATTCGTCATAATTTACTAAAGGTTTAGTAAATATGATTATACTTATAAGATTAGGTGTAATTCGGAATTGATTAAAAAGGTTTAAATCAATAGCAAAACGAATAAGAAGAATCAAGTAGGCAGAAAGTTAAAAGTTTCTCCATTCTAAGAAGAAGGGAGAGTACCTTTTATGCTTTATGATAGGTCTTAATGATTAAGAACCATATCTTAATTGATCCTCTAAGTGAGTCTTAGTACAATTGTATGTCTAAGTAGAGGAATTAAGAATTGAAGAAATGGTTAAATCAAGAAGTCAATCATACTTCGTTCCAAAACAAGTCTTAAAGTTAAGATTGTGACAATGAGTGAAAAGTATTAAGAAGGTTTATAACATTCATCAAATATGGAAAGTTGTGATGTCTTGGATAAGACAAAGGCCAACTAGGACCAATTTATGAAGTGTTTTGATAAAAACTACACTAACTCTTGAATATTTATTTGTCAAGAATTGTTTATTGACAAGAGAATCTTATATGTCAAGGACTCAGTGGGAGTCTTAATGGTCTTGAAAGGTTTCAAGAACAAATCAAATAAACCTTATCGATCATCACTAGCACACGAGTTGAGGTTTACAACCTATCGTGTTAACATTATTTTGATTCTGTGCTGTTCCAATTGAGTTAATTATGCATGTGAGTCCTATGAGTTCTCATTTTGAACGCATAAAAGGCAAAGCACCTTAATCAATGGAAGGTACATTGATAGGAAAAGGTGAGTTGCTTGACTACTTGGAAGACATGGTGGGTAGCTGTGCTACCATAAGGCAAGAAATCAAGATTAAGAAAGTTCGGTCCATATGAGTTTGAATTTGTCGTAAACTATGGTTTTAACAAATTCACATGGATAGGAACAAATACACCACTTTAAATCTATGTGTCATAAGATTTCCTCCTTCATGAAAATGATTGTGAAGAAATGCTTTCACTAAGAAAGATTTTAAGAAGATAGTGATTGTAAAGTTGCATTCTCGAATTCAATTATGGTTACGGTATCCCTTTCATTGATTTGAATTGTGAGGTTTGGCAATTAGTCTTAATTGTTTAGACACACATATGAACTATCTAAGGCAAAGGTGTATAAGCTTAAGAGACCTTGATAAAATATTATCAAAGCATTAAGTATTAGAAACATGGACTGAAGAAATTCAATAGGTATTTTTTTTTTCTGAAAGTTAAGATGTTTATGAATACATGTCGAAGCTAGTGGGAGCATAAGTGTTATGTTTTATAATAATCATCATGATAGTGGGAGCATAAATGTTATGATTGTATGATTATTAAGGAAAGTATTGCAAGTTGGCAATATTAATTATAGAAAACAAGACTCATTCTTTGCAAAGTTGTAAGGATGGAATAGTTGTTTTGCTATAATTAAGGGAGAGAATATTATGCTTCATTTCAAATCTAAAGGCTTAGGTTGAGAAATGTTAATAAATTTAGTCAAAGGTACATAGTGTGTTCTTAAAATTTTCGATTATGATTACGACATTCCTCTTCACAATTTGAATTTTGAGAACATAGCAAATAAAACATTATGCGTCGTGTCCCATACGCTTCGGGTATAGGATCGATTGCAAATGCTTTAATATTTGACCATTCTAAAATTTTCCAAATGTCTAGCGCATTTAGAGGGAAAAGGGACTAGAATCGGTTTTGACTAAAATAATTAAACAACTATCAAAGGACAATCCAAAGTTCGATAAGGATTGGTTGCTTGTAAGTAGTTGGAAGCATGACATTGGATGGACCATATCGACATCATTACGAATAGATAAGATTCTATTAAGAATGAGTTGTCATATGGAAAATATGGAAGTGTGTCCATATTGGGAATTGAATATTGAAAATCTATGTCTAGATTAGAAACTTTTATGCAAAGGATGTTCAAAGGAATGTACTTTGAGTGAGAGACATCATATCTAAGGAATTGTATTGTAACAATCTCCGATAAAAGACTTTGTAATTTCATTGGCAATAGTCTTTGTGACTTTGGTTAGTGATATTACGAAAGAATTATTGCATAGAATGTTAGAATCTAGCATATTCTATAAGTAGCAAGAATTTGATATTCTTTTACTTATGAAAAAGGATTTGGAGTTGTGAAATGAGAATGATTGGAAATGTGTTCAATTTGATCTATTTCACAAAGTAAGAACCGTAGGTAAACATTTTGTGCATGCTAAGAGCATGGGACAAGTGTTACAATTCAAGTAAGAAGTTGACTACCCGAAACGACAAATAATGAGTAATCGATATGGTGATAAATAAAAAGGAGTTTTATTTATACTCAAAGGGTTGAGGCCATATGGGATTAGTATTATTCTTGTGTTTCACTTTGCATGTTTCGACTTCCTGAATAGTTTAATTGGTTGAGAACAATCAAATTATTCGAACGGGCCACAGTCGTTCATATGTTGGAAGTAGATATGAATGAAGACTGTCGTGAATTGGTGTGTGGATTGTCTAAAAGAGTATTAGACATAAGCAAATGTTTGCTGCAACGTTCATGAGTGCTTATGAATATGAATTTGAGCATTGGATTAAACCCACGCTCATTTGGATCACTCCATGAATTATATCATGAGTGATTGGTGAGACGATAACATCTTATATTCTTGAAACCGAGATGTGTGAGTTGTATCTTGCTAATTGGTTGCACATTGTTAATATGAAAACACACTAGTAACTTGGTGTTATAAAACATATTGTTGTGTGTGATTCGGTGAGTGAGTGCAAGCAAGCATTGTATCAAAGTTTATCCGTTCCTTTTATCGAAAGTAGGACAAAAGCGATATCTTTGGGCCCCTCGATGATTTAGTGATGACAAACGTAAATGCTCGGTCGGGCTAGGGCTAACTTGATTTGTTCAATTAGTCAGTCGTCATAAATCGGAAATCGAGAAATAGTACAAAGAGAATGATTAGAAATCATATCTCATACGATATCTAGAATGGAGGAATATATGATCCCTTATCTAAGGACACACGTATCTGATAGCATCAGAGTTGACAGCGGCTTTGGAAAGCTACGATTGCAGATCAAGATCTGAAGTCATACGCAGAATAGTTATTAGACTTATCCAAGTGGGAGACTGTTGGATTAGTGTCTAAGTCCATAACTATTTTGGTATGTACTTGACCCGATGGTGCATGGTCCTTTTGGGTTGCCTTCACCAAAGCAACTTGATTGGAGAAATAAATAGAGAGAGAGGTTATTATGATTTATTAATATGTTATAAGAATAATATATTAAAGGAGAAATCATATTTGTTTAATTAATATTGGTCAATAATTAATTAGGAATTAATTTTGTGATCAAGTGTAATTAATTAAACTAAAGGGGCTGAATTGTAATTATGTAATAGTTACAAAATAAGGTAAGGAGTATCTTATTAATGGGTTGGATGAATCTAAGGTGATAAGGCCTTAGAATTCGACTAGGATAAGGGTTTCTAAGACTTATCTTATGGTTACTTGGTGGGCAAGCAACTAGATAAGGATAAGGACTAAAACCCTAATCTTTACACCTATATAAACCCCCTAAGGCTCATGAATTCGTGTATCCCTTCCCAAGAGGTCCTAGAGACGAATTCTTATACCTCTCCTCTCTCTTTATAACTTCTCCATTTGCTCTTGGTGTTTGTAAGCCATTAGAGGAGTGACACTTGTGACTCTAAGCCTTCCAAAGTCAATTCAAGGAGGAATTAGGATTGTTATTGCTACATAACAATCAAGGTAATATCTTAAACCTAATTATATGTTAATATCGATTTCCATATGCTAGAATTAGGGTTTATAGTCTTGGATTCAAAGCATGTACAATAAAGAAACCTAGATCCAAGATTTAGGGTTTGTATGAGCACATAGGATGTCTTATGACCAAAACCCATCAATAATATCATATCACATATATCATAATCTGGCTAGCATGGCTGGGTACTAAATTACCCCTGCGGTCCTATCGACCGATAGCCTGGGATTATTTCACCCCCTACTACTGTCACATAATATCGTAATATGCTAGCACATAAAACATAACAAGTAGCAACAAGCCTAGATGAATATCACCAAGACAATCAACTCATACACAACTCCTATTAGTGGGTCGGCATTGTGGTCGTACACCCACCTCTACTGGAAGGTAACTCACCTCGTAAGGCTGACCGCTGGAAAACTGCTCGATAACTATTTAACTGCTGCTTCGGCAACCCTCCAGCTATAATCCCACAAAACACCCAGTTAGAACCTGATATCTACTCTTAAGGTAAAATAACTATTTTACCCCTAACCAAGTCCAAGTCAAAGTCAACTTCCAGTTGAGCCGACTCGCTGAGTTGGGCCGCCAACTCGTTGAGTCCCTAACTCATTATGCGTCCTTATCCACGACTCTACTCGTCGAGTTTAGCAACTACTCAATGAGTTCCCCTTTTATATGAACATCGAATGAACCTTCATCCAACTCACTGAGTTGTATGAACAACTCATTGAGTTTACCTTCATCTGATAAACAAGTCCTGTCCTTGACTCGCCGAGTTGTATGAACAACTCGTCGAGTTCATCTTCAACTATAAGGAGATTGCCTTGGACTCGCAGAGTCTGTTCTTGCACTCGTCGAGTCCCATGAACTCCAGGTTTAAGGCTAAGTCCAATATGTTGGGTCACTCCCTTGGACCTTCTAAAAACCCTTCTAACACTCAACTGGGTTCCTTCGAACCCTAACAACAAAGGGGAGTTTTGCCTCGGACTCACCGAGTCCCAAGAACGACTTGTCGAGTCGAGCATGTCCAAGTCTCATTTCTCGATTTCCAACGTACAACTCTTGACCAAAAGATAGATCTAAGCTCCTTCAATCGTTCTAGCACGTAAAGTTACAAACTTTACGTGCATGCATGGGACTTTGAGCTCAAAAGGACATAAAATAAGCTCTTATGATGCACGGGACCTTACATGGGTGAAAAAGAAGCCCCCAACTACCTTATGACTCCCTTAATGACCTGATTCTGAAGCCTTAACTCCCAACCATGTTTGCAATCATGGTTCGTCACCAAAAATGGCTTATAAAAGCCCTAAATCTCCCCCAAAAGGGATCTATCAAATAAAAGAGCAAGGTAACAGCTTTATACCTCCAATGGATTGTGGAAGATGCACAAACTTGGGTTCCCTTGGTGTCCACTTGTTTCCTTAAGTCTTTCACCTTCCCTCTTATGGTCACAACTAGCAAGATCCACCAAAAATGCCTTAGTTCTTCGAAAAATGGATAGCATTTGCTATGGGTAGTTCTGGAAGCATTGGGGATGAAAGGGAGGCTGAATAAGTGGTTTAAATAGGGTGCAAACCCTCATCTAGGGTTTTGTCCGGACAACGCCTACTCGCCGAGTCCGGACGCGGGCTCGATGAGTAGGCCATTAAACTTCTTTGACCAATACGCTCCGAATCGAAGATTTGGACCTCAACTCATCGAGTCCAAGGCCAAAATGCAAAGTACTAGAATAAAATACATACCAGGAACTAGGTGCTACAAAAGGTTTTTGTGTTAGGTTTAGGGCTTGAGTGACCTTGAACTCTTCAAGAACTTGTGGGTTAGGGAGAATAATTGGAGGAGGTGAAAGAAAAGAAGTATGATTTACATGAACCAACCATGGGACATCATCTTCATTAGGAAAGCTTGTTCCAAGAGATTTGGGATGATTATAGATGTCCAAACCAAACATATAATATGGGAGATATTCAAGTTAGTTGATTTAAATCCTTAATATAACACCCAATATGAAATATTAAGGCTAGAACCCAACACAATACTTTTATAACTTGGAAGAGGGATGCCGTAATCCAAGCTATAAAATATTTGAAGGTAGGCGAATGACGATTCACCAATATCCACCATGAAAAACAAAAAAATTTATTATGTATTTACATGGATTTGAAACTCCTAGATCTTTTAAGATTCATTGAACTTTTCAATGACATGTTTCAATCTCGATTGTGCGCTCTCAGATTTTGTGACTGGGATGCCGAGGATCACAAAACAAGGTGTGAATAACCATGCAAATATACTTGGTACCCTTAATATTTACCCCTCAATCGATGTGTCGGTTAACCACACGCACTCCACCGATACTATGATAAACATTAAGTTACCATTTTCCTACCTTGTTAAACCCATGTTAGTGTGCCGGTTACCCACACGCGCTCTACTAACCACTTAAGCAAAGTGCAAAGTGTAATTTCATGGGTTAGCACCAAATTCACATTTTTCTAAGTAACTAAGATTGAGAATTTATAAGAGTTTAGTTACTTAGTATTTATCATTAGTACTTTTAATGAAGGGAGAATTATAGTCCTTGTCCTACCCGTTCGTCTAACGACCCTCCACCAGTCAAAGAAGCGGTGGGTGAGAGTGGACACCCATTAAGCTGCCATTTTATAGGCAATAACCTTATACCCCACTTATAGACCGGCTTCGTGAATGAGGCTTACTAACGGTAAGACTGACTTGCTCTTATACATACATACATACATACATATATATATATATATATATATATATATATATATATATATATATATATATATATAAACTTATAATACTATAAAGTATAAGGGTTAAATTTTAACTTTTAAAATTCTAAGGGCTTTACTTGGAATTAAAGTATTCATGAGGGAAACTTTACAAATTCCAAAACTTGAGGGCAAGTTTCGAACAATTCAAAAACTATTCAATTCCATAACTTATAAGTTTAAAGTAGTTTTATTTAAAAAAAAAACTTTTCAATTTCCATAACTTGAGGACAAGTTATGGAAGACTTTAAACCATTAAAAGAATGTGACTCTTCCTTGTATAACTTATGGACTTTTCATATAACTTGAGGACAAGTTACAAAAACACATTTTATGATCAACTTTTAGATTAAATTGGATTGAAAACAAATTATCACATAACTTTTTTATTAATCTAAGCAACTCATAAGAACAAGATAATTCAAATAAAACTTTTTCATGAAATTAGTCTAACCATTAAACTAATACAAAACATGAATCTATTGATAATTATCTTTAAAATTGGATTAACATGAACATTACCACATTAAAACAGGCTTACAAGTCCAAAAATACCTTAGGGTGATGTTCAAGTATTGTAATAATAAGCACATATAGAGTGTATTTTCAGTTCTACTCAATGACTCAAGTATAATAACATAAAACACATAAATATTATATTTTTACTCTATTAGATCTCTATCCTAACATACATTGATATATATTGTAATACATAGTATAAAGAGATAACTCACTCAGAACAACAAATATGTATCACCTAATTGAGGTATAGCTTGGAAGGTTGTGATCGTAACGCACAAAAAGTCATATTATCTCCTTTTTACAATTTAGACTTTAAAGGTGAAAAGAAAATTAATGGACAATGTTTTTATTTATCACGATGCAAATCTTTTATAATCAAACACGTAGCATCAACTTTTGAGACGCATGTACGAATTATATTATTCCTTTAGGTGACGTATTGTTCCATTTGATTCTAATCTACTTCGTATGCTTACTCACTAACAAAAACTACACGTGTATAGTTTAATTAATTATAGTTGTACCATGAATTTGTAATTGACTAACACGTATCAAAGTGGTTTACTTGCTTTTATGAATTATAATTATAATTCTCCATAAATTGATCCATAAACTTCAAGTTCATGCATTTTAATTTTTCTTTTTAACAAAGCTACGTATATATATTGTAATAAATATGGATTCACTTTGCTAAAGAAATATGGGTCCATTTTACTTAAAAATATGGA
Organism: Lactuca saligna; assembly: GCF_052625555.1. Classification (NCBI taxonomy): domain Eukaryota; kingdom Viridiplantae; phylum Streptophyta; class Magnoliopsida; order Asterales; family Asteraceae; genus Lactuca; species Lactuca saligna. The sequence continues at coordinate 98,631,860 of NC_136425.1, read as the reverse complement.
TCCATTTTGTTTTACATGGATACACTACATCTTTTCTTTTAATAAACTCAAAATTTTATAACCAATATATCATATACATATTCCATTTCTTTCTCTTCTACAAATATTATATTTAACTTCACTGTATTATTTCAAATTTTAATTATCATTGATTATTTCATTTATTTAAGTATACATATATAAACAAAGTAGAATTTATAGCTATTTATATCCTTTGTTAAAAATGATATCATAACTTATAAAATATGTAACACCGAATTTTCAAAACGATTTTTTTTTGAAAACATACTTTCATTCATAAAATAATATTAAACATAATGTATCCACTGTCATTATAGTAAAAACATATCCCAAAATCACATAAACAAAAACTTCGCGAGTGTGTACACGTCATGCCGACACCTTTCCGCGATCATCACTGGTACCTGAAACACATACATAAAACATTGTAAGTATAATTGCTTAGTAAGTTCCCCAAAATACCACATAGACACATATCAGCCACTCAAGGCTGTAACTCTGATGACCCTCTGGTCAAATATCTCTGTGGGACCCTCTTAGTCCCATAACTCTGTGGACCCACTAGTCCTAACTCTGTAAACTCTGAATCATGCATATCACATAACTTTGGTTACCATTCTAGGTAAAGTATAGTGAGAAGACTCACATCGGGAATCTCATTAAAATATTGAACTCAAAAATACTGGCATAGTCTTCGCCTAGTCACAATAATAAATTACACTAAATAAATGTCTCTCCACCAACTTGGATATTCTCTCATAAAAATCCGTAGAAGGGTAAAAGTCAACTCTCTATTTTGACCAGACTCGCCGAGTGCATACGATGACTCAGCGAGTCCCATCGTCCCCATAGACTCTTCCCTTTCTAAGCCTCACTCGACTCACTGAGTCATCCCTCAACTCACCGGGTCACCACTAGAGTCGGACCCCGGGGCAACCCGGTCCAACTCGTCGAGTCTACATATGGACTCGGTGAGTTTCCTCCATGGAATCGCTCAAACAACCTCCTGAGGTCAGATCTTCTTAACTAAATCATAGATCCAACCCTTAAACACTCGAAAATCACGTAAAGGTGCAACCTTTACGTGCATGCAACCCATATCAAGCCTCAAGTGGAGAAATAACACTAGAAATGGCAACCTAGTCTCCAATTGCTTATTTGCTTGCAAAAAGCTGGGAAATAATGACTCTAGGGACCTCTCATGGTCCAGATCTGATGTCATAATTCCAAATAGGACCTCATACTCACTAGATCTCATAAAATTATGAGCGAAAAACCCTAAAACTATGAAATCCACCATATGAACGTGAAATGGAAAGAATTATACCTCCAAAGACAATATTTCAAGATGATTAGCTCCAATCCAAGCTCCCTTCACATTCTAGATGGATCCTCTCTTCTTCCTCTAGCAAAATCACACAAAAGATGAAGAAATAGCCTCCTCTTGCCCTCAAACTCACTATCTATGCTCTCCAGGGTTTCTCTAGAACAAGGTGGCCACAAATGAAGGCTATTAAGGTCTTTAAATTGGCTCCCAAACCCGGGGATTAGGGTTTTTCTAATCAGCACCAACTCGGCGAGTCAGATACCCGACTCGTCGATTCCAGTCGAAAAACCACGCCAAGTTAAGACTCTACTCGACGAGTTAAGGCACCAACTCGTCGAGTTCCCTCGGAAAAATTATAAGTCAAGGTAATACAATTACATACCCAAAATCCGACTGTTACAATTATCCCTCAGTAGAATTAGACTTCGCCCTCGAAGTCTTGCTCTACAAATAACTTTGGGTACTGCTCACGCATCTCGATCTCCAGTTCCCACGTCAGCTCAGACCCTTTTTGATGCTGCCACTGAACCTGCACCAATGATACCTCCTTGTTTCTCAAAACCTTGATCCTTCGATCCCATGTCGCAATTGGCCTTTCAACATAATTTAGGCTCGCATCCACCTGAATATCCTCCAATGGTACCACTGTCGATTCGTCGACAATACATTTCCTCAACCGAGACACGTGCTAGGTATCATGAATCTGACCCAACTCCGCAGGTAACTCCAAATGATACGCTATCCTGCCCACCCTTGCGATCATTCTGAATGGACCAATATACCGAGGCCCTAACTTGCCTCTCTTCCTGAACCAAATCACACCTTTCCAAGGTGATACCTTCAGAAGAACGAAATCACCAACTTGGAACTCAAGCTATGAGCGATGCTTATCCGCGTAGCACTTCTGATGAATCTGAGCCGTCAATAACCTTTGTCCGGCCTGCTGAATCTATTCAGTAGTCTGGAGCATTATCTCCATACTACCCATCACCCGCTGCCCTACATCTCCCCAACAAATGGGAGTCCGACACCTCCTTCCATACAACAGCTTGAAGGGAGGCATACCAATACTCGAATGATGGCTATTGTTATAGGAAAATTCTGCCAAAGTCGGATACATGTCCCAACTCCTTCCAAAGTCCAACACACATGCACGAAGCATGTCCTCGAGCATCTGAATAGTCCACTCACTCTGACCATCGGTCTGAGAGTGGTAAGCTGTGCTGAAATGCAATCTTGTACCTAGCTCCTCGTGAAACTTCTTCCAAAGCCTGGAAGTGAAACGCACATCTCTATCGGACACAATCGATATCGGCACTCCATGCCGTGACACCACCTCTCTCACGTATACCTCTGCCAACTTCTCTGCATAAGAACTCTCACTAATAAGAAGGAAATAGGCGCTCTTCGTCAACCGATCTACAATCACCCAGATTGCATCGACACCTCTTAAGGTTCTTGGCAACTTGGTGATGAAATCCATAGTAATCTGTTCCCACTTCCACTGGGGAACCTCAAGTGGTTGCAACTTTCCATGCGGCGGCTGGAGCTCATCCTTAACCCGACGGCAGGTCAAGCACCTCTCTACAACCCACGCAACATCCCTCTTCATGCAAGGCAACCAATAATCTCTCTTTAGATCCAAATATATCTTAGTGGCCCCGGGATGGATCGAAAACCTCGATCTATACGCCTCCTCCATCAAAACACCACTTGCTCCGCCTATAAAAGGCACCCATACTCGACCATGAAAAGTCATAAGCCCACGGTTATCAGTCACAAACTCTGATATATGCCCAATCACACGCTTCTTCTCGCGGTTCCCTGGCCTCACGGCCTCTGCCTGGGCCTCTCAGATGGTATCTAACACTGGGGTGATCAGTATCATCCTCATACAAATATCTCACATCAGGGCACTTTCTACCCTACAACTCAGAGCATCGGCTACCACATTTGCCTTGCCCGGGTGGTACAGGATCTTACAATCATAATCCTTCACCACATATAACCATCTCCTCTAGCGCATATTCAAGTTGGGTTGATCCATTAAGTACTTCAAACTTTTTTGGTCCGTGTATATAGTACACCAAACCCCATACAGGTAGTGATGCGAGATCTTGAGAGCGAACACCACTGCCCCTAGTTCTAGATCATGAGTGGGATACCTTTCCTCATGAGGCTTCAACTACCTCGATGCATATGCTATCACATGCCCCCTCTGCATAAGCACCGCGCCCAACCCTGATATCGATGCATCACAGTATACCATAAAATCCTCCACTCCTTCTAGAAGAGATAACACCGGGGCTTCGCACAATCTCTGGCGAAGAATCTCAAACGAGGTCTGCTGCTCGGGACCCCATGAGAAAAAACTCCTTTCCGGATCAACCACGTAAGTGGCACTGCAATCTTGGAGAAATCCTTGATGAATCTCCGATAATAACCAGCTAATCCAAAAAAATTGCTGATCTCAGTAGCGGATTTTGGCACCTTCCAACTCATGACTGCCTCAATCTTGGTCGGGTCGACCAATGTACCATTCTGATTAACAAGATGCCCCAAAACCTGGACCTCTCGTAACCAGAAATGTGACAAACTGACACTTTTACATTGTACAATCAATCCATATACCTATAATTCACTTGAATTTAGCATCTTTTAGCAGAATGTTGGGTCCGCACGAGTGCTTTAGGCTTAGTATATCATAGATATGGGCCTTAAGAAGGGTTAGGAAGGGTGTTGCATCACAAAATCAAGCCAAACACACCATGAGAGGTGTGTGCGGCCGCACAGTAGAGTGTGCAACCAGCCAGCCGCACAGCCAACCGCAAACCCCCTCCAGCCTCACACCCGACCCTATATACAGTAGAGGACCCCTTTCCATTCACTTTTGGCTGCACCTTCTCTCTCTTTCTCTCTCGCTTTACTTTCTCTCTCTAAAAACATCACCCAAGAACACTTAGAGGGCCTCCAAAACGTGAAGAACATCATCTTTCAGCTTGTTATAGAGGTAAAACACTTGAATCCAAGCCTAAAACTCATAAGTGCTCTTCGTGTTCTTCACCCCTTGAAGGAGTGCATCCGCACACCTTCATCAGGTGGCCGCACACACTCAAAGCATCCTCCAAAGTGAGGGTATGGCCTCTATAATCGATCTAAGACTTAGTTTGACACTTGAAACCCCTCAAAATCGACACATAGGACTCAAACAAGGAGTGTACGGCCGCACACCCCTGTGTACGGCCGCACATAACACCTGTATGGCCGCACACTCTAGTGTGCAGCCGTACACACAAGTCTGGCCGCATTCCCTAGCCGCACACTCACTTTTATGGCCATACACCCACTCTCATACTCATATTTGGCCTTAAACTTGCATAGATCATTAAGTATGGGACATAGGACACTTAGTCTTGGTGATTTTGAAGCCCTTACGGTGATTCCCCATCATGATTAGTCATGAAACACCCTAGCTCTAACTCATATACGTGTCACCATATGATTAATAGGGACCACTTGCATTCAGCGCATCTGTTGACACTCAACACTCATATCAATCGCACACTCGGACCCTACGTTAAACAGTGAGTTCATGCCCCTAAATTAACCTTTAAAACGCTTTTAAATGTTTTTAGGGGGGGGGGGGTGGAATATAAGTTGAATCAAGAAAGTCTTAGTACTAATCATATGTGATTTATAAGTTGTTGTCAATAGAATTTTCTACATTTTCAATTTACTTTGCTAGTAAAGTTGTTGCAAATATTTATCAAACTCATTTTCATGTTCGATTTTTCTAAAAACTACTTTTCGAAATTTTCAAAACTTATTTTATTTTCCAAATCATATCTACACCAATATATTTATATAAGTAAGGATTAAAGGACTTAGAACTGATAACTGACCTTATTTCCTGTTCTTGTTTGATTGTGGAGTTAGGGTATTAGGTTATCTATCCGACTGTCATCGAATTCTTAGTTATATATCATATATTTTTGTGTTGGATATAAAATCCTTCACTACAGTGCAATATCCTTACATATCAAAGGCATTCAACTAAACAACTCTATTTAACTATAATAGGTGTAGTTAAGGATTACCACTCATTACTACTGTTACTATGATGCGCACTATGGTCAGTATAATTACAAGGCTATATGTGCTATACACTATGCGAAGAGAACACTATACACTATACTAAGGAAACACTATACACTATAAGAAGAGACACTATAAACAACATCACGAGAACACTACATAGTCAACTAAAAGAATACTCTATACTATATGAGAGGAAATAGTATAATAGAATGTGATACACTATTTCTCTATATGACGCATCGCTATGCGATCGTCGGGTAACCAGCGCCTCCTCGAGGGAGAACGATCACTACCTGTATAGATCTATACGGGACGGATTTTGCCACCATCCCGACTGCTAGCTACAGTCCGAGCCTATTTGGCCCAGGGATGACAAAACACTACTACACTATTTGTGACCTGGAGGGTCAACCGCTATACCACTATCACTCAGTATGGTTACATATGAGCTCACATTCAAATCTTAATTAAACCCACTAATAATTAAGGGTAAAACAGACTTCCCGAGGTGTATACACATTTAATACTAACTGGAGTTTACACTCACTACTACATTTCATCGGCAATGATGCTGCTGGGGTAAAAACTCTATTCTTTCTTTATATGAATTAGCTTAAAACTATATTTTCATTACTGATGTTTTCACGAGAAAACTATTAAATTTTTAAAGAATCAAACTTACAAATAACCTAGTCTTGGTAGAAGACTACTTTTGTTGGAAAATATTGGATTCTCTAGGGATCAAACTATCTTCAAACTTTGTTAACAACCATTATACTATGCGATTTGTAAACACCTTTATACAAGCAATGATACTAAATACTTATGAACTCACCAGCTTTATGTTGATACTCGTTTTCAAAATAACTAGTATTTTCAGGTCAACAATAAACAAGGACTGATGCAGCTTTTCAGAAGATGGAGCACATATAAGACCCATGTTTTTTTTATACTTTGGTGTCTATCAAAATGTACAGAACACACTTGTATTACAAATATTATATTAATGCAATGGATGTTGTTGCTTGTTTTTACTATTATGCATTATTATGATACTGTACATGCCGTCTTCCACCCTAGAACGTATTCCGCCATTCTCGGTTTTAGGGTGTGACGGATTGGTATTAGAGCATTGTTTATAGTGAATCAAGTATATCAACCTATAAAAGATATATGAACTATAAACACTTCGGGACTAAAACACTCTGACCAAGAATATATACTTGTAAATACTAAAATATTTAACTAGGTATATATATATATATATATATATATATATATATATATATATATATACACAAATACAAAGGGTTGGTATCATACTAGAATAGAACAAAAGTATTAAGATTGTTGAACATCACAATTAGACTTAGAGACATATGGTCAAATCTGGGTGGATGTAGCCTGATCAACTACATCTTCCTAGGAGTGACTAGCATGTGCCTAAGGATGGTTGTGGTGTTGCAACAAGTCTAAAAACTTACCGACACTACTACAAGAACATTTGAACAAGAATACTATAGGAGTATTCCGTGAGAACTAAAAAGGTCGTTACTAGTAGGGCAATAGTTGCTAAGTGGATACTCTACGGTTTTATGTGACTAAGACTTTATAGACTTAGAATATGTGATCTTTGCTTTACTTCCTATTCCTTGTTTGGTTCTAGATTTAGAGTTAGGGTCGCTTATTGGAAGGTCTATCTTGTTTCGGTCACATGTAATTAGTATGCACTATGCAAGTATTGGTCTGAATAATAACGATCCTCTTATAAGTATCTTAGATTAGTACGTTTATTAACTATTCTTCCCCTTTTCTCGCATAGATATCATAGCCGGATTTCATCATGGTGACTCGTATTTCCCAAATCACGGTAATGCAGGATGGCTTGAAGAAGAGCCTGATGAGGAACATCAAATCCCTTTGGATGAACGCCAAGCAGAAGGCTTCTCGGATGGGTCTAACTCCGAACCCGAAGTCAACAACCTATCCCCCGTGGCCCCGGTCCCAAACCCTAACCCCCGCTAGGCCTTTCAAGGCCCGATGCTTGAATAGGTGGAATGCATAGAAATATGGAGTAAAGAGAAAAATCAACCCATGCCATTCAATGGAGACTGAAGCTTTTATGACACAAGCGAAGGAGGATCAGCGGACAGAGTCATGCCCATCCTGGTCCGAAGAGATGCCCGCAATGAAATTCAACGTAGGACAGCCCTCCAGCGTATCGCAAAGGTTGATACAAATGGAGGACTGCAGTCCCTTTGCACCAGCCGCCTGGAGCATGCTAGGGACAGGTCCGCAGCAGACCACGAGGCCTTGCTTCAGGCATTAGCCGAGACCCGGGTTGAAGTCATAGAGCTTCGAGTTCGCCAGAGGGTCTACGAATGACCACTCCTCGACATGGAATGCCAACTGCCCGACCTTCGAGTTCGTACGAGAAACATCCGCCACCGCCGATAAAAGATGACTAGCGCATCCTTTCTTTTGAATTAGGAATATCCTTTAGCATATGTGTTTGAATGAAGAACTTGTCTATATAATATTCTCATCTTTCAGTATTCTATGTAGTAATCTAAACTGTCAATCATTTCCCCCTCATATGGTTTGATGTAAGGTCTATCGTTAGGGCATTTTTCTAGAACTTATTTACATCAGTAATACCATTAATATTGACATTTATCTAAGCTATTGGGGAAAAGTCTATACTCTTATGTATCCTACTCGGTATATGACTTTGTCTGACAGCTCGTATATGGTGATTTAATTCATGAAACGCCCTCATCATACTCACAATTGTTTCTCACTATTGTTGTCATCCTTGTAAATATTCAATAAAAGATGCCTCCCCGTAAGCGCCCAAGTAGAGGCAGACCTGCGACTCAAAATCCTCCACCACCACCACCTCCACAGTTCGATTCGGTGATGTTTCAAACGGCTGTAACCCCAGTGGTGACTGTAGCTCTGGCTCAAATAAATTTCGGTGATGCAAGTGGTGCTAGAATGGGCGGGAATTCTAGACATTGTGAAGATCACCAACGGACACATGGATGCACCTATAAGGACTTCATGATCTGCAAACCAACCTTCTTCAATGGGACCGGAGGAATCGTTGCATTATCTCAGTGGTTCGAAAGAATGGAGGCCGTCTTCGAGATGTGCTCGTGCTCCAAGGAAAGCAAGATTAAATTCCCTGCTTGCACCTTCACCGAAAGGGCGTTGACATGGTGGAATGGCCATGTTAAATCACTCTTTCTAGTAACAGCCAACTCCATGGGCTGGGTCACTCTGAAGGACCTATTGATGAGAGAGTACTGCCCTAGGGGCGAAGTTCAGAAACTCAAAGAGGAACTTTGAAACCTCAAAATGAAGGGGACCAACATAGTGGCTTACACAGCCAGGTTCTGTGACCTGGTAGCTATGTGTCCTAACATGATCCCCACTGAGAGCAAGAAGATTGAGCGATACATCTGGGGTTTAGTGCCCCCGTATCGAGGGAACGTTTTAGCATCACGCCCTACGACCTTTGACAGCGCCAAGGAATTGGCTCAAAGGTTGATTGATCATGAAGTTCCTTCCACCCCATCAACAACCACAACGGTTGCCACTACACTAACCACGTCATCTGACAACAAGAGGAAATGGTGGGACCAGAAGAAAGGCAAGTCAACTCAATCATCCTCCAAAAACCAATAAACAGTGGCTGTCCATGCTGCCATTACTCTTGCTACCCCTGCACCGGCCAAAACATATGTTGGTAACCTACCCAAGTGCAACAAGTGATCTTTCCATCATCACGGCCCCTGCCGTGAAATGCACTGCACTAATTGCAACCGGAAGGGTCATACCGTCCGGTTTTGCAGGTCACAACCCAAACCCATTAGTCAAGTTCCCAGTACCGGAGTGAGTCAAGCCTGCTATGGCTGTGGAGAGATCGGACACTTCAAAAGAAACTGCCCGAAAGCTGGGACTACGGGAGGGACAGGAAGACTACTTGCTATTGGTCACAATGAAGCAGTAGCAGACCCCACAGTAATCATGGGTATGTTCCTTCTCGATAACTCTTATTCTTGTATCCTCTTCGATAGTGGAGTAGAAAGAAGTTTCCTAAACCAAAACTGTAAACACTATCTTAAACAATCCTCACAACCGTTAAAAGAAACCTTCGTCGTAGAAATGGCTAACGGAAAGACAGAAAGTTCTAAAGAGATCTACATGAGTTGTACCCTCACGCTAGATAATCATTCATTTCCAATCGACCTCATACCAGTATCGATCAAGAGTTTCGACGCCATCGTAGGCATGGATTGGTTGAGTCTCTATCGCGCCGATATCCTGTGTATTGACAAAGTCATCCGTCTAAATCTACCAAATAACGAAACTCTGTTAATCTACGGAGACAAACCAAGTACGAGTCTTCATATCATTTCCAGTATTCAAGCCCATAAGTACTTGCGTAAAGAATATCGCACGTTCCTTGCACACGTTGTCGAAGCGAACCATAAAATGAAAGATCTAAAAGAATTCCCCGTAGTATGCGACTTTCCTGACGTCTTCCCAGAGGAGTTACCTGGTTTACCTCTGCAACGCCAAGTCGAGTTCAGGATCGACTTAATTCCAAGAGCTACCCCCGTAGTCAAATCTCCCTATCGTCTAGCGCCTTCTGAGATGCAAGAACTGTCGAGTCAACTTAACGATCTGCTCAGCAAGGGCTTTATAAGACTGAGTTTCTCACCCTCAGGAGCGCTGATCTTGTTCGTAAAGAAGAAAGATGGATCGTTCTGTGTGTGCATCGATTACAGAGAACTCAACAAACTGACAGTTAAAAATCGTTACCCTCTTCCTCGTATAGGCGATCTATTTGACCATCTGCAAGGGGTGAGTTACTTCTCCACGATGGATCTGAGGTCCGGATACCATTAGTTGCGAGTGCTAGAGGAGGATATTCCAAAACGGCGTTCTGAACGCGTTACAGGCACTACGAATTCGTATTGATGCCGGTCGGACTGACCAACGCGCCCGCAATATTCATGGACTTATTGAATAGGGTGTGCCGTCCTTACCTGGATCAGTTCGTCATCGTCTTCATTGATGACATACGGGTTTACTCTCAAATTCTGGAGGAGCATAGCGAGCACCTACGACGAGTCCTGGAAACCCCACGATCGGAGAAGCTATCCGCGAAGTTCTCTAAATGCAAATTTTGGATCCGAAGAGTCGAATTCTTAGGACACGTGGTTAGCGAAGAAGGAATCCACGTGGACCCATCCAAGACTAAAGCTATTGAGAACTGGTCTGCACCGAAGATGCCTACAGAAATTCGGCAATTTCTAGGCCTCGCTGGCTACTACCGCAGGTTCATTCAGAACTTCTACCAGATCGCGAAACCCCTTACCGCATTGATTCAGAAAAGCGTAGCCTTCAACTGGGGAGAGAAACAGGAGAAGGCATTACAAACCCTGAAACAAGCCTTATGCACCGCACCGATACTATCCCTTCCCGAGGGGACAAATGATTTTGTGGTTACTGTGATGCGTCCAATCGGGGGCTCGGTTGTGTTCTGATGCAACGAGGTAAGGTCATCGCCTACTCTTCAAGACAGATGAAGACACACAAGGTCAACTACACCACTCACGATCTCGAATTACGAGTGGTTGTGTTCGCCCTAAAGATCTTGAGGCACTACCTGTACGGTACGAAGAGCACGATATACACTGATCACAAAAGCCTCCAACACATACTCAACCAGAAGGAGCTCAATATGAGACAACGACGGTGGGTTGAGCTACTCAATGATTATAAATGCGAAATTCGTTATCACCCGAGTAAAGCCAATGTAGTAGCAGACGCCCTAAGTCAAAAAGAATATTTTGGTCGAAGGGACAGATCACTGACATTGACCATCCATTCTCACTTATACGCACAAATCCGAGAAGCCCAGATTGAAGCCCTAAAACCAGAGAACGTGCTGAGCGAAGCCTTGAGACGGAGTCTATTGTTTCATGGATCAAATTTGGACCCCAAAGTTCGGTGGTTACAGGGAGGTTGTCATGAATGAAGCTCACAAGACCAAGTACTCCGTTCACCCAGGTTCGGACAAGATGTAACTTGATCTCAAGAAGTTATATTGGTGGCTAAACATGAAAGCTGAGATCACTACCTTCATGGGCAAGTGTATGACTTGTGCCAAGGTGAAGGCCGAATATCAGAAGCCCTCAGGTCTACTACACCAACCTGAGGTACCTAAATGGAAGTGGGAGATGATTTCCATGGATTTCATTACCAAATTTCCCAAATCTCCGAGTGGGTACGACACCATTTGGGTAATACTCGACTGATTCACGAAATCCGCTCATTTCCTGCCAATCAAAGAAACTTTCAAGATGGAAAGACTCACACGAATCTACATCCAAGAGATAGTTCGACTAAATGGTGTTCCTATATCTATTATCTCCGATAGAGATAGTAGGTTCACTTCAAGATTCTGGAAGTCACTACAAAGCGCCTTAGGAACGAGGTTGGACATGAGTACAGCCTACCATCCGCAGACCGACAGACAAAGTGAGAGGACTATCCAAACTCTGGAAGACATGCTGCGAGCCTGTGTGATCAACTTTGGTAAAGCGTGGGATACCCACTTACCCCTGGTCGAGTTTTCCTACAACAACAGTTACCACACAAGCATCAAGACAACTCCATTTGAAGCCCTCTACGACCGAAAGTGCAGATCCTCTCTGTGTTGGGCTAAGGTGGGTGACACTCAGTTATCTAAAGGAAGAATTCCTGACAGCACTCTCACGGGTCTGGAAATCATTCGAGAAATGACCGAGAAGATTGTTCAGATTTGTGAACGATTAAAAGCTTCTAGGGATCGTCAGAAAAGCTACGCAGACAAACGAAGAAAACCCTTGGAGTTCTAGGTGGGAGACTAAGTCCTTTTGAAAGTCTTACCCTAGAAAGGCATGATACGCTTTGGAAAGTGTGGAAAGCTAAATCCAAGATACATAGGGCCTTTTGAGATCCTCGCTAAAATTGGCCCCGTAGCTTACAAACTCAATCTACCCCTCGAGCTTAGTAACATAGATCGTACATTCCACGTCTCGAACTTGAAAAAGTGTCTATCGGACGAGACTCTTGTAATCCCACTCGACGAGATCGAGATCAACGAGAGCCTCAACTTCGTGGAATAACCGGTGGAGATTATGGATCGAGAGGTCAAAAGAATGAAACAAAGCCGCATCCCTATAGTGAAGGTTCGCTGGAACGCCAAATGAGGCCCAGAGTTCACTTGGGAGCACGAGGATCAAATAAAACTTAAATATCCCCATATTTTTACTTAATTATTTGTACTAACTTAGCTGCTTGAACTCTAATTTCGGGATGAAATTCCTCTAAAGGGGGAAGGATGTGACAACCCGACACTTTTACACTGTACAATCGATCCATATATCTATAATTCACTTGAATTTAGCACCTTTTAGCAGAATGTTGGGTCCGCATGGGTGCTTTAGGCTTAGTATATCATAGATATGGGCCTTAAGAAGGGTTAGGAAGGGTGTTGCATCACAAAATCAAGCCAAACACACCAAGAGAGGTGTGTGCGGCCGCACACTGAAGTGTACGGCCAGCCAACCACACACCTAACCGCAAACCCCCTCCAGCCTCACAGCCGACCCTATATATAGTAGAGGACCCCATTCCATTCACTTTTGGCTGCACCTTCTCTCTCTCTCTCTTTACTTTCTCTCTCTAAAACATCACCCAAGAACACTTAGAAGGCTTCCAAAACATGAAGAACACCATCTTTCAGCTAGTTATAGAGGTAAAACACTTGAATCCAAGCCTAAAACTCATAAGTGTTCTTCATGTTCTTCACCACTTGAAGGAGTGCAGCCGCACACCTTCATCAGGTGGCCGCACACACTCAAAACATCCTCCAAAGTAATGGTATGGCCTCTATAATCGATCTAAGACTTAGTTTGACACTTGAATCCCCTCAAAATCGACACATAGGACTCAAACAAGGAGTGTACGGCCGCACACCCCTGTGTACGGCCGCACACACCCCCTGTATGGATGCATACTCCAGTGTGCAGCCGCACACACAAGTCTGGCCGCATTCCCTAGCCGCACACTCAGTTTTATGGCCACACACCCACTCTCATACTCATATCTGGCCTTAAACTTGCATAGATCATTAAGTATGGGACACGAGACACTTAGTCTTAGTGATTTCAAGTCTTTAGGGTGATTCCCCATCATGATTAGTCATGAAACATCCTAGCTCTAACTCATATATGTGTCACCATATGATTAATAGGGACCACTTGCATTCAGAGCATCCGTTGACACTCAACACCCATATCAATTGCACACTTGGACCCTACGTTAAACAGTGAGTTCATACCCCTAAATTAACCTTTCAAACGCTTTTAACTGTTTTTATGGGAGAGGGTGGGGGGGGGGGGGGGGAATACAAGTTGAATCAAGAAAGTTTTAGTACTAATAATATGTGATTTATAACTTGTTGTCAAAAGAATTTTCTACATTTTCAATTTACTGTACTAGTAAAGTTGTTTCAAATATTTATCAAACTCACTTTCATGTTCGATTTTTCTAAAAACTACTTTTCGAAATTATCAAAACTTATTTTATTTTCCAAATCATATCTACACCAATATATTTATATAAGTAAGGATTGAAGGACTTAGAACTGATAACTGACCTTATTTCCTGTTCTTGTTTGATTGTGGACTTAGGGTATTAGGTTATCTATCCGACTGTCGTTAAATTCTTAGTTATATATCATATATTTTTGTGTTGGATATAAAAGCGTTCACTACAGTGTAATATCCTTACGTATTAAAGGCATTCAACTAAACAACTGTATTTAACTATAATAGGAATAGCTAAGGATTACCACTCATTACTACTGTTACTATGATGCGCACTATGGTCAGTATAATTACAAGGATATATGTGCTATACACTATGCGAAGAGAACACTATACACTATACTAAGGAAACACTATACACTATAAGAAGAGACACTATAAACAACATCAAGAGAACACTACATAGTACACTAAAAGAATACTCTATACTATACGAGAGGAAATAGTATAATAGAATGTGATGCACTATTTCTCTATACGACCCATCGCTATGCAATCGTCGGGTAACCAGCGCCTCCTGGAGGGAGAGTGATCACTACGTGTATAGATCTATACGGGATGATCACTACGTGTAGAGATCGTCAGGTAGCCAGCGCCTCCTGCTAGCTACAGTCTGAGCCTACTAGGCCCAGGGATGACAAAACACTACTACACTATTTGTGACTTGGAGGGTCAACCGCTATACCACAATCACTCAGTATGGTTACATACGAGCTCATATTCAAATCTTAGTTAAACACACTAATAATTAAGGGTAAAACAGACTTCCCGAGGTGTATACACATTTAATATTATCCGAAGTTTACATTTACTACTACATTTCACCGGCAGTGACGCTGCTGGGGTAAAAACTCTATTCTTTCTTTATATGAATGTGCTTAAAACTATATTTTCATTGCTGATGTTTTCACGAGAAAGCTATTACATTTTTAAAGAATCAAACTTACAAATAAACTAGTCTTGGTAGAAGACTACTTTTACTGGAAAATATGGGATTTTCTAGGTATTAAATTGTCTTCGATCTTTGTTAACAACCATTATACTATGCGATTTGTAAACACCTTTATACAAGCAATGGCACTAAATACTTATGAACTCACCGACTTTATGTTGATACTCGTTTTCAAAATAACTTGTATTCTCAGGTTAACAATAAACAGGTACTGATGTAGCTTTTGGGAAGATGAAGCACATATAAGACCCATCTTTTATTTTGTTTATACTTTTGGTGTCTATCAAATTGTACAGAACATGCTTGTATTACAAATATTATATTAATGCAATGGTTGTTGTTGCTTGTTTTTACTATTATGCATTTTTATGATACTGTACATGACGTCCTCCACCCCAGAACGTATTCCACTATTCTCGGTTTTTGTGTGTGACAAGAAATCACACTTGGAGAATTTGGCATAAAGCCTCTCTGATCTCAACACCTCGAGGACCTCCCTCAAATGCTCCTCATGCTGCTCTTGGGATCTAGAATACGCTAGAATATCATCAATAAACACAATAACCGACTGTCAGCATCGACCTGCATACCCTATTCATGAGATCCACGAACGCTGTTGGTGCATTAGTGAGCCCTAAGGGCATCACCACGAACTCATAATGCCCGTTGCGCGCCCTGAAACAGATAAAACAGATCGTCGATCCTCGACAATGGATAACGGTTCTTGACCGTCAGTTTGTTCAGCTCCCGGTAATCAATGCACATCCGGTGTGAACCATCCTTTTTCCTGACAAAAAGGATATGAGCTCCCCAAGGCGAGCTACTGGGCCGAATAAACCCTTTCCCCAACAGCTCCTGAAGCTACGAGGATAGCTCCTGCATCTCTGGCGGCGCAAGACGATAAGGCGCCTTGGCAATAGGCGCTGCTCCCAGAACCAAATCAATGCGAAACTCCACCTGCCTTTCGGGAGGCACACCCAACAATTCCTCAGGAAAAACATCCGGAAACTCGCGCACTACTGGAACATCATTAACCGAACTTGGCCTACCCGTGGCTGCCTGGGTATCCAACACATAGGCTACAAACCCCTTGCAACCTTGCTGAAGACTCTGCCTGGCTCTGGCGGCTGAACAAAACGCTGACTCACTTCGGGTACCCTCGCCATATACCGTTAACTCTCCCCCACTAGGGTCTTGTATCATCACCAACTATCGCTCGCAGTTAATAACAGCCTTGAAGCGGCTCAACCAATACTTGCCCACTATAACGCACACATCCCCGTCGCTAAGGGAACTAGATCTATCGGAAACTCAACACTGAAGATTTCAGGCACACATCCCCGAATTACATCCCTGGCATACGCCACTCGCTCTTCGGCTATAAAAACCTGGAGAGGTCGACTCATTGCCTCCCGCTGAATACTGATGTGGTGGCTGAACGCTAAAGACACAAATGAGAGACTCACACCCGAGTCGAACAACACCAAAGTAGGTACATAATTCACAAGAAAAGTACCTACACATATCATAATATAAACACAATATCTCAACATAGCATAAATAAATGCAAGGATACATACCTGCCACAACATCAGGTGCTGTGAGGACCTCCTCCACTGTCAACTGAAAGGCTCACCTGCGAGCCTTGGGCGCCTCAGCCTTCACTGGCCGACTCTCTGTAGCTCGCACCGCAGTAGGGGCAGATCCCTGTGGTGCTCCTTGTGCAGATCCCTGTATCTGTGGGCACTCGGCCTTCCGATGGCCAGTCTGGTTGCAGTGGAAACACACTGCAAATCCCTTGGGGCAATCCTTCGCCATATACCCTCCTTTCCACACTTGTAGCAAGATCCAGATCTACATACCCCCTCATGACCCTTGCCACACTTACCACAAGTGCGGCCCTTCTGGTTCCCTGACCTCGTATCGGCGGGCTTTGCCCGCTTGGCTACCGGTTGAGACTGAGCTGGTCGCCTCTCCATCCTCTGAGACTCGGCCTCCTCTTTGGCTCGTGTCTCGAGCTCGATCTCCCTCTTCTGAGCATTTTCCTAAAGCTTGGAAATTGTCTGGTACGTCGAGTTCGTCACAAAGTCTCGAATGTCCCTCCTCAGAATACTCAGATATCGACTCATGCGTGCCTGCTCTGTTAACACCTGCTCATGGAAAAACATCACCCTCTCGTGAAACATCCTGGTAATCGTGGTAACAGACTCAGTACCCTGCTTGAGGGTCAAGAACTCCTGGGCCAACCATTCCCTTTCCACCGGGGGAACGTACTCATCTCGAAACATAGCGGTAAACCTCTCCCAGGTCACCGCAACAAGTTCTACAGAAGTGAAGTGTGCTATCGCGAAATTCCACCAATCCTTCGCTCCCAGGTGAAGCTGGTTTAAGGCGAACCGTACCCTCAGATGCTCTGAACATGAACATGTGTAAAAGCACCCCTCAATGTCAGAGATCCACCTCATTGCGGCTATCGGATCCTGAGTCCCATCGAAATCTAGTGGCTTCATGTTGCTTAACTCCCGGTACAGCAACGCGTCACCTCCCTGAGGCCTGGCAGTAGCAACGGCTGCAGTGGCTACAGCAACAACAACATTAGTAAGAGCAGCGTACCGCTCATCAAAAGTCTCAATCAGAGTGGTCTTGATAGACCCGAACATCTCTGGAATCTCAGCTCAGATGGCAGTAGCCACCACATCATGAATCATCTGGAGGAGCTCCTCATCGCTTGCACCCCCTCGCTAGTTGCTATCATGTGGCGTGTCCCAACCATGATGTCTCTGAAATACAACATAAAAATAATCAGAGACTTGCTCGAGCATACTCGCACTTGATAACTCAACCCTACTTGCTCCTTGGTATCCTAAGGATTCCTACTTGGACTGTTCACTAATTCGGTGTTTCCAGTAGCACGGGCCCTATACTACCTTCCACACTGCATCAGTATTCATTCCAAGTCCTCCTCTACGGTTCCCATATCACAAGTACTCTATCTCTTGCTGCACACGCAAGCTACCCTTCGGTAGGCTCTTATAAGCTCCTCACTGCTAACTACTCACTCTAAAGCATCTCATAGCAGTAATCTCCCTAGGCTAAGGCATCACAAATCAGGCAACTCTAGTCCTAATAAGAATAATTAGCCTACTCTAGCATGCATATGATATCATAACATATCTCATAACACATAATGTAAGGGTAGTTTCAGGAAATCACCGTTCGGGCGCTGGCTGATCGTACACACTGCTTTCCTCTTTTTCGTTCTCAATTCTTTTACTCTTGGGAAAATCATTTATTTTAAGAAAACTTTCTCAAATCCTCAGTTTGAGTTCAAATACACCCGAAGGCGAATCTGAATCCCTCAAACCAAGGCTCTGATACCAATTTGTAACACCGAATTTTCAAAACAATTTTTTTTTGAAAACATACCTTCATTCATAAAATAATATCAAACATAATGTATCCACTGTCATTATAGTAAAAACGTGTCCCAAAATCACATAAACAAAAACTCCGCGAGTGTGTACAGGTCATGCCCGCACCTTCCCACGATCATCACTGGTACCAAAAACACATACACAAAACACTATAAGCATAATTGCTTAGTGAGTTCCCCAAAATACCACATAGACACATATCAGCCACTCAAGGCTGTAACTCTGATGACCCTCTGGTCGAATATCTCTGTGGGACCCTCTTGGTCCCATAACTCTGCACAATAATCCTAACTCTGTAAACTCTGAATCATGCATATCACGTATCACATAGAAATAACAACACATAAATAACATACATGACACACTATCACATAACTTTGGTTACCATTCTAGGTAAAGTATAGTGAGAAGACTCACCTCGGGAATCTCGGTAAAATCTCAAACTTAGAAATATTAGCCTAGTCTCTGCCTAGTTAATATAATAAATTACACTAAGTAAATGTCTCTCCCCCAACTTGGATATTCTCTCATAAAAATCCCTAGAAGGTTAAAAGACCATTCTACCCCTCTATAGGCCCAAAGGCCTACTTGTTGACAAACCCTAAAAGTCAACTGTCTATTTTGACCAGACTCGCCGAGTGCAAACAATGACTCGGCGAGTCCCATCGTCCCCACAGACTCTTCTCTTTCTAAGCCTCACTCGACTCACTGAGTCACCCCTCAACTCACCGGGTCACTACTGGAGTTGGACCCTAGGGCAACCCGGTCCAACTCATCGAGTCTACATATGGACTCGGTGAGTTTCCTTCATGGACTCGCTCAAACAACCTCCTGAGGTAAAATATGCTTAACCAAATCATAGATCCAACCCTTAAACACTCGAAAGTCACGTAAAGGTGTAACCTTTATGTGCATTCAATCGATATCAAGCCTCAAATGGAGAAATAACACTAGAAATGACAACCTAGTCTCCAATTGCTTGTTTTCTTCCTAAAAGCTAGGAAATAATGACTCTAGGGACCTCTCATGGTCTAGATCTGATGTCATAATTCCAAAGAGGACCTCATACTCACTAGATCTCATAAAATTATGAAGGAAAAACGCTAAAACTATGAAATCCACCATATGAACGTGAAATGGAAAGAATTATACCTCCAAAGACAATATCTCAAGATGATTAGCTCCAATCCAAGCTCCCTTCACGTTCTAGATGGATCCTCTCTTCTTCCTCTAGCAAAATCACACAAAAGATGAAGAAATAGCCTCCTCTTGCCCTCAAACTCACTATCTCTACTCTCTAGGGTTTCTTTGGAACAAGGTGGCCGCAAATGAAGGCTATTAAGGTCTTTAAATAGGCTCCCAAAGACGGGGATTAGGGTTTTCCTAATCAGCACCGACTCGGCGAGTGAGATACCCGAATCGTCGAGTCCTATCGGAAAACCGCGCCAAGTTAAGACTCTACTCGACGAGTTGAGGCACGAACTCATCGAGTTCCCTCAGAAAAATTATAATTCAAGGTAATAAAACTGCATACCTAAACTCCAGCTGTTACAAATTATGTGTCGATAAAATTATGAATATATCACATTACCCAATATATAATAGATATTATTTATACAATCTATCTAGTTTTAATAATAGATACTAACATCATAAAGTAAACGTAGTTAATTATTATCGGAAATATAGGTGTTACAACTCTCCCACACTTATAATGATTTCGTCCCCGAAATCCTACACCTAATGCACTTTAAGAAAATTCCTATATGCTATCTTATTGGGGTTATTGAGGTCAATTCAGGACCTATCTGACATCTTCTCATCAATTATGATCCTCTATGCTGATTTGGTCGTATAATTTTGTTCTTTCCCTTAGATGTGTTCTCTAACTCCCTGCAAAGCTTTCCAAAACTAGGAACTCATCGATCCATACCTCCCAAATTTATACCCTACGACTCATGATCACCTTCTAACATAAAATGTCGATTTGTTCCTCCAACTAGGATCATTGTCGACTCGTTAAGTTATGAATAACAAGGGAAATTTATTTATGACACTCCAACAGAACACTATCAAATTATTAAATTTCAGGTGTTGTAACAACATGGAATTTAACCAAAGCTACTATAACGGATTTACTGGATCGAAACTTTGGAATCAATACTCTATTATTGTTGATAGACTCATCATAAAGCTTCCAACTTACTAAATTATAATGAACATTAGGTCACTAATATCTTTCTTGCAAGTCTCTAACTACTCTACCTACATTGGAAAATAATTGACATTCAAGCGATCTCACACACACGTGTTCAGGATAGGTCGTGACACTATCCAAGTACTTGGACTAAGATACTAGATCATTGTTGTCATCATCGTCCATTAGGTCTAAAGACTCACGATCAACAGCTTGGTGGTCTATAGACTCGCAACCGTTATCTCGCCATTCTGGAAGAACCCATTCATCGTAACGTTTTATGTCTATAAATCACAAAATGCCTCTGCTACTTGGCCTCTTGTGGCTACAACTGATTCGAGACAATTAACTTATGCAACACGGATGCTGAAGTCTGATCGTTGCCATATATTAACTTACACAGTTTATAGATTCAATTATAGTTTTATAATATCTTCCTCATTTATTAATAAAAGGAATAACTAAACCAAACACGCAGTATACCCTGAAGTCTAAAATAACACTAACACATCACTAAATGTGTGTGTAATCATACTCGACCATGACCTTCAATTGAACATACGTGCCTTAGAACTTACTCTAATTTCTTTTGATCTTCGGTGTCTTTTATTGTCAATCGAACTTTTGCATACAAGAAAACTTGGAGAGCTTAAACAAGTCTCCGACGATGTCCTTTCGCCTTACTAAAACTTCCAGTCCTTGGATCCTCTTGCTGCTTTTTAGGTTAAACTTTTACTACTACAACAACACTTGAACTGGCGAGGTACCTCCATAGCCGAATCTCTAGAAACTACAATTGCTTATGAAGGTTTTAACAAGGCTTATATACTAGATCCTTACTACTAATGCTATGGACTCTTAGTTAACCTTAGCTTATACTTCTAAAGTCAAGATCAACTGGTCAAAGATGAGGAAATGACTTTCTTCACCGATCCTCTCATGTATACCGCCAATACATTAGCAAACTTCGGAAGGTATTACTACCTCTTTTAATGGAACAACCCTTGTCAAATGATCTCTTCCTAGGCATCTATTATCTTGCTTATACTCATCTCAAATGGTGACTCGTAAAGAAAATGTGCTCACCTCTATCGCCGCTTCTACTACCGATAATCCTTGATATAGGTTTACTAGATCCTTATTATGGCTTAACCTAAACTCTCTGATTCTGGTATGTGTCTTTAATTGTCCATCCTTTTCTATACGAAAGTATTTAACGCACATTATAGTGAACTATGTGACCTAATGAATTTCTAGTCAAATGGCTCCTATGTTGCAGGGATAAATCCCATATCCTATATGGTTTTTTTTGGCCATCTGAGCCGAACCTGGAGATTTGGTAACTCCTAGACTCTACCTAACTCTTAAAAGGAAAATCCAACCATTCCTCGATAACCACTCCGAGAGACATATAATCCTATGCGTATTCTTGTAGAAGACTACCTTCTTCTTTTACCATAATAATTAAAACGAACAATTCAAACTTCCCTTCACACTCTCGCTTTAGGGGTTGATTCTGCCCCACTTGGGTTCGACACATTGTCTACTGTTTCTCATCACTAATCCAAACTAGCTCTGTTTATGCTATCTGTATCTCCTTTTGACTTTGAAGAAACTCATGTTTGTCATATCCAATGACCTTTGATATTTCCATCATAGTATTACTACTAGTGTTCATCGTAGGTGCTCTCTCTGTATGGCAGACCAAAAGAGTTCAAAGCATTTCCAAGCACAAGATCATCAAGAAACGCACTGACTCACACGCATAACTAATGGTATAGGAGGATATGACTAACTTAGTCAAAATACTAATAACAATGATAGCCTATAAATATAATACCCTCCTATTGCTATCTGGACTAATCGACTTGTTATCTTCCCATTGACCCTCTCGTAATGGTCATCTCAACCGTTTTTCGGAACCCCCGGATGCAAACATACGGAAGACACTCGCATGTGTCTTTTTATACTGTATACAACAAACGTCACTTCCCTAATCTCTCAAGCGACAATATATTAGTCTGAACCAATTTTTCGATGGATGTTCCTGGATCTGCACATGTTATTTTATCCTCCTATGAACCTTCAATCCCAACTTTTGATTTGTAGAATCAACTTACAATGAGCACACACATTCCGTCCTAACTCATCTTATGACGTGGTATCTATCTCGGCTATAGTAACGAACTTAACGATCATAACTTGATAACCTTTTGTTACAAAAATATTCATGACGATTTGAATTCTTATCTCTATGAGACAGACCCTGGTATGGAAGACACCATCCTTCTATTTTATTCTTCCTGTGTCAAAAGCTTGATCCTTCTTCCTTAGTTTATAAGAGGTCGACATACAACCACACCATAACAAGTAGCAACTCTAGCCGCCAATAACGAAGTCTGCAATTCTTCTGTCGATCATCGTGATCTTACTTAAATATCGTGACTAAAGTTGGCACTATTCCAAACAAGGTTCTCAGAACCCCACTCTCTTAAGCAAATTTATTTTATTTCGACTCAATCTTTTATGCCCTACTTGGTCCCGAACTTAGATTCACTCTTCTAAACATCACCGTACAACAGGAAATGACACCGTAAAGGAATTTTATAGTGTTAGCTACACTATCTACCAGTGACTTAGTAACTTTGTGATTCTTCCTGATCCAAGTGCAAGTCTTGTGCTTCTGGTAATATAGGCCTCTACTACCTTTCACACCTACTCATACTTGTCCCAAAAATTTTCCCGAAGTTTCCAAGTCACTTTCCAACACTACACATGATGACCACTAAAGATATATGCATGTGTCTTAACGAGCACATACACAAGATCTTGTTAGACTCCAGTAGGATTTTGTGTCTTTATCGATGTCCCACCGCATGAATATACGCCCTATCAAGCAAATATTAAATTTCCTAGTGTCTTTTTCTAGAAGTACTTCCATTTTACCATACTATTTCCCGAGGACGAACTTCTACTAATACAAACTAATTATTTGATAAATACGATTGAATGCCTCTAAAATCAAATAGTTTGTCGACTGAATGATAAGACACTACAACGGTTGGATTCAAACAAGAGCTACGCAATTGTGCTAAATCAGACAATCTAAAACTATTTAATTCTGGGAGCATGCAACTTATCGTATTTGTCACATAACTAATTAATATTAATATAGGTTCTATGTACCAATTAACAAGCAAATCCTTAGAACATTAGACATCTTAAGTATCGGGCAATTTATAACTAGCAATTCTTGAAAATATCCCTAACCTACATACTAGCATGCATTTCTACCATCTCATATAACAATAGCCATAACAAATATTAATATTTTGGGAATCACTTTCCTTTCTCAGCTCTGACTGACTGTACGCACCACATTTGATTGTTTGAATAAAGTTCTTTTTCTTAAAAAGATTTGTTAAGATATTTAGATCCTCAGTTTGAGTATGGAATCACACGAATGTTCATCCAGTTCTCTCATACCAGGGCTCTGATACGAACTTGTCACGTCCCGAATTTTCAACACAAAATTTTTCATTTTTTTAATATATGAAACAAAATTCCAAAAGCCCATATTAATTAAAAGATCATTGTCATACATTTATTATATATAAAAGAGAGTTTTAGTGGAAGTCTAAAAACATTATTAATTTCTTCGATGCGAGTATAGTCATGCTGGAGCCTTTTCACGATCAGAAGAACATCCTGAAAAATAGTTATTCAACAACTGTAAGTCGAGGCTTAGTGAGTTTTCCCAAGATACCATATATCACAAACATACACATGCATACAATCAATGGCTCACGACTTTTTGCCGATCCACCAATAATATGTGTATCTAGACTTACAGCCTACCTACCGTTTCGTCATCAACACACAGGTCTATAGGCTCCCGACCTGTCGCTGTTCCGCCTTCAACCCCTAACTTAACCATAATAATTTAAATATAATAACATTTAAACACATAGAGATTACGCTTATTCTACTAGTTCAAGTATAGTAACAATAAGCACATAGAGACTATTTTCGGCTCCATTCAATGACTCAATTATAATAACATAAAACACATAAAGATTATATTTCTACTCTAGTAGCTCTCTATCCTAACATACATGGATATATATTTTAATACATAGTATAGTAAGATAATTTATCTGATTACAATAAGAACAACAAGCTTGTATCACCTAATTAAGAATTAAGGTATAGGTTGGAAGGTTGTGATCGTAACACACAAGAAAGTCATATTATCTCCTTTTTACCATTTAGACTTTAAAGGTGAAACGAATGAATGAAAATTAATGAACAATATTTTTATTTATTATACCCGATGCAAATCTTTTATAATCAAACACGTAGCATCAACTTTTGACACGCATGTACGAATCAATCATAGTATTCCTTTAGATGATGTATTGTTCCATTTGATTCTAAGGGTAGCCGGTGTGGTGCGATCTGAGACCGCGTTTCTCTGCCAACTAAGTATGGAACACCGTCCCCAGGGTGCGGTTTCCTGCAGTCTAAACCGTGGTGCGGCCCTTCAAGACCGTGAATTCTGATTGGGTGGTCACTTTTTTGACCGTTAAAATGCAAGATTCGTTTATTTTTTTTTATTTTTTTTTTATTTTTGCTTTTTCTTTCCTATATATACACATATCAACTTAAGTTTTTTTTTTTCACAACACAATCTCCTCTATCTCTCAATTTTTTTTTTAAATCACTACTCTCCCAAAAATGTTATCTTCTTCATCTTCTGAAGAATTTCAGACCACTTTTTGATACCGCTATTGCGTGTGTTCAAATGGCGGAACAAACATACAACGTTGTATGTAACAACGCAGCTGCAAGTTCTCAACAGAGAATACGAAGATACATTTACAAAAATCGTGAAGAAGCCAACCAACGTTTGGTACAAGACTATTTTTGCAGAGAATGCCACTTACCAAGGGTATTATTTTCGTAGGCGCTTCAGAATGCTCAAAGGTTTATTCGAACGTATAGTTGAAGATGTAACGACGGAGTGCAATTTTTTCCAACAACGCTACGATGCTAGAGGTACACCCGGTTTCACTCCGTTACAAAAATGCATGGCCGCACTTCTTCAGTTAGCATATGACACTCCGCCTGATGCGTTAGACGAAAGTTTTAGGATGTTTGCTAAGATAGCACGAGACAGTCTCCATTTTTTCTACAAAACTGTGATTCAGTTTTATGGTCCAAAATATTTATGTAAGCCTACACGTAATGACATCCTGCAATTGCAAGCTCATCATGCTAGTGTGCATGAGTTTCCTGGAATGCTAGGAAGCTTAGATTGTCTCCATTGGGCATGGGAAAATTGGCCTACATCATATCGTGAGCAATTTACCCGAGGTGATCATGGTCACCCAACGTTAATACTTGAAGCAGTTGCATCACAAGATATGTGGATTTCGCATGCTTTTTTTGGTTCTTCTAATTCGATTAACGACATCAACGTTCTTAGCCATTCACCAATATTTAACAACATATACGATGAATCCGCACCAGATTCTTCTTTTCAAGTGCGTGGAACGCCATATAAGTATGGTTATTATCTGGTCGATGGAATCTATCCTGAGTATGCTGTGTGTGTTAAATCGTTTTCAGCTCTACATGGTTCTAGACGAAAGAAATTCAAGAGAGCTCAAGAAAGAGCTAGGAAGGATGTTGAGCGTGCTTTTGGAGCTCTAAAGAAACGGTGATTCATATTGAAAAAACTAGCAGCTTATTTGGGCGAGGAAAAACTTCAAGAAGTCATGTATATATGTATTATATTGCATAACATGATTATTGAAGACGAAGGAAGAGCGATATGTGCGTTTGACGAGGAAGATATCATACCAGAGACACAACCAATAGAAATTGGTGGCGAAGAGTATATAAATAGGAGAGCAGAGATACGTTGCACTGAAACATTTCACAATCTTCGCAATAATTTGGTGGAACACATTTACGAGGTTCAAAACATTAACCTTAATTTGGATCCACCGGATGACCCCAAAGACCAGTTCTCGGAGAACGACTTTATGTAGTTTCCTTTAGTTATTTTATTTATGTTTTTTAAGTTTCTAGGGTTATTTAAATATCATGTGTGTGGTTTTTTTTTTTTTTTATTTTTTTATTTTTATTTTTTTGGTAACGCAATGTACTGTTTTTTTTATTTTTTTATTTTTTTATTTTCAAGTAATGAAGAATTATGTTTTTTTTATTAAAATAGAAGGTATATTAAATTAAATTAGTTAAAAAAATGTTTTATTAAATTAAAATACTTAAAAAAAAAACAAAAAAAACAAAAGAAATAAAAAATGTGGCACCACACTCTTGGTGTGGCAAAAAACCACACTTGATTGGTAAAAAGTGACATGACGCTGATGTGGCGGAGGAGCGAATGCGGTTTCAGTAGCACGACTCCCTCCAACCTAATCTACTTCGTATGCTTACTCACTAACAAAAACTACACGTGTATAGTTTAATTAATTATAGTTGTACCATGAATTTGTAATTGACTAACACGTATCAAAGTGGTGTACTTGCTTTTATGAATTATAATTAAAATTCTCCATAAATTGATCCATTAACTTCTAGTTCATGCATCTTAATTTTTCTTTTTAACAATGCTACGCATATATATTGTAATAAATATGGATTCACTTTGTAAAGAAATATGGATCCATTTTACTTAAAAATATGGATCCATTTTGTTTTACATGGATACACTACTACACGTTTTCTTTTAATAAACTCAAAATTTTATAACCAATATATTATATACATATTCCATTTCTTTCTCTTCTACTAAGATTATATTTAACTTCACTATATTATTTAAATTTTTAAATATCATAATTGATTATTTCATTTATATAAATATACATATATAAACAAAGTAGAATTTATAGCTATTTATATCCTTTGTTAAAAATGATATCATAACTTATAAAATATGTGTCGATAAAATTATGAATATGGCACATTACCCAATATATAATAGATATTATTTTACGATCTATCTAGTTTTAATAATAGATACTAACGTCGTAAAGTAAACGTAGTTGATTATTATTAGAAATATGGGTGTTACATTAAGAGCCTAGTGCTTCAAGTGTGACACCTCAAATGGTTCACAGAACATCAAATACATTTACAATAACTTGAGAGAAATGAGATACTTCATGAAATCGACTAGCCCTCACCATTCATACATAGTGACCGATTTTTGGGAGAAATAACATGGTGTAACCCTAATTGTCATGGTTTTTCATTTCTTGGATCCATGGGTTCAAAAACACCATGGAGCATCCATAATGTTAGGGTGCAAAGTCATGTTTGGACGAGACTTTACCCACTTGTGTGTGTAATGAGTTTCTTTTCCTTTATAAGGAAGTGAGTGACACTCATTTTATGAAAGGAACCATTTTGAGTGTTAGACTAGAGAGAGAAATTGTGTACAAACCCATTTGTATAATCTTTCTAGATCTAATATGAGCTTACATAGATTTATTTACTCCTTGTGTTCTTGATTTTACATGTTGATTCACTAGATCTTTCATATTCCGCACATGCCATCTTAATCAACACCTCATCAATTGGTATCAGAGCGGGTGTTCTTGATTGGATCAAGAATTGATCCTTTATGGCTATCTTGATTAAGTGATTCTTCATGTTCTTATTGATCTTCCTGATTAGAAAGTGTTGTGTGTTCTAGAAGTCGAATTTTTTCCTTGATCTGATCCATAATTCGACTTTCTCTCTCTAGAATACTTGTTTGTATTACTTTCTCTCTCTAGAAAACCCATTCGAAATCACTTTCTCTCTCTAGAAATCTTCGAGTTTTTGTGATCATGGTGAATTTGCCTTACAATTCTTGGATTGTGATCGTTGAAGGTATCAAATACAAAGTCAATAAAGATCAATATTATGGGTTGGTGTTAAAACAAGTTATTTTTATGGGAAACTATGGTTTCTTATGGAGGATTGAAGGATGATCATGGAAGCTTGAAATTTCAACCACTGTGTGAGATCAAATGGTTGGCTGATATTACATGGTCCATAACAACACGTAGTAGTGATAAGATTGGAGAAGAAAAATATTTGTTCCAAAAGAAATCTGTCTCTCTTATTGAAGACCCAAATGATCTTCGTACTCTTAAGTTTGTTGAAGTTCTTGACAATGGAGTTCAATGTGATGTTCTTGATGTTCAAGAAAATGGAGTTCAAGTTGATTCTCAAGATGAAAAAGTTTTTTGATCAATTGGAGTTCAAACCGATGATATTGTGTGTTCTTGTGATTCGTTTGAAGGAATGATTCCGTATCGGAAGCCGATGATTCAAGAAGTTCACAAGTATCAAAATCCAAAAGATTTGATTCAAACTCAAAATGTTCAAGTTGGGGAAATTGGGTTTGTTCATTAGATCAAGTCTTCAAGATGCAAAAAGATGAGAAAGAGAAAGAAGAAGAAGATTAAATGGAAGAACAAGCGGGTTTATTCACAAAAATCTTCAAATGTTGTTGTGAAATCTAATCCGTGAAGCAAATTTGGGTTCCAAAGCAACAATTTCCAAAGGTTGCATTGAATTTGATGTCAAAACCCAAATAAGTTGGTGGTTCTTCTGAAGATGCTATTTGAATGTTGAAGAACACGAAGAACGAGTTGTACATCACGCAAAGTGGGTGGTACAATGTTCAATTTGGAGATTTTCTTATTCCAACAAAAGAACCAAGGTCTTCCAAATTCGATTCGTTCGTTGAAAATGGAAATCGATTCGTCAAAAAGGTATCATAAATTCTTCAATGGATTCCAAAATGTTCATAAATTTGATTCGTGCGTTTGCATTTTTCAATATTGATCATTTTGTTTCGTTGGATATATTTTGTTCTAAGCCCCATTGTTGATCCAAGATAATTTTTTTTAAGATCAAAATTATAATCAATTTTTTTTAATCTCGAGTACTATTCTTTTATTCAGCTAATTTGGAAAATTTTCATTTGATTCAATTCGAATCCTAAACTCGATACTACTATTCATATGATTGTACCATTTTTCTGAGCCCAATGTTTTTTTTGGATCTATTATATTCATATTATTGAGCTCATATTTTTTCTTTTGATCCGATAACAACATAACGTGAGCCCAAAATTTCATTAAACCGATTTGATTCCTTATTCACTTTTGCTCTACATCGTTTACATGAATAAGCAATCTAATACTCATGTCTCGATCTTTAATCAAATTGTTCTTGAGTTTCATTCTCGATTCAGCATAACGTGAGCCTAAAATTTCATTAAACCGATTAGAAATTATTTGTGATTCTAAACTTGTGAATCGATTAGGTTAGTTGTGTTCAATCACAATAATCGATTATGATCAAGTAAGAGTCAAGAAATCAAAAATTGGATCTTTGATTTGTATGAATATTGTCAAGAACAGTTGAATGTGATGAAGAACAGCGAATGAAACACTTTTTGATCTGAAATTGGATATTAGATTCGTCGATTTCGTGTTTTGTTGATCTTTGACTTTGAAAAGTCAAACTGTGAAAAAGCCAAATTCGAGATTTGAGCAGTGAATGGATAAGTTGGTAGATGAAATCGATAGATACAAGTTGCTTTGTGATTGTGAATGTCAAAATCAAGTTGAATTTGGTTCAAATTTCGAACTTGGTTATGGTTTTAATCTTGAGTTGCAAAGGATTAAAGTGCGTTAGTTGTTCTTAGTATCGACTGGGAAATTTTTTTTAGAGTTGAATTTGGAATCAAAGTTTGACTGTATTGGTGATCGGGAAATCTGGGTTGATAGTCGACATTAAAAACTTGATATCAACTGGCACGCGAAGTCTTGGATTTTGATTTTGAATGATGATGATGTAATAGACGATTTAGTATGGATTTCGAAGAAATGTTAAACAAATTGATGAATGAAAAGAGAAGAGGGTGTGCTAAAAGCAAAGTCTTGTTGATTAAAAGCAAAGTGATGAGATTTCGTTATTTTGATATCAACTGATTTAAAGGGTATTGTGATGAATAAGCAAAGCACGAAGGATCTCTTAATGTCGATTTTAACAAGGAATATGGAATTTGATTTCGAAACTTTTGAAAATTGGAGTTCAAATGAACAAAGAAGGGTTGATTGATTCGAAGGTTATTTGCTTTGGGTTTGAGAAGAACTGTAAGAATGAAAATTTGGTTGAAAGGAACGAAAACATTACTGTTCACTGGGTAAGGCTTCATATTCTTAGTGTTTGATTGGGGAAGATGAAGTTTCGTACGAAGGGTGGACAAGATTTCATACGAAGAGTTGAAATTTCATGTGTTTTGAATAAGTGTGCAAATGTTACGAAAATGGCCCCTGAAATTTTGTCTGTTTTGCACCTTTTCAAAACCCTTCGTATGAATCAAAGTTTCGTATGAATTGAAAGAAAATGGAAAGTTTTGAATTTGACTCCTGAGCCTTCGAATTTTTGTCACTTTGAAAAAAACTTCAAGTTTCATATGTTTAACACTTTTCACCCAAATTCGAAATTATTTTGGAGCTTCGTATATTTTGGGGATTCTTCATATAAAATGAGAACAAGGGTAGAATTTTTGAAAATAGTCCCTCAGGCTTTGAATTTTTGGCAGTTTTCGCCCAATTTCGAAAAAGGACTAATTTTTGCTGGAAATTGAAGATTGTGCATTTTTGGTCCCTACAGTTTGTGCGAATTTACGCTTTGTGCCCAGTTTCGCAAATGGGCTAGAGTTTCGCATATTTGACTGTTTTTGGTGCAATGGGTCCTTTCAAGTTTCAGAAAGTGACAATTTCTACCCGGTTTTTAGAAAATCTTACAACTTTCACACGAAAAGTCAAAATTTTCACAAATTGGAAATTTTTTGTGGCTTTTTTCGTGATTGTTTTTCGTGCAAGATTTTTCGTGATTCATTTTTGGTACACATCAAGGGGGAGTATGGTATTGTTCATTCCTTCGGAGCTTCTCACCCTTAATGGGTTTTATAATCATTTTTTGATTATAAAAAGGGGGAGAATGATGGGTATTCGAAGCTTCTCGGGTTTGTCAGATATTCATTTGCGGATTTGAAGACCCGTGATACTTCGAGGGGGAGTTTGGTCTTGATCGCGCTAGCTCATTGGAAACTAAAGGCGGAGCATCCACTCCTAACTTTGAGGAGGAGAATGTTAGGGTGCAAAGTCATGCTTGGATGAGGATTTACCCACTTGTGTGTGTAATGAGTTGCTTTTCCTTTATAAGGAAGTGAGTGACACTCATTTTATGAAAGGAACAATTTTGAGTGTTAGACTAGAGAGATAAATTGTGTACAAACCCATTTGTATAATCTTTCTAGATCTAATATGAGCTTACACAAATTTATTTACTCCTTGTGTTTTTGATTTTACATGTTGACTCACTAGATCTTTCATATTTCGCACATGCCATCTTAATCAAAAACCTCATCACATGGAGCATCCTATGAGTTTTAGCCCAACTTGATAAACCATGGAGTATTAGCCCACTATACAAGTATGGATGATTTACACAATCAACCCATATATTTAATTAGTCTCCTTTTGATCACTTAATTAATTCCAAATTAATTCTTGATCAATACTAATTAAATAATATTATTAATATATTAGAACTTGTAATATATTAATAAACCTTAAGTGTTATTTCTCTCATTTTAGTCTATCAATATAATATATTGTTGAGCCCTGGCGGAAAAAACCCTGAATCCAACCTAGTTCCCTCACCATAGATAACCAATACTCCCCCACTTGGGGTTCGAACAACCACACACTGACCCTCACAATCGATCATGACACTAAAACGAATCAGCCAGTCCATACCCACTATAACGCAAACATCCCCCATGGGAATCAGAATCAAGTCAATCAGATAGGATACCCCAAAGACCTCTAGAACGTAACCACGATAGACAAATGAAGCAAAAACCCCATTTTCGTTGGCTATGGAAACTCGCAACGGACAATCTAGCTCCCCTAAAGGCACACCGAGGTCCCTGCTAAAAGATCGAGAGGCAAAAGACCGACTTGCTCCCGAGTCAAACAATACCAGAGCAGGCAAAGAGTTCACTAAGAACGTACATAACATAGGTGCAAACACATAAGCATCCAACAAACATAATCAATGAGTTAAGGGATAGAAACATATCAGCCACTACATCTAGTGTTGTCCTGTCCTCCTCAATAGTGAGCTGGAAAGCGCGTCACCAAGCCTTCGGAGGCTCTGCCCTACCCTGACTCCCATCAGTGATCCTTAAAGTAGCTAGTACTAGGGCCTATGCTGGCTTGGCGGCGAGTAACAGATAATTGGTCTTCACATGACTAATCCGATTGCAGTGGTAACAAATCCTCATATCCTGAACCGGGGATAACTGGCGGCAATCCCTCGCAAAGTGCCCATCCTTTCCGCACTTGCAGCACACACCACTAGATCGAAGAGCTCCACTGTGAACCTTCCCGCACTTCCCACAAGAGCGGTCACACTAACCTCTAGACCTAGAATCAATAGCTTTGAACCGCTTCAGTGCCGACTACACCTGTGCCGGGGAGTGCCTCTGCTCTCTTAACTACATCTCAATCTCAAGCTTACGCCACCTAGCAGCCTCTTGTAACTCTAGCAAAGTATCACATCTCTAAGTAGACATGAACTATCTAATGTCAGTATTAAGCATGCTCAAATAACGAGTCATCTGAACCTACTCAGAAGCAAACTCCAGGCAAATCATCGCCCTCTCAGTAAACATCCGGGTGATCTCCATCACCGAATACGTACCTTATCTTAGATCCAAAAACTCATGAGCAAACCTCTGACGCTAAACCCTGGGAATGTAGCGAGTGTGGAACATCTCCCTGAACTAATCCCATGACATAAAAGCTCTCCGCTCATCAGAATATGACCAAGTAACAAGCCTCCACCAATCCTCAGCAGGTTCAGAGCGCACCTAACCCTCTGGTCAGCAGGACATGAACACGTGAAGAAGCATCCCTCTACATCAGATAGCTAACTCATTTCCATGATCTGGTCCTGGACTCGTCAAAAGTTGGGGCTTCATGTTATTGAAGTCCCGATACTAAAAGGTCCGACCATCCCCACTGCCTGCAGCTGCTACAGCTGCGAAGCGGCAATGGCAGCCATCTCAGCAATGGTTGCATAGTTCTGATCGAAATACTCCACTATAGCTGTCTTAATAGACCCAAACATCTTTGGCAACTCAGCTTAGAAAAGTGCAGCAACTTCATCGTGCAGGATTTCCCGAATCCTAACATCTAACACATCTGGTCTCATCTCACCTAATGTCCCTGACGATGCTGGATTGTCCTGACTGCTAGCTCCTGATCCCGACCCAGATCTGGTAACAAATCGCCTAATAACCACCATACTAAAAAAATACACCATGGATATCTCAGATAATCCGCATAAACAATGGGGAACCAACTCCCAACAAAACCCTAGGGGTTGTGACTTCCTTGCTACACGTATGGGTCCTGTGCTTGGAGTAGTACGATCCCATACTACCTTCCACACCTACTGATATTTTTCACAAGGATCATCAAAACACCCTAGAAATACACATAAACATTGGCGGAACTCAAACCTCACTCCTAGAGGAAGGATAAGTATCTCACAATTGGCTGACTGACCCTGCATAACTTATCCATGAAACTTCCACCAACCCTATAGCACTCGTGTATGCTAGGCACACATAACATTGAACCCTATAGACATTCCAATATCCAATCCTACCCTAAGCCCTTCATCAAATAGGAACATGATATCAGGCCAAATCAAACATTCTCAGGCTATAAGATCTTAGTTATATACAACCATGATGCATACATTAAGCAAATATAGTAATGATGTCAAGTTCATATAAGGAAAACCCTAGGCTATCAGGCATCATATAATCATGAAAATTCTATAATTCAATTCCTGAAGATCCCTAGCCTATCACTAGCATATTGTTCTAATATATCACAATATCAATAATAATAAGGTTTTTGGGGTCTACTTACTAGCTCCGACTGATCGTACACTCTACATCCTCCTTTAATATTTTGAAAACCTTTTTGAAAATTATTTTGAAAACCTTTTCCTTAGTTTGAGACTGGGTTCACATGAGTGTTCCTGCAATTCACTCAAACCAAGGCTCTGATACC
This sequence comes from Lactuca saligna, assembly GCF_052625555.1. Lineage (NCBI taxonomy): Eukaryota > Viridiplantae > Streptophyta > Magnoliopsida > Asterales > Asteraceae > Lactuca > Lactuca saligna. Next base: position 98,596,964 of record NC_136425.1, on the reverse strand, counting down.
AATTTGTAACATCCATAAAATTCATAAAAGTTTAAACTTTTTCAAACATCCAAATATACCATTTATTACAAATTGTTTTCAAAATAGCTTCTCATCAGAGTAATTCCTAGAAATCATAAATCAAAATATGAGGAGGTTCTTATTCAAGCCTTCGCCTTCCTGCAATCCTCTGAAGTACCTAAAACCATAAACCAAAACTGTAAGCCCGAAGCTTAGTGAGTTCCCCCAAAATACCAACGCCATATCACAGATCAATATCATAAACAAACAATATGCATAGAGTCTTCAGTATTACTGGACCGCCCCACCAAGCCTTCAGTCCAAGTTTGTAAAACTTGTTACTTGGTACTTGTTAGGCTGACTACCAAGTAGCAAGTACTCGAGAGTACACGGGGAGTACTCGGATTTGGTAATTCATGTAGAAATAATTTTAGGGAAATTATATGTGTGAAAATCATAAGTTAAAATCAAAAGTTGATTGAAATATATAACAAAATTAGATAAATGTGAATACACAAAAAAAAAATGCATAATGGTCTCACTACATGAATAATTATTGAAAATTATATATATATATATATATATATATATATATATATATATATATATGTATGTATGTAGTAATAAACACATCTGTGTGTTAAATAAATAGTAATTAAGTATATTATACACATTAATCACTGAGCTGACCAGGTTTTACAACACTGCTTAGTTCAGTAAGGGGCCGATCGGAGTACTCGGGATTCTGCAACTCACCTCGGTAAGGGGCTGAGTAGCGAGTACCCAGAGGAGTACTCGGACAATGTAACGAGTTTTACAACACTGCTTCAGTCTATCTGTCCCACTCTTAGAACTTTCAGTATGTTTGGACCACCTCGTCGGCCCTTTAACCCGTCTGGACCATTCTCCAGGCCTGTTGGCCTAAAACACAAAGCAAGACTGCCTCAACCCATCTGCAATCACACAATCAAAACATAGATATCAAATGCTAGCTAGCATATACAGACAGTCATACAAATCTAATAGATCACTAATCATAGCATCATCCTATATACCAAGATACAGATCTAACAGATCATTAAACATAGCACCATCCTATATACAAGGATACCGTTATAACAGATCACTAAACATAGAATCATGCGATAACCAGGATAACAATCCAAAAGGGCCAACCTTGGTGCTTTCGAACCTGTTAGTATAGTGAGGACAACTTACCTCATAAGTAGCACCGCCTAAAAAGATCCAACTCTCGAATCACAGCTCCGAGCTCAACCACCTATAATAACCATGTGACTAACTTCATAAATATCCCGAATTCCCAAAAATATCCTCAGAGTCATACTTGGTCAACCATGGTGAAACTCAACAGTCAACAGTCAACATCAACAATCTATGTTGACCCAACTCGTTGAGTTCCTTCGATGTTCAGAAAAATGGGAGAACCCTTAGCCAACTCACCGAGTTATTTCATCAAGTCGCCGAGTTCGTTAATCATCCAAAAGATGGGAAAACTCGATATAACTCGTCGAGTTGGCTGAGCAACTCATCAAGTTCTTTAGTATCTAGAAAGTGGGAAAAACCTCACCAACTCATCGAGTTGGTATCTTCCTAGCTTTTATGCATTTAGATGCTTTCAAGAGAGGTCAATGCTCCAAACTACTGATCTGGTCCCCTATGACAGAGATACCACGTAAAGTTGCTAACTTTACGTCCATGCATGGCACCAAAGGGGCTAAAACACTCAACCAAGCCTTAACAAGGGACCCAAGGTTATGTTCATAACATTCTCAAATCCAAGATTGACCCTAAAATATGCTAATAATGGCCATAAACTTTCAAGAAAAGAGATCTAATAAAAGGATGATCAAGATAACGACTTTATACCTCCAAGTTGCTGCAACAACACTAAAAATCTCGAATCTTGAGATCCGCTCTTCAGCCTTGCACCAGCAACCTCAAGCTCCTTCAAGAACAACACCAAAGAACACACTAAAAACTCTCATACACTTAAAATGGGGAAAGAGGCACAATTATGGTTTTCTCTGGACTGAGGGGATGATGAGGGAGGCCAACAATGAGTCATAAGTTCTTTAAATAGCGTGCAAAACCCTGAAATTTTGGGTTTCATAAACAGCGTCCACTGGTTGAGTTTTTGTAAACAACTCATCGAGTAGAGAGTTTCCAACACGTCGAGTCCGAGTCCATCAACTCGTCAAGTTCCAAGAATAATTCATCGTTAAAGCAAGAAATCTCATACCTGAGAGTCGGCATGTTACAATATCAAGTTTAAAACTATTTTATTTTTAAATAAAATGTTACGTGACCAAATAACATTTATAAACTAGATATGAGTTTTCCATATAAAGAGACAACTTATTGTAGTATGTTTCACATAAGCAAGTTATGTCAGCACATGTCCCCCCCCCCCCCCCCCCCCGGCCGCGGGAACAATATAAAAACTATAAAAAGGGTCGTAAGCACTCAACTTAATGTGTGATTTTCGGTTTACATATTAATGTGATTTGTTTTTTGGAAGCACCGTGAGATAGCACGGATATCAACAAACTTTGATCCGAGTTTGGACTTGACTTAAACCCACTAAATTAACAATAAAATCTCAAGGCTCCGTCTTGGAGTTATCACCAAAAAATGGCAGCAAGAGATTGCATCAAAGTGGTGGTGGTCGAAGGAGGATCACAGCGGCAAGAGGATGCTCTGCTAGCCTCCTGGCTATTGTTGTTCCTTTTCTGTCGATAACAAATAACGAAGGAAGTGAGACAGGAGGTGTTTGAGGCTACTAGTCATCGAAAATAGGGGGAATAAGGGAGGAGATTGATGGTTCTCGGTGGTGGAATGCACATCCAGCATGGGCGGGGGGTTAAAACCACAAAATAGAGAGATTTGGAGACAGCGAAGGAATAAGGCGTTTTGGCTATTAATTGGTGATCAAACGAGGAGCCAAAGGGTCTCTTTTGTAGTCTCTAGTAATGTTACATCTCAAATTTTAGACCAAAATTTTCATTTTTAGGTTACCAAAATAGGGTTTCACAAGACAAGTTATCAAATAGATAATTATCCAAAACAATCAATATCATAAAATATCAGAGTTCACATCCATCCCAATAGCAAATATGTATAATCAAACATTTGCCTTCCCAAGGTCATCAAAAGTACCTACCACATATAAATAAACAACTCTAAGCATGCATCTTATGATGGGTTTTGGTCATAAGACATCCTATGTGCTCATACAAACCCTAATGCTTGGATCTAGGTTTCTCTATTGTACATGCTTTGAATCCAAGACTATAAACCCTAATTCTAACATATGGAAATCGACATTAACATATAATTAGGTTTAAGAACATACCTTGATTGTTATATAGCAATAACAATCACAACTCCACCTTGGATTGACTTTGGAACACTTAAAGTCACAAGTGTCACTCCTCTAATGGCTTACAAACACCATAAGCAAATGGAGAAGGTATAAAGAGAGAAGTGAGAGGTTAGAATTCGTATCTAGGACCTCTTGGGAAGGGATACACGAATTCATGGCCCTAGGGGTGTTTATATAGGTGTAGAGATAGGGTTTCAGTCATTATCCTTATCTAGTTGATTATCCATTAAGCAACCAATAAGATAATCCTTGAATCCTTATCATACTTGAATTCTAAGGCTTTCCAACCTTAAATTCGTCCACCATATAAATAAGATAATCCTTACCTTATTTTGTAACTATCACATAATTACAAATCAGCCCCTCTAGTTTAATTAATTACATTTGATCACAAAACTAATTCTTAATTAATTATTGACCAATATTAATTAAACAAATATGATTTCTCCTTTAATATATTATTCTTATAACATATTAATAAATCATATTATCCTCTCTCTCTTTATTCATTTCTCCAATCAAGTTGCTTTGGTGAAGGCAACCCAAAAGGACCATGCACCATCGGGTCAAGTACATACCAAAATAGTTATGGACTTAGACACTAATCCAACAGTCTCCCACTTGGATAAGTCTAACAACTATTCTGCGTATGACTTCAGATCCTGATCTGCAATCATAGCTTTCCAAAGCCGCTATCAACTCTGATCATATCAGATACGCGTGTCCTTAGATAAGGGATCATATATTCCTCCATTCTAGATATCGTATGAGATATGATTTTTAAATCATTCTCTTTGTACTATATCTCGATTTCCGATTTATGACGACAGACTAATTGAACAAATCAAATTAGCCCTAGCCCGGCCGAGCATTTACGTTTGTCATCACTAAACAATCGAGGGGCCCAAAGATATCGCTTTTATCCTACTTTGGATAAAAGGAACGGATAAAATTTGATACAATGCTCGCTTGCACTCACTCACCGAATTACACACAACAATATGTTTTATAACACCAAGTTACTGGTGCGTTTACATATTATCAATGTGCAACCGATCAGCAAGATACAACTCACACATCTCGGTTTCAAGAATATAAGATGTTATCGTCTCACTAATCACTCGAGATAGTGATCCAAGTGAGCGTGGGTTTAATCCAACGCTCAAATCATATTCATAAGCACTCATGAACATTGCAGCAAACATTTGCTTATGTCTAATACTCTTTTAGACAATCCACACACCAATTCACGACAATCTTCATTCATATCTACTTCGAACATATGAACGATTGTGGCCCGTTTGAATAATCCGATTATTCTTAATAAACTCAATTATTCTGGAAGTCAAAACATGCAAGGTGAAACACAAGAATAATACTAATCCCATATGGCCTCAAACCTTTGAGTATAAACAAAACACGTTTTATTTATCACCATATCAATTACTCATTATTTGTCGTTTCGGGTAATCAACTTCTTACTTGAATTCCAACACTTGTCCCATGCTCCTAGCATGCACACAATGTTTACCTATGGTTCTTACTTTTGTGAAGTAGACAAATTGAACACATTTCCAATCATTCTCATTTTACAACTCCAAATCCATTTTCTTAAGTGTAAGAATATCAAATTCTTGTTACTTATAGAATATACTAGATTCTAACACTTTATGCAACGATCCTTTTGTAATGTCACTACACCAAAGTCTCAAAGACTATTGCCAATTATATTACAAAGTCCTCTATCGGAGATTGTTACAAGACAATTCCTTAGATACGATGTCTCTTACTCAAAGCACATTCCTTTGAACATCCTTTTGCATAAAGGTTTCTAATCTAGTCATAGATTTTCAATATTTACTTCCCAATATGTACACGCTTCCATATGACAACTAATTTCTTAATAGAATATTATCTATTCGTAATGATGTCGATATTGTCCATCCAATATGGAAACATTTCCATAATTTCCAATACTATACTTCCAACTACTCACAAGCGACCAATTCTTGTCGAACTTCGAATCGTCCTTTGATAGTTGTTTAATTATTTTAGTCAGAACCAATTCTAGTCCCTTTTCCCTCTAAATGCGCTGGACATTTGGAAAATTTTAGAATGGTCAAACATTAAAGCATTTGCAATCGATCCTATACCCGAAGCGTATGGGACACGACGCACAATGTTTTATTTTCTATGTTCTCAAAATTCGAATTGTGAAGAGGAATGCCGTAATCATAATCGAAACTTTAAGAACACACTATGTACCTTTGACTAAATTTATCAACATTTCACAACCTAATCCTTTAGATTTGAAATGAAGCATAATATTCTCTCCCTTGATTATAGCAAAACAACCTTTCAACTCTTACAACTTTGCAAAGTATGACTCTTGTTTTCTATAATTAATATTGCCAACTATGCAATACTTGCCTTAATAATCATACAATCATAACATTTATGCTCCCACTATCATGATGATTATTATAAAACATAACACTTATGCTCCCACTAGCTTCGACATGTATTCATAAACATCTTAACTTTCAGAAAAACAATACTTATTGAATTTCTTAAGTTCATGTTTCTAATACTTAGTGCTTTGATAATCTTTTATCAAGACTTCTTGAACTTATACACTTTTGCCTTAGATAGTTCATATGTGTGTCTTAACAATTAAGACTAATTGCCAAACCTCACAATTCAAATTATGGAAAGGGATGCCGTAACCATGATCGAATTCGAGAATGCAATTTTACAATCACTATCTTTTAAAATCTTTCTTAGTGAAAGCATTTTCTCACAATCATTTTCATGAAGGAGGAAATCTTATGACACTTAGATTTAAACGGTGTATGTGTTCCTATCCATGTGAATTTGTTAAAATCCAAAGTTTACGACAAATTCAAACTCATATGGATCGAACTTTCTTAATCTTGATTTCTTGCCTTATGGTAGCACAGCTGCCCACCACGTCTTCCAAGTAGTTAAGTAGCTCACCTTTTCCTATCAATGTACTTTCCATTGATCAATGTCCTTGCCTTTTATGCATTAAAATGAGAACTCATAGGACTCACATGCATAGTTAACTCGATTGGATTGGCACAGAAACAAAATAATATCTTCACGATAGGTTGTAAACCTCAACTCGTGTGCTAGTGATGATCGATAAGGCTTATTTGATTTGTTCTTGAAACTTTTCAAGACTATTAAGACTCCCACTGACTCCTTGACATATACGATTCTCTAATCAAAACATTTCTTGACAAACAAATATTCAAGAGTTAGTGTAGCTTATATCAAAATAAAACACTTCATAATTTTGGTCTTAGTTGGTCTTTGTCTTATCCAAGACATCAGAACTTTCCACAATTGATGAATGTTATAAACCTTCTTAATACTATTCACTCAATGTCACAATCTTGACTTTAAGACTTGTTTTGGAATGAAGTATGATTGGCTTCTTGATTTGACCATTTCTTCAATCTTTGATTCCTCTTCTTGGACATACAATTGTACCAAGACTCATTAGAGGATCAATTGAGATATGGTTCTTAATCATTAAGACCTATCATAAAGCATAAAAGCTACTCTCCCTTCTTCTTAGAATGGAGAAACTCTTATCTTTCTGCCTACTTGATTCTTCTTATTCGTTTTGCTATTGATCTAAACCCTTTAAATAATTCAAAATTACACTTAATCTTGTAAGTGTAATCATATTTACTAAGCCTTTAGTAAATCATGACGAATATCTTTGTTACTCTTATGGTGAACTTGATCAACACACAACTTTGTGTACTCGATCTCCTAGTCCTTCACTTGACACTTTGTCGATGAATTAGTCCAATTTCCAAATACGAAATTTCTCATTCATCATGCAATCAAGTTGCATGATTCCAAGTTTCTGTCCAATTGAAACTTGGGCGATGAGAAACTCTCCCTATTTGGTAAATTCTCGACATTTCCATAAATAACATAACTAAGAATCATATCCATTCATTGTAGAAATATGCAAACATCAATTTTCACATAACGATTTCATTGCAAGGAAGTAAACAAATAAATAAATAAGTCAAACAAAATTTATTTTATTTATAAAAGCAGCGGAAAAACATTTGTCCTTACAATGCAAAATCTATTGAAAACTATGTAAAAAGAAAATTTCTAACAACTCTATCATAACTATCTAAGCTCAAAATCCAAACTTCAAGTCCATGCGATCAAGATCGATCTCTTGTGATTAGATTCATCTTGCTCTCTTATCAAGCTTCCTTTCTTTTCACCGATCCTTCAAAACATTCAAATGCAATCTTATCACATCATGTATTAAGAATCAATGAATAGGAACTTAATGGAGTTAGATAGTGGATTCTTACCTAAAGCGTAGTCATACTTTTGACTCTCCCATCTCTTAGATCTCTTAGGTAAATAGGGCAACTTCGTCTCCAATGCCCCTTATCTTGGCAATAAAAGCAAATTGACTCCTTTGGAACAACACATGGAGCTACTTCAGACATCGCCTTTCTCTTATGATCAAACTTTTTGATCATTGCATGTCTTTCATTGCCATTGTCTATATCCATAGAGGTCTTGAAGGCAGATTCACCAATCAACTTTGCTTTTCTATTGCGCCAAACCATTGTTGATTCAGCAGCAATAAGCATGTAGGTGAGATCTATAAGTGTCACGTTGTGGTTCATCATATAGTACTCACTTACGAACTCACTATACGAGTTAGGAAGTGACTGAAGAACCCAATCAACAACCATCGCTTCACCGACAACGGATCCCATCATTCTTAATCTATCAATGTGTGACTTCATCCCTAAGACGTGTGCACACACCGACTTGCCCTCTTTATGTTTACTTGCCAAAAGGGCTTGAGTGATATTGAACTTTTCAATTTTACAATCTTGTGGGTTAGGGAGAATAATTGGAGGAGGAGGAGGAAGTGAAGCATGATTTCTTGTTCCTCGATCGAATCGTGGAATATCATCTTCATGTGGAATGCTTGTTCCACGGGATTTGAGAAGACCATAGTTGTCGAACTTTGACATCGGGAGAAAAATGAATTCAAATTAGTTGATTGATTGAGTCCTTGGTAAATCACCCAAATGAAATTCCAAGGCTAGGACCCAACACAATATCCTACAACTCAGGAGAGGGATGCCGTAACCCAAATTGCAGAACATTTGAAGGTAAGTGAATGACGATTCACTAGTTTCCACCATGAAAAACGAAAAAGAAATTTAAGTTTTAAATCTATGAAAACTCCTAGATCCTTTGAGATTCATTGAACATTTCAATGACATGTTTAAATCTCGATATGCCCCTCTTGTTTGTGACTGGGATGCCGAGGATCACAAAGCGGGTGTGAATAACCATGCAAACTTACATGGTGCCCTCACATGTTACAGTCACTTATTCGATGTGCCGGTAAACCACACACGCTCCATCGAACTATGACAAACATTGAGTCACCCTTTGCTACCTTTGCTTAGAACCATTTAGTGTGCCGGTAAACCACACACGCTCCACTAACGTCTTCGCAAGGGCACAAAGTGTAATTTCATGGAATTGCATCAATTCACTTTTGCCTAAGTAACTAAGATTGGGAATTTGAAAAACATTTAGTTACTTTGTATTTCATTATACTTATAATGGAAGGTTTCGTCCTATCCTACCCGTTCGGCTAACGACCCTCCACTAGTCAAGAGTGCGGTGGGTAAGAGTGGATACCCATTCAATCGCCATTTTATAGGCAATTTCCTTAAACACCCCTTATAGACCAGCTTCGTGAATGAGGCCTACTAACGGTAAGACTGACTTTTACTCATACACATATATAATGTTAGACTTTTAATGTTATATATAGTATAGGGTGTATTTTATACTTTTAAAATACTATATGGTTAACTTTAACAATTACACTTTTAATTCAATTAAATGGTTAACCTAAACTTTTATGGATTTATTAAACCTCTTTTAATTATACTCCTTAATTAATTAATAAAACCATAAGGGTGTGATTTGAACTTTTCAAAATATTACTAGAGTTTTAGAATTTAACATTTCTAATTAAACTTTTAATCAACTTTTAAATTCCAAAACTTGAGGGCAAATTTTGAAACCTTTTTCAAAACATTAGGGTTTTAACTATTTAAATTTCAAAACTCCAAAACTTTTGGGTTCAAATTTAAATTATAAAACCTAAAGGGGAAAATATGAAACTTTTCATAACAACAAGGTTCAAATAACAAATAATCTAAACTAACATTTAGTTACATAATTATCCATATTTGATTTGTTTAATGATTTCTTGCAAAACAATTTATCAATTTACTCAAAATAATTAATCAATTATCTTATAAGGAAACAATTATCTTGTTAATTGATAATTATCTTTAATTATATCAACAATATAGTCATATATATCATAAAATCGGATTTATATTGATCTAACATGATAAGGTAACTATCCATATGCAAAAACAGCAAGAAATCCCTAGATAAGCATTATCTGACGCTCGAACTCGCCGAGTACCGCACTACACTCGCCGACTTGAGGTCTACTCGCCGAGTACACTGTGGTACTCGCCGAGTTCCTCAGCTATAAAGCCCAAAAAACGATTTTCCAGTTATACAATGCATTAATACAATTGAAACCAAGCTAGGCTCTGATACCACTGATGGGTTTTGGTCATAAGACATCCTATGTGCTCATACAAACCCTAATGCTTGGATCTAGGTTTCTCTATTGTACATGATTTGAATCCAAGACTATAAACCCTAATTGTAACATATGGAAATCGACATTAACATATAATTAGGTTTAAGAACATACCTTGATTGTTATATAGCAATAACAATCACAACTCCACCTTGGATTGACTTTGGAATGCTTAGAGTCACAAGTGTCACTCCTCTAATGGCTTACAAACACCATAAGCAAATGGAGAAGGTATAAAGAGAGAAGTAAGAGGTTAGAATTCGTATCTAGGACCTCTTGGGAAGGGATACACGAATTCATGGCCCTAGGGGTGTTTATATAGGTGTAGAGATAGGGTTTCAGTCATTATCCTTATCTAGTTGATTATCCATTAAGCAACCAATAAGATAATCCTTGAATCCTTATCATACTCGAATTCTAAGGCTTTCCAACCTTAAATTCGTCCACCATATAAATAAGATAATCCTTACCTTATTTTGTAACTATCACATAATTACAAATCAGCCCCTCTAGTTTAATTAATTACATTTGATCACAAAACTAATTCTTAATTAATTATTGACCAATATTAATTAAACAAATATGATTTCTCCTTTAATATATTATTCTTATAACATATTAATAAATCATATTATCCTCTCTCTCTTTATTCATTTCTCCAATCAAGTTGCTTTGGTGAAGGCAACCCAAAAGGACCATGCACCATCGGGTCAAGTACATACCAAAATAGTTATGGCCTTAGACACTAATCCAACATCTTAGTGAGTTCCCCAAAATACCAAATACAACACAACATAAATAAACAACTATGGGTTATCAACAATCCTGCAAACTATCATTAGTCCCAGTGGGCTAATAGCACGCCATGTGGGTTATTAGCAACCCTGGAGACTATCATCAATCCTAGTGAGCTAATAGTATGTCATGTGGATTATCAACAACCCTCGAGACTATCAGCAGTCTAAGTAACAACATAACATATTAATAACAACTAGAACCTACTAGTCATCACATAGACAACTAGTGAAGAGACTCACCTGGTACTGATGACAAGTAAATCTCACACCCGGACTGCCAGAACTAGACTCCGCTTAATCAACAAAATAATTAAACCTAATTAATAATTAAGGTCCAAAACTCAACTCGTGAGTCCAAATGCCACAACTAAATCCTCTAATGGCAAAAAAATTATTTTTCCCTTCTCATGATCCAAAACCCTAAATCTTGACCAAAGGTCAAAATTCAACGTTGTCACACCCCAAAACCGAAAACGGTGGAAACATTTGGGGGTGGAGGACGTCATGTGTAGTATCACAACAATTGCATCCTAGTAATCAACGTAAACACAACCATTACAATATAATATGAATATTTACATCTGTTTGTTTCATTGTTTGTACACATCAAAAGTAGCAAAAATATAAAGATGAGACTCCGAATGTTCTGTCTTCTCAAAATCCAGCGGGAGTACCCATCTACTAATGTCTTGAGAATACAAGCAATTTGAAAATGTATCAGCATAAAGCTGTTGAGTTCATAAGAATGTGTTTTTGTAGTGAAAACCGGTCATTGAATTCTGAAAAATGTATGCATGCTTCCCAAGAAAATCCAATATTTTCTAACATGTTTATTCTTTAATATATGTATAGTATGCTCTGTTTGAAAACCCTAGCTACCATCAGTATATATAATATGTTTCGTTTGAAAACCCTGGCTACCACCAGTATGTATAGTAGTTTTATTACTTAAAATAAAACCATGTATTGTATCCTTGGAAAACCCTCTAGTGTAATGTGTAGGGGTTCTATTATTTAAAACAAAACTAGTGTAGAATGAAATCCCGTAAAAAAGGTGTTTTGTACTATTGTGAGTTCGTATAACCATCCTTGATATTACTAGTGACCTCAGCAACGTTTCTTCAAGCATCGTACAGTATGATATTTGTCACCCAAGGCATGGCTGCCTAACTGTAGCTAGTAGTTTAGGTGTGGGATTGTCAGTCCCGAATAGATCTATTCACAAATCTGATGCTCTCCCTCCAGGAGACTTTAGTTTTAATAAATGTTGAGGATTTAACCAGTACCCCAAAGGGTACAAATGAAGTGATGTCACACAATCCAATAATAACTCGTTTACGTGTTGTCGTGTATCGTGTTCTCGTAATTGAAATCGTTTGTATACTTGGTAGAGTACAAATAATTATACGTAAAATAATTATTTATTGTTATACTCTTGTTATACGAAAGTAGTGATGAATATCATAAACTAAAATAGTTTATACGATTGACCAAGTAAGTAGTTTGTATCGGTAAAACTATAATGAATTTCCCCAAACTATATCTATTATAGTTTGACTGAAATGCTATGTTCGTGAATTGTTGAGAAAGTGTCCCTTATGCTCCGCATAATACAAAAGGGATAAAATATCTATATATTTTATGGAAATCATATGATTGTATCAATTGCATAAGTTTTAAACTTGTTGAAAACCTTTTGTTTTAGTTCAAAAAATTATTTGTGTTTGGCTTGGCTTCCCCCCTAAAATCGTTTAAAAATCATGAAAGCGTAGGGGTATGAACTCACTGTTTGTTGTGTGAAAGCGTCGAACTGGAAACGAAGATCCTCGTGTTGTTGTATGTGGTACTTAACGGAATCCTAATATCAAATAAATACATATATGTATCTAAATTTGCGATTTCGTTAGATAAAGTGCTAAAAAAACACTTGCTTTTTGTTTAGGAATCTTACCCGGACTTGATTGAATCGAGGAAACAAGTTTTTCAACACTAAAGAGGTGTATACGGCCGTAAACGGGGGTTTACAGCCATAAAGAGTAGCTTACAGCTGAGCAGACAATTTACGGCCGTGAACTCCTCTTTGAAGGGTGTACGGCCCTTGCAGATTTGAAGGTGTACGACCGTAAACTCAAGAACAAGGATATTTGATTTCGAAGAAAACGTGTTCCAGATGCTCCAATTCGACTCCAAATGAATATTTTTGATATTTTTCGGAAGAAAAGAGGCATTTTTAGTGTTTACGGCCCAAGGTTCTAGAGAGAGAATGAGAGAGTTTTTGGCGAAGAAGGTCCAAATGAAGGTGGGGGTCCGGTATTTATAGGCTGGGAGTATGGTCGGTGGTGCGGTACACCTGGTACCAACCGTACACGAGTTTATGACCATAAACAGGTGAACAACCGTAAACAGGTATACAGTTGTACACGGGTGTACGACCGTACACCCACCAAGGCCGAAAACTGTTAGATTTTGATACTTTTTAGGTTTTTCGTGCGATCTTTAGTTCCGGCTCGTATATAATTTTAGTTATATAAAGCGTAATAATTCTTCCAAACCAAGGAATTTAAAGGAAATCCAATAAAATTTAAATTTTATTAACAGAAATCGGTTAACTGATAACAGAAAAAGTTTTGGGTTGTCATAAACGTAGTCAACTTCCTAGTACATATGTTGGGCGTATGCTTCTTTATGCGGGGCATACAACACAATCTTAACCCATCGAAGTCGGAACCAACTATGCAGGGCGTAGCCAGAGTACGTCCGACATACTCCGTCTGCTTCTAGTTTAACCAAGTTTGTGTCTTAATCCATTAAGACAACTAACCCAACCTCATATCTAAATATTCTAAAACATCTTAACCCATAAATTCGTTGGATTTAAGCCTTTGCATGGTTATGAAGGACCCAAGGCAACAATATTTAACTTCTAACACATTCTAAGCTACTTTAGTCATGCATTAGCCAAATGGAATGATCAAGAAACCATTTTTATGAATCTATAGGTCCTAAAATGTATGAAAGTACAACTACAATTCCCTAGAGTGATCCAAACTCATAAAGGTCCTATCTTTGGGACAAAAGTTCATAAAACTTCAACCATGAAGATCTAAAGGAAAACTTATCAAGCTACATGTTTTATACCTGAAAATGATGCACAAAGAGGAAAGGTTTTTGGATCTACATGCTTGCTAGCACCCACTCCTTCTTCTTTAACTAAATGCACGAAGAACGCTCAAAGAGCTTGCAAAAACTATCACAAGGAACTGAAATATAGAATTAGGGTTTAGCGAGGGTATGGTGGCTGATAAGGATGATCAAATAGGGACATCATATTCTTTAAATTGGAAGCAAAGCTTAAAATTATGGTTTGAATTATAGTCTAGTGCACCCGGTGTACCACACGTACAACCAACATACTAGCTGATCATCCGTGATCCTAAGTTGCATGAGTATGTTGTGCGTACTCTTAAGTATGCCCAGTGTACGACCACAATGCAAGCCTTTTTCTTCAACGGACTAATTGTGGAACTTTGAGAAAGATACAAGAAATGATAAAAATACCTGTATCGGGATGTTACAATTCTCCCCCATTAGAATCAGACTTCGCCCTTGAAGTCATCCTGAAGAAACAGCTCAGGATATTGCTCTCACATCTCGGACTCAGGTTCCCACGTCCAATTTGAACCTATCTGGTGTTACCACTAAATTTTGATGAAGTTCACTACCTTGTTTCTCATGATCTTCACTTTCCAGTAGATAATTGCTACATGCTTCTCAAAGTAGTTCAGGTGATCGTCGATCTGAATGTCCTCAAAAAGGGACCATAGTTGTCTCATCAGCTATATGCTCCCTGAGTTGGGAAACATGGAAGGTATCATGAATCTATCTCAACTCCCCTGGTAACTCCTACTGGTAAGCCACCTTGCCCACATGGGCCAAAACTTGGAAAGAGCCAATGAACCTGGGGCCCAACTTGCATCACTTCCTGAAGCGGATAACACCCTTCCAGGGTTACACCTTCAAAAGCACTAACTCCTCTCACTTTGCCTGTCTGTTTGAGGATGGTAAGTTGTGCTCATATCCAGATTAGTTCCAAGAGCTTTCTGCAGTGTCTGGCAAGATCTCGCGATGAATCTGCTATCCCGATTGGAGATACTGGACACAGGCACATAGTGCAGATGAACTGTCTCTTGGATGTAGATCCGTGTAAGTCTTTCCATCTTGAAAGTTTGTTTGATTGGTAGGAAGTGGGTGGATTTGTTCAATTGGTCGACAATTACCCATATGGTATCATACCTACTAGGAGATTTCGGTAATTTAGTAATCAAATCCATAGTAATCCTCTCCCACCTCCACTCAGATATTTCTGGCTGCTGGAGCAGACCTAAGGGCTTCTAATATTCAACCTTCACCTTGGCGCAAGTCAGGAACTTGCCCACGAAGGTAGTGATCTGTTCTTTCATGTTTGGCCACCAATATTACTTCTTGAGATCCAGGTACATCTTATATGAACCTGGGTGAACGGAGTATCTAGTCTTGTGTGCATTGTTCACGACAACCTCCTTGTAACCACCAAATTTTGAGGTCCGGATTCGGTACATGAGATAATAGACTCTGTCTCCCTTGATCTCTAAGTTCTTCTCCATTCCTCTCAAGGTTTCATTGTACCGCTTCTCTGGTTTTAAGGCTTCCAAGTGAGCCTCTCTGATTTGAGTGGATAAATGAGAATGGATGGTCATTGTTAGTGCCTCCACTCTACGACCTGAGTAGTCTTTCTGGATGAAGGCATCTGCTACCATATTGGCCTTGCTAGGATGGTAGCGTATTTCGCACTCATAATCATTGAATAGCTCTACCCGTCGTTGTTGTCTCATGTTCAACTTCTTTTGTTTGAAAATATGTTGTAGGCTTTTATGGTCATTGAAAACAGTGCACTTGGTTCCGTAGAGATATTGTCTCCATATCTTCAATGCGAAGACCCCTGCACCCAACTCCAGGTCGTGAGTTGTATAATTGACTTCATGTGCTTTCAGCTGCCTTGAGCCATAAGCAATAACCTTTCCTCGCTGCATGAGCATACAGCCTAGTCCCTGATTGGATGCATCACAGTAGATAACAAAATCATCCGTCCCTTTGGGCAGAGACAGGATAGGTGCGGTGCACAGGGCCTGCTTCAATGTATGGAACGCAGTGTCTTGCTTTTTACCCCAACTAATGGGTACACCTTTCTGAGTTAGGGTGGTTAGTGGTTTAGCAGTCCTGGAGAAATTATGGATAAACCTGCGATAATAGCCAGGATGGCCCAAGAATTGGCGGATTTATGTGGGCATATTTGGTGCCGACCAATTCTCTATCACTTTGATCTAGGAAGAGTCCACGTGTATGCCTTCCTCACTTACCATGTGACCAAGGAAAGTTACCTTTCGGATCCAGAATTTGCACTTAGGGAATTTCGCATATAGCTTCTCCACCCTTAAAGTTTCTAGCACTAGCCTCAAGTGCTGCCTATGATCTTCCTCGCTTCGGGAATAGACAAGTATATTATCAATGAACATTATCATGAACTTGTCTAGGAAAGGGCGGCACACCCGATTCATCAGATCTAGGAATATTGTCGGTGCGTTGGTTAGACCAAAGGGCATTACTACAAACTCGTAGTGACCATATCGAGTCCGAAATGTTGTCTTAGGAACATCACCCTCATGGACTTGTAACTGATGATACCCTTATCTTAGGTCTATTTTCGAGAAATAGTTGGCTCCTTGAAGTTGATCAAAGAGGTCGTCGATTCGGGGAAGAGGATAACGATTTTTTACGGTAAGCTTGTTCAATTTGCGATAATCAATGCACATCCGAAAAGATTCATCCTTCTTTTTCACAAATAAGATCGGAGCTCCCAGGGTGAGGAATTCGTTCTGATGAATCCTTCGTTGAGTAGATCATTGAGCTGGATGGATAACCCTTGCATTTCTGCCGACGCTAGGCGATATGGGGATTTAGCTATGGGGGCAGCTTCGGGGATTAAGTCGATGTTGGACTGAACTTGGCGGTCAGGAGGGATTCCTAGAAGCTCTTCGAGAAAGACATTAGGAAAGTTTCAAACTTCGAGGATACTCTGGAGGTCTTTAACTTCCTGTTTTTCATTAATGACATGGGCTAGGAATGCTTGACACTCCTTCCGCAGATATTTTTGAGCTTTGGTGAACGAAATGATACGGAGGTTTGAGCTGAGTTTATTGCCATAAATCATGAGGGCTTCGCCAGATGGCAGATTGAGATGAATGGCTTTTTTAAAACAAAGGATATCAGCGTGATTGGGACTCAACCAATCCATGTCGATGATGACGTCGAAGCTCTTTATGCAAACTGGCATAAGGTCAATTGGAAAGGAATGGTCGTTTAGGGTAAGGGCACAGCCGATGAATACATCATTAGTGCTCTCTTTCTTACCATTATTCATCTCAATGATGAATGTTTCGTTTAAGGGTTGGCGTTTATCTTTAAGAAGATGCTTGAATGCATGACTGACAAAACTTCCCTCCACACCAGAATCGAAAAGAATGCATGCATAAGAGTTGTCAAGGAGGAACATACCCGTAACCACAGTAGGATCAACAACTGCCTCTTCCTAGCCCATTTTTAGCACTCTCCCTATCTTGCCACCTGTTTTTGCCTTAGGGAAGTTGCTCTTGTAGTGCTCGGCTTCCCCACAACCATAACAGGCTTGACCAACACCTGCTCTAGTGGTCTGATTAGTTGGTTGGACTGGTGTCTTGCAAAATTGAGTTGTGTGCCCCTTCTTGCCACAGCTGTTCAACAACATTTCATGGCATGGCCCATGATGATGATAGATGCATTTGTCACACCAAGGAACGGAACCAACATATGTACTAGTAGGTGTGGGAGCTGAAGGAACAATGTCAGGAGTGATAGCATCATGAACTGCCACTACTTGCTGTTTCTTGGAGGGCTCCTAAGTAGACTGTCCCCTACGCTTGTTCCAAAACATTTTCTTCCCACCACTTGCCTTTGGTGGTTCGGGAGCGGATGCCACTTCATCAAGATTAACCCCGTGATCTATCAGGGTCTGCACCAAGGACTTGCCACTCTCAAAAGTGGAAGGCTTAGCAGCCAAGCACTTGCCTTGAATTGGGGGCGTCAATCCCCAAATGTACCTCTCTATTTTCGTGCTTTTCGAGGTGACCATTACCGAATAAAGGAGAGCCTGATCACAGAATCTAGCTATATAGGTAGCGATATCAGAACCCTTCATCTCCAGGTTCCAAAGCTCATGCTCCAACTTCTGCATCTCACCCCTTGGGCAGTACTCTGCGAGCATGAGTTCCTTTAAACTTTCCCAACCCATGGCGTTTGCCACTGGCAGGCTTAGGGACATGACTCGACCATTCCACCATGTCAATGCTCTATCAGTGAAGGTGCAGGTGGCGAACTTCACCTTGTTTGCTTTGGAGCACGCACATATCTCGAAGACCGATTAGATCTTCTCAATCCATCGAGTTAGGGAAATGACACCTCCATTGCCGTCGGAGGATTTGGGGTTTGCATTCATGATATATTTGTAGGAACACTCCTTCTGGTTTTTCTGACTATCATCAAGATTGAGGGGATGGGTACCACTTCACGACCCGCTAGAGCCGCCAGAATTTATCAACAACATCGCGGCAGCCACAACTTTTTTAATGGCTGCCTAGAACATGACAGGGTCGAATTGAGGAGGTGGTGGCGTCAAATCCATTCAAGGATTGTTGCTCTTGCTATTGGGTCTCTTCTTGGGAGGCATCTTGTTCTAAAAATAATTAGGAAGAAGAGGATGGTAAGTCCCCTAGATTTTAAATCAAGAGATATGAAACAAGATATATCTCATTCTGAAAGATAAAGTGTTCTACTAAGTGATAAAAAAAAGGAAATGTTACTAATACAAGTAAAATATCGCTAGGAAGAAATGAGTAGAAACACTAGAAATGGATCTCTACATTGTGTTCGGCTCTAGCTAAAATACTCATATAGTATTATATGTTGTATGTTTTGCTCTATCGATATCTGTTGTTTATAGTTGGTAAGTTTTATACTACAACACCACAGTCACCCCTAAACACATGTTCGTTATGTCCTGAATAAATATAGTTGATCAGACTATATTGACCCTAGACATGATTACATAACTGTCCAGGTTTAATCACAGTGTCCAACAACACAATACTTTTGTTTTGTTCTACTTGTGATACTGTTTCTGGTACGTATGTATACTTGTATACTTCTCATAAAATACTTATATTTTAAAAATATACTTTTACTTCAGAGTAGTTCAGCCCCTTTAGTGTTTATAGTTGTATACCTTGTAAGGTTCGGTATACTAAGTTCACTATAAACAATAGCTCTGATACCAATCTGTCATACCCCCAAACCGCAAACGGCATAAATGTTTGGGGGTGGAGGACGTCATGTGTAGTATCACAACAATTGCATCATAGTAATCAAAGTAAACACAACCAATACAATATAGTATGAATATTTACATCTATTTGTTTCATTGTTTGTATACATCAAAAGTAGCAAAAATATAAAGACGAGACTCTGAATGCTCCGTCTTCTCAAAAGTTGACGGGAGTACCTGTCTACTAATGTCCTGAGAATACAAACGATTTTGAAAACGTACCAGCATAAAACTGGTGAGTGCATAAGAATGCTTTTTTGGTATTGAAAACCAGTCATTTAATTCTGAAAAATGTATGCATGCTTCCCACGAAAATCCAATATTTTCTAAGAAGTTTGTTCGTTACTATATGTATTAGTATGATGTGTTTGAAAACCTTGGCTACCACAAGTATGTATAGTATGTTTCGTTTGAAAACCCTGGCTACCACCTGTATGTATAGTAGTTTTACTACTTACAATAAGACCATGTATTGTATCCTTGGAAAACCCTCCAGTGTAATATGTAGGGGTTCTATTATTTAAAATAAAACTAGTGAAGAATGAAATCCCATAAACAAAGGTTTGTTTATAGTATTGTGAGTTCATATAACCATGCTTGATATGACTAGTGACCTCATCGACATTTCTTCAGGCGTCGTACGGAATGATATTTTTCCCCCAGGCATGCGTGCCTAATTGTAGCTTTCTTCAGGTGTCGTACGGTATGATATTTGTCCCTCCAGGCATGCCTGCCTAACTGTAGCTAACAATTTAGGTTTGGGATTGTCAGTACCGAATAGATCTATTCACAAATCTTACGCTCTTTCTCCAGGAGACTCTGGTTATACTAAATGTTGACGATTTAACCAGTACCTCAAGAGTACAAATGAGGAGATGTCTCACAATCCGGTAATAACTAGTTTACGTATTATCGTGTATCATGTTCTCGTAATTGAAATTGCTTGTATACTTGGTAGAGTACAAATACTTATACATATTATAGTTTAACTGAAATGTTATGCTCGAGAATTGTTGAGAAAGCATCCCTTATGCTCCACATAATACAAAAGGGATAAAATATCTATGTATTTTATGGAAATCGTTGGATTGTATCAATTGAATAAGTTTTAAAGTAGTTGAAAACCTTTTGTTTTAGCTCACAAAAGTATTTGTGTTTGGCTTTGTATTCCCTCTGAAAACGTTTAAAAACCATAAAAGCATAGGGTTATGAGCTCACTGTTTGTTGTGTGAAAGCGTTGAATTGTAAACGAAGATCCTCGGGTTGTTGTATGTGGCACTTAACGAAATCCTAGTATCAAATAAATACGTATATGTATCTAAATTTGCGATTTCGTTAGATAAAGTGTTAGAAAAAAAACACTTGCTTTTTGTTAAGGAATCTTACCCGGACTTGATTGAATCGAGGAAACAAGTTTTTCACCAGTAAAGAGTGTTGGATAAGGTGTCTAAGTCCATAACTTATTTGGTATATACTTGACCCGACCGGCATGGTCCATTTGGGTTGCATCTCATCCAAACTATTATGGATAATTTTATGAGAGTTATACACATATGTTTATTAATATATTATGAGTTATAATATATTAATATGAAGTTACGTTATTTAATTAGTTTTAGTCTTAAATTAATTATGAATTAATTTAGAGATTAAAAGGAATACTAATTAGATTATGGGCTATTTGTTTTATATAGTGTGGGCTAATACTCATTTGTTAATGGGCTAGGCTTATGTGGAAGTCCATGGATGATCCATGGAGCTTTTAACTCATGGATCCTTGGAAAGGAAAAGACATGGGTTATTAGGGTTTCACCCTAACCATGCACACTATATAAGCATGCTTATGGAGCATGAAATGGAGCCTAAGAGAAAACTAGTGAACTAGTGTGTGTGCATGTGTGTGGCCGATTTTATACAAGGTGTATACTCTCTCAAAGTTTTCCAAGAGTTTGTGGTGTTTGTGATTCCATTTGAGGCATTCACACTATTGGTGCTTGGCCCTCAAACTCCTTAGAACCAAACTCACCAAAAGGTATGTAATCTCCTCTAACTCTTTTATGTTGAAATGTTCCCCATGCCATGTTAGATAGGTTATAAACCTTGGAAAATTATTATTTTGCATGTATTTAGAAAAACATAGATCCAAGGTTTATTAGGGTTGCATGCACACTTAGGAAGTGTTAGATTGCTCAAAACCCAACAGTGGTATCAGAGCCTAGGCTTGCTTGTTTGATACTTGATGCAAAATAGTGAAAAAAGTCGAAATCGTTGCTGTCTGCATGGTGGACTCGCCGAGTCCATTGGGGGGACTCGACGAGTCCAAGGCAAACTTCAACCTACTCGATGAGTCAGTTCATGCACTCGACGAATAGGATCGAAAGAGTGCAGATTCTTGACTTTTGCTGCTGGAAATGGACTAGAAACATTACCCTAAATTGTTTTGGTGTTATAAAACTTATTTTAGTTGGTGTAATGGTTGTTCTAATCCATTTACAATAGCATATATTAAAATTCCATGATATTATGTGTTCATATAATTCTTGAATTTTTGATGATCATGTTCATGTTCTTATGAATTTAGAAAATGATAGGAATTATTTGCTGAATTGTTTAGGATTAATTCTTGATCATTTATGTGTTTTAATGGGGTCCATAATTTGTCCTCATGTTATGGATTACCAAAGGTCACTTTTATTTAACACACACTTAAAACACATAAGTTACATGAAAATGAAGAGTCTTCATTTTTATGAACCTTTAATTCATAAGTTATGAAATGAAGAGTTTTGCAAAGTTACAAAACTTGCCCTCAAGTTTTGGAATTTGTAAAGTTTCACACACTTTAATAAACTTTAATTCCAACCCTTAGAGTTTTAATAGTTAAAATTCAACCCTTATACTATTTATAACATTAATGGTTAATTATTATATATGTATAAGAATAAGTCGTTTTACCGTTAGTAGGCCTCATTCACGAAGCTGGTCTATAAGGTGGGTATAAGGTTGTTGCCTATAAAATGTCGACTTAATGGGTGTATACTCTCACCCACCGCTTGCTTGATCGGTGGAGGGTCGTTAGCCGAACGGGTAGAACAATGACTTTAAATCCTCATTAAAAGTATAATGAATATTATAAAATAACTAAACTCTTTTAATTCCCAATCTTAGTTATTTTAGGAAAATGTGAACATGGTGCTAGTCCATGGAATTCACACTTTGTACCTTACCAAGTCGTTGGTGGAGCGTGTGTGGTTAACCGGCACACTAACTAGGACTAGTAAGGATCACGAAGGGTGACTTAATGTTTGTCATAGATCAATGGAGCGTGTGTGGTTAACCGACACATTGATTAGGTGATAATATTAAGAGTACCAAGTGAATTAGCATGGTTATTCACACCTTGTTTTGTGATCCTCGGCATCCCAGTCACAAAACTTGAAGGGCACAATCGAGATTGAAACATGCCATTGAAAAGTTCAATGAATCTCAAAAGAATCTAGGAATTTCAAATCCAATTAAACCTAATAAATTATTTCGTTTTCTTGGTGGAAATTGGTGAATCGTCATTCACCTACCTTTCAAATATATTATTACTTAGATTACGGCATCCCTCTTCTAAGTGTAATATATTGTGATTGGATCCTAGCCTTAATATTACATTTGGGTGTCTTATTAAGGATCATATATATCTAATCTAAACTTACTCTCTTTTCAGATGTCTTCCAACACTAATGCTTCAGGCTCTAACCCAACTCGTTCTTTCTCTCTCATGAATCTTTGTGGGAGGGTCATCTTTGATGGTTCCAACTTCATGGATTGGATTAGGAACATCAGGATGGTTACTCGTTATGAGGACAAGGAATATGTACTCGATAAGGAGTTAAAAGAACTTGATGAGTCTACTGCTACTCCTGAGGAGATCGCTGAATTCAGGACTCATGAGAGAGATGCTACTAAAGTGGCATGTATCATGATGGCCACGATGACAGCCGAGCTCCAAAAGTCGTATGAAGATTTCTACCCTTTTGAGATGCACCAAGACCTGATGGAAAGGTACCATCAGAGTGCTCGTCAGGAGCGGTATGAAATAATCTCCTCCATAATAACTACCTGCATGAAGGACGGTGAATCCGTCACGGGCCACATGCAAAAGATGCAAAGGTATGTGGACCGTTTGCTGAAGCTGAATGTTAACATCCCTGAGGAGTTGGCAATTGACATCATTTTGCACTCCTTGCCTTCTTGTTATGATCATTTTCGAATGACATGTCATATGAACAAGGAGGAAGTTACCCTCAGCAAGCTTCAAGGACTCTTGAAGACCGCGGAATCCGGTCTTAAGGGTAAGGTGGTTGTTACCTCTACTACTCCTACTCCAACATCTACCCCTGTTTTAGCTATTGGGCAAGGCAAAGGGAAGAAGAGGAAGCACCCTTCGAAAGGTACCAAGGGAAAGTCTCTTGAAGGCTCCTCATCAAAGGCCAAGAACGGTTCTGCCACTCCTTCTGCCATTCCCAAGGATGCTGAATGCTTTTATTGCCATGAAAAGGCACACTGGAAGCGAAACTGCCCTAAGTACTTGCAGGATCTAAAGGATGGGAAAGTGAAACCCACCCATGCAGGTATTTACACCATATTTTCTAATTACTCAACATATTCTAACTCTTGGGTGCTTAATATAGGATGTGGTATTCACATATGTTCTGATTTGCAGGGCCTAAGAAGAAGTGAGGATGTGGAGCACGGGAAGATCAACTTAATCATGGGGAATAGGAAGGCTTCACCTGTTTCCAAGATTGGAGTTTATACTTTGTTGCTTAATAATGGGTTAAAATTAGATTTGAATAAATGTGTGTACTCGTCTGAAATGGCGAGGAATATTATTTCTTTTCATGCTTTGAACAAACAAGGTTTTACCTTTTCGTTTGATAATGAATGTGGTGGTATTAATGCTTTCTTTAAAAATGTGTTTTATTTTAAAGCGTTACCTTGTGATGGTGTGTATGAAACTGTGTCGATTGTAGACAACTTAGGAAATAATGTGTTGTATATTGATTCTTCTACTAGCCTAGATAAAGCATCATTATGGCATTGTCGTCTTGGACATGTAAACAAGAAACGCATAGGCCAACTCCAAAAGAGTGGAGTCTTGGAATCATTTGACCTTAAATCGGATGATAGTTGTGAATCTTGTCTACTTGGAAAGATGACAAAATCACCCTTCACTGGAACTTGTGAGAGGGGTGAAGGTTTGTTGGACCTAATACATACTGATTTATGTGGGCCATTCAAAACCGCCACAAGGGATGCTAATCGGTATTATGTGACTTTTATTGATGATTTTAGTAGATATGGGTATGTCTACTTAATCAAACATAAGTCAGAAACCTTTGAAAGGTTTAAGGAATTCAAATAGGAAGTAGAAAATCAATTGGGTAGGAACATTAAGATGCTTCGATCCGATCGAGGTGGTGAGTATCTTAGCACCGAGTTCCTTGACTATCTTAAGGAGTGTGGGATTGTCTCACAATTGACTCCTCCCAGGACACCACAGCTGAATGGTGTAGCTGAGAGGCGTAATCGAACTTTGTTGGACATGGTTCGCTCTATGATGAGTCGAGTTTCGTTACCAATCTCTTTTTGGGGGTATGCCTTAGAGACTGCCGCCCATATCCTTAATCTAGTCCCTACAAAGAAGGTTACCAAAACACCTCATGAGATGTGGACTGGGAAGGTTCCCAATTTGGACCACATAAAAATTTGGGGTTGAGAAGCTTTCGTGAGGCGTGAAACTCATGATAAGCTTGAACCCCGAAGTGAAAGGTGTATTTTCATCGGCTACCCACAGAAATCCTTCGGTTACCTCTTCTACAGACCCAGTGAGAATGTGGTCTTTGTAGCACGAAGAGGGATCTTTCGCGAGAAAGAATTTATAAGCCAAGGAGACAGTGGGAGGCAGATCGATCTTGAAGAAATTCAAGAATCAATTGGTGAAGGAACCTCAGACACTAGCAATCAACCTGAGGAGGAAACTCCTGTTGATCCAGCTGACGAGTCTGTACCTCCGAGGCGTTCCACACGGGTTAGGAACACACCTTCGTTTTATTATGGCTTCCATATTACTACGGAAGGTGATACGTTTATTAGTGATAGTACACTCGTAAATTTGGATGAACCCAGCAGTGTTAAGGAAGCCATGGCAGGCCCGGAGTCTGCTAAATGGAAGGAGGCTATGGACAGCGAGATACAATCCATGTATGACAATCAAGTTTGGAACTTGGTTGACAATGTACCAGGCCGTAAAACAGTCGGGTGCAAATGGATCTTCAAGAAGAAGACCGACATGGAAGGAAAAGTGCATACTTATAAGGCTCGATTGGTTGCGAAGGGTTTTACTCAAACTCAAGGTATTGATTATGATGAAACCTTCTCTCCGGTAGCAAAGATTAAGTCTATTAGGGTTATGTTAGCCATTGCAGCGTTTCATGATTATGAAATATGGCAAATGGATGTCAAAACCGCTTTCCTTAACAGAAAGTTGGCTGAGGATGTGTACATGAATCAGCCAGAGGGTTTTGTCAGTGCAGAGTACCCTAATAGAGTATGCAAGCTTGAGAAATCCATTTATGGATTAAAACAAGCATCTCGTAGCTGGAATCTTTGTTTTGATGAGAAGGTAAAAGAGTTTGGCTTCTTGAGAAGCGAAGATGAGTCTTGCGTGTATGTCAGAGCTAGTGGGAGTATAGTTAGCTTCTTGGTACTGTATGTGGATGACATACTACTCATAGGAAATGACATCCCAACCTTGCAGGAGCTTAAGTCCTGGCTTGGGAAGTGCTTTGCTATGAAGGACCTAGGGGAGGCTACCTATATCCTAGGGATAAGGATATTAAGAGAAAGGAGTTAAAGACTAATTGGACTTAGTCAGAGTATCTACTTGGATAAGGTGTTGAAAAGGTTCAACATGGAGAATTCCAAGAAAGGAGATTTACCGATCCAAAGCAATACCAAACTGAGTAAGACTCAGAGTCCGAGTACAGAGGCAGAGATAGCTGAGATGAGCCAATTACCGTATGCTTCCGCAGTTGGCTCGATCATGTATGCTATGACTTGTACCCGTCCTGATGTGGCATTTGCTTTGAGCATGGTCAGCAGGTATCAGGGGAACCCTGGCAAGGCTCATTGGACAGCGGTAAAGAACATTCTCAAGTATCTGCGGAGGACTAAGGATTGGATCCTTACCCTTGGTGGCAGTGATGACTTGAAAGTATTAGGGTATAGTGATGCTAGTTTTCAGATTGATAGGGATAATTTCCACTCTCAGTCAGGCTGGATCTTTACCTTAAATGGAGGGGCAATTTCTTGGAAGAGTTCCAAGCAGGAGACGGTGGCTGATTCGACTTGTGAATCAGAGTATATAGCAGCGAGTGAAGCAGCGAAGGAGGCGATATGGCTAAAGAACTTCATCGGAGACCTTGGAGTTGTACCAGCTATTAAAGAACCTATAGAGATTTTCTATGACAACAATGGTGCGGTTATCTTAGCCAAGGAACCCAGAGATCATGGCAGATCCCGACACATTGACAGAAAATATCACTTCATGAGACACAAGATTGAAGAAGGACTCCTTGTGACAAGGAGGATATCGTCGGATGAGAATCCTGCAGATCCCCTTATGAAGGGACTGACAAGGGTTAAGCATTTTCAGCATGCAAGACGCATCGGGCTGAGGGACGATATCAGTTTTACAGATTAGATAGTTTTCCTGAAACTTGTAAAATGTAATCGACGTTTGTTGATGAATAAAATTTGTGATTTATTTATGAGTAAAGTGTTACTATCATTGTCAATTATTTACTATTGTTTCAGTTTTGCATGTTTTGACTTCCAGAATAATTAATTTATTCAAACCTCCACAATCGATCATACGTCGGAAGTAGGTATGAATCAAGATTGTCATGAATTGGGTTTGTAGATGCCTTAAAGGTGTTTAGACATGGCAATGGTTGCTGTAACATTCATGAGTACTCATAAGTTATGAGTATTGGTATAAACCCACGCTCACTCACTTCATGGAATTTATCTCGAGTGATCGTGAGACGATAACATCATATAAATCTTTAAACCTAGAGATATGAGTTGTTACCTATGAGTTGGTTGTGCATTGATTGCATGTAAACGCATCAGTAACTTGATGTTATAAAACGTGCCTTTGTGTACAATTCAATAAGTAGTAGAACAAGCATATCAGTCGAAGTTTATCTGTTCCTTCTAGAAATAGAAGCGATATCTGGGCCCCTCGATGATTTTGTGTTGACCCATGTACCAGGCCTGGTCAGAACTAAACCGATGTGTTCAGTAAAGTTCTTCATCAAACAAATTGGAAAATCGAGAAACAATTGCTAGACAATAAGCAAGACATAGTTCCATGTGTTTGTCCGGCTGATATCATGAGAACAGAGGATTGTGTGATCACTTATCTAAAATGGCACTTCATAGTTCAACAGAGTCTTCATTGTTCGAGGGAGTTTTCGAGAGCTACGATTGCTGGTTGGTACCTGAAGTTATAGGAAAATATAGTTATTAGACTTATCCAAGTGGGAGTCTGTTGGATAAGGTGTCTAAGTCCATAACTTATTTGGTATATACTTGACCCGACCGGCATGGTCCATTTGGGTTGCATCTCATCCAAACTATTATGGATAATTTTATGAGAGTTATACACATATGTTTATTAATATATTATGAGTTATAATATATTAATATGAAGTTACGCTATTTAATTAGTTTTAGTCTTAAATTAATTATGAATTAATTTAGAGATTAAAAGGAATACTAATTAGATTATGGGCTATTTGTTTTATATAGTGTGGGCTAATACTCATTTGTTAATGGGCTAGGCTTATATGGAAGTCCATGGATGATCCATGGAGCTTTTAACTCATGGATCCTTGGAAAGGAAAAGACATGGGTTATTAGGGTTTCACCCTAACCATGCACACTATATAAGCATGCTTATGGAGCATGAAATGGAGCCTAAGAGAAAACTAGTGAACTAGTGTGTGTGTGTGTGCATGTGTGTGGCCGATTTTATACAAGGTGTATACTCTCTCAACGTTTTCCAAGATTTTGTGGTGTTTGTGATTCCATTTGAGGCATTCACAATATTGGTGCTTGGCCCTCAAACTCCTTAGAACCAAACTCACCAAAAGGTATGTAATCTCTTCTAACTCTTTTATGTTGAAATGTTCCCCATGCCATGTTAGATAGGTTATAAACCTTGGAAAATTATTATTTTGCATTATTTTGATAAACATAGATCCAAGGTTTATTAGGGTTGCATGCACACTTAGGAAGTGTTAGATTGCTCAAAACCCAACAAAGAGGTGTATAGGGCCATAAACGAGGGTTTACAGCCATAAAGAGTGGTTTACGGTCGTGAATAGGACGGCCGTGAACTCCTCTTTGAAGGGTTTACGGCCCTTGCAGATTTGAAGGGTGTACAATCGTAACTTCAAGAACAAGGGTGTTTGATTTTGAAGAAAATGTGTTCCAGATGCTCCAAATCGACTCCAAATTACGATTTTGATGTTTTCGGAAGAAAATAGGAGTTTTTGGTGTTTACGGCCAGAGGTTCTAGAGAGAGAATGAGAGAGTTTTCGGCCAAGAAGGTTCAAGTGAAGGTGGGGGTCCGGTATTTATAGGCTGGGGGTATGGTCAGTGGTGGGGTCCACCTGGTACCAACTGTACATGGGTTTATGGCCGTAAACAGGTATACGGCTGTACACGGGTGTACGGCCGTATGCCCACCAAGGCCAAAAACTGTTAGATTTTGAGACTTTTCGGGTGTTTCGTGCGATCGCTGGTTCCGAATTGTATATAAGTTTAATTATATAAATCGTAATAGTTCTTCCAAACCAAGGAATTTGATGGAAATCCAACAAAATTCAATTTTTAATAACGGAAATCGGTTAAATGATAATGGAAAAAGTTTCGGGTTGTCATAAACATAGTCAACTGCTTACTACATACGTAGGGTGTATGCTTTTTTACGCGGGGCATACAATGCAATCATAATCCATCGAGGGCGGAACCAACTATGTGGGGCGTAGCAAGGAGTACGTCCGATATACTCCGTCTGCTTCTAGTTTAACTAAATTTGTGTTTTATTCCATTAAGACAACTAACTCAACATCAAATCTGACTATTCTAAAATATCTTAACCCATAAATTCGTTGGTTTAAGCCTTTGCATGGTTAGGAAGGACCCAAGGCAACAATATTTAACTTCTAATACATTCTAAGCTACTTTAGTCATGCATTAGCCAAATGGAATGATCAAGAAACCATTTGTATAAATCTATAGGTCCTAAAATGCATGAAAGGACAACTACAATTCCCTAGAGTGATCCAAACTCATAAAGGTCCTATCTTTGGGACAAAAGTTCATAAAACTTCAACCATGAAGATCTAAAGGAAAACTTATCAAGGTACATGTTTTATACCTGAAAATGACGCACAAAGAGGAAAGGTTTTTAGATCTACATGCTTGCTAGCACCCACTCCTTCTTCTTTAACTAAATGCACGCAGAACGCTCAAAGAGCTTGCAAAAACTATCACAAGGAACTGAAATATACAAATAGGGTTTAGCGAGGGTATGGTGGCTGATAAGGATGATCAAATAGGGACATCATATTCTTTAAATTGGAAGCAAAGCTTAAAATTATGGTTTGAATTATAGTCTAGTGCACCCGGTGTACCACACGTACAACCAACATACTAGCTGATCATCCGTGATCCTAAGTTGAATGAGTATGTTGTGCGTACTCTTAAGTATGCCCAACGTATGACCACAATGCAAGCCTTTTTCTTCAACGGACTAATTGTGGAACTTCGAGAAAGATACAAGAAATGATAAAAATACCTGTATCGGGATGTTACAATTCTCCCCCATTAGAATCAGACTTCGCCCTTGAAGTCATCCTGAAGAAACAGCTCATGATATTGCTCCCGCATCTCAGACTTGGGTTCCCACGTCCAATTTGAACCTATCTGGTGTTACCACTAAATTTTGATGAAGTTCACTACCTTGTTTCTCATGATCTTCACTTTCCAGTAGATAACTGCTACACGCTTCTCAAAGTAGTTCAGGTGATCGTTGATCTGAATGTCCTCAAAAAGGGACCATAGTTGTCTCATCATCTATATGCTTCCTCAGTTGGGAAACATGGAAGGTATCATGAATCTATCTCAACTCCTCTGGTAACTCCAACTGGTAAGCCACCTTGCCCACATGGGCCAAAACTTGGAAAGGGCAAAGGAACCTGGGGCTCAGCTTGCCCCACTTCCTGAAGCGGATAACACCCTTCTAGGGTGACACCTTCAGAAGCACTAAACCCCCCACCTAAAATTCTAGCTCAAAGCATCGGCAATCTGCATAACTCTTCTGGCAGTTCTGAGTTATCAACAATCTCTGTCTAACTTGCTGTATAATCTCAGTCATCTTAAGCACTACTTCCATGCTCCATATAACCCTCTGTCCCACCTTGCCCCAAAAAATAGGAGTCCGACATCTCCTTCAATATAAGAGATCGAATGGGGGATATCGATACTAGCTTGATGGTTGTTGTTATAAGAAAAATCAGCCAACGGAAGACATGAGTCCCAACTGCCACCAAAATCAATGACACACACATGTAGCATATCCTCGAGCGTTTGAATAGTCTGCTCGCTCTACCCATTAATTTGTGGATGGTATGCGATACTGAAGTGTAATTGAGTACCCAACTACTTGTGAAATCTCTTCCAGAATGTAGAAGTATAGTGCACATCCTGGTTTAACACAATAGACGTCAGCACCCCATGTCGAGCTACCACCTCTCGAACATAAATCTTGGCCAACTTCTCTGTAGCAGAGTTGTCACTAATAGCTAATAATTAAGCACTCTTTATCAAACGATCCATGTCACCCAAATAATGTCGATGCCTGTCGCAGTCCTTGAAAACTTTGTAATAAAGTCACTGTGATTTGTTCCTACTTCCATAGCGGAACATCTAGAGTCTGAAACTTCCCATGAGGGCGTTGGTGCTCAGCCTCGACCTTCTGGTGGATCAAAAATCGCTCTACAAACCATGCCAAATCTCTTTTCATACATGGCTACAAATAATTATGCTTCAAGTTGAGATACATCTTGGTAGCCCCCGGTTAGATGGAAAATCTTGATTTGTGGCACTCCTCCATCAAAATCCATTGGGCGCTAACTGCATATGGTAGCCAAATCTGCCCATCAAGGGGCAAAAGTCCTCAATTGACAATACCAAAGGTTGAAATATTAGCGATCACCCACTCACTTTTTTTGATTTTCCTCTTTTATGCCCTCCGACTATGCTTCCTTGATGATCTCTAAGAATGGAGTCATCACGGTCATCCTCATGCACATATCCCGTGTCGGGGCACTCGCCGCCCTCCGACTCAAGGCATCAGCCACCACATTGTCCTTTCCTGGGTGATACAATATCTCATAGTCATAGTCTTTCACCACATCCAACCACCTCCTTTGCCTCATATTCAGGTTAGGCTGATCCATAAGATCTCTTAGACTCTTATGGTCCGTGTCAATGGTACACTGAACACCATAGAGATAGTGGCACCAAATCTTGAGGGAAAAAACCACTGCCCCTAACTCCAAATCATGTGTGGGATACTTTGGTTTCTGAGGCTTCGATTGTCTTGAGGTGTATGCTATCACATGCCCCCTCTACATCAAAACAACAACCACCCCTTCAATGGATGCTTCACACTAGACTACAAATTCCTCAACGCCCTCAGGGAGGGAAAGTACCAGCGCCTCACACAATCTTTAGCGAAGAGTCTCAAACGATGCATGTTGCTCTGTCCCCAACTAAAAGCAACGTCCTTCCTTGTCAACCTAGTGAGAGGAACAACAATCTTGGAGAAGTCTGTAATGAATCTCCGATAATAACCCGCCAATATGAGGAAGCTTCGAATATCAAATGGAGATCTCAGCATTTACCACTGCATCACCACCTCTATCTTAGCTGGTTTGAGCAAGATACCATTCTGATTCACAAGGTTTCCCAAAAAACTGAACCTCACGCAACCAGAAGTCACACTTGGAGAACTTGGCTTATAGCCTCCCCATCCTCAAAACCCCAATAACCTCTCGTAAATGCTCTTGATGTTGTTCCCTAGTCTTCAAATAGACCAAAATTTCATCAATGAAAATGATCACTAGTCGATTCAACATATGCATGCACACCCAGTTTATGAGATCTGTGAATGTCATTGGTGCGTTGGTGAGCGCAAAAGGCATCACCACAAACTAGTAATGCCTATAGCGAGTTCTAAAGGCCGTCTTTTGAATATCCTCCTCTCGCATACTCATTTGATGATAGCCAGATCTCAAATCCATCTTGAAAAACCAAGTTGTCCCATGAAGCTAGTCAAAAATATCATCAATCCTCGCCAATAGGTAATGGTTTTTCACTGTCAACTTGTTCAACTCCTGGTAATCAATGTACATTTAGTGTGAACCATTATTCTTTCTGTAAAAAAGGATTGGTGCTCCCCATGGAGAACTACTCGAAAAATAAACCCTTTTCATAACTCCTACATCCAAGGAGGTGCAAGACGGTATGGTGCCTTGCCGATCAACACCACACTTGGAATCAAATCGATCTGGAACTCCACTTGCCTCTCGGGAGGCACATCTAGTAACACCTCGGGAAAATCACATACCACCGAATCATCAGAAATAGAGGTCGATCCCTTCTCCTCAACCCGATTATCCACTACACATGCCAGATAACCCATACACGCATGCTGCAAACTCTATCTTGCCCTGGCGGCAGAACAGAATGTTGATACCAATCTAGTACCCTCGTTCTAGATAGTCACCACTCCTGCACTTTTAGGAAATAACCACCATTCTTGTGGGCTTCCGCGATTTTGTACGGTCCTTTGCATGTGACACTGAGTTTCCCCAATGGTTGAGCATGGCTAGACTCGTTATTTCTTAACACCCATTCTCTAACTTTTAAGTTCTTGACTCGGACTTGGTTGTTGTAATAGTTCTTAGTTCATGATCTGTATAGTGCCTGACACATTTGTGCTACCTCACACTTTTCATCGAGCATGTTTAATTCCTGGCATCGCCCTTCTATGTTGGCTGGTTCCTCGAAATTCTCTGTTCGCAAGGAGTCGGCTTCTATTTCCAATAACATGACTACTTGCATCCTACAGGTTACACTAAAGTGTGTTTCTCCTATGCTTGACCGTGTTGTGTTGGGATATGACCAA
This sequence comes from Lactuca saligna, assembly GCF_052625555.1. Taxonomy (NCBI): domain Eukaryota; kingdom Viridiplantae; phylum Streptophyta; class Magnoliopsida; order Asterales; family Asteraceae; genus Lactuca; species Lactuca saligna. The sequence goes on along the minus strand of NC_136425.1, from coordinate 98,563,265 downwards.
AACACTGTCGGGAGCTCATCCACCTAGGCAGACTTTCATCTGAGTAACCTTTTCTTAAAACCATTAACTATGGTTTTATTTGATATCTCAGTTTGTTCGTTGGTCTGAGGGGACTTCCTTCAAATTGTGTGTGGTTATCCCTTATGAGGATTCTGGGAGTGCTAAAATGGGCCAAGATGTTCTTAGTCATTAATTTTATCATCTTCTTGCTAGTGATGGTGGCCAGTGGTTCCGCTCTATCTATTTGGTAAAATAATCCACGCCTACCAGCAGACACTTCACGCCCCCGGTGTCGGTGGGAAATGTCCCACTATGTCAATCACCCATTGACGGAAGGGCCAGGGGCTGGTGATACTAGTGAATTGCATGGCAGGTTGATTTTGGAAATGACAGAATGCTTGGCACTCTTTTCATTTCTTGGTTAGGGATGCAATGTCGTTGTACATGTCTAGTCAATATACCCCTAGGAGGAGTATTTTGAATGTGTGTGCGCAAGCGCCTTCATGTGCTACTACGTCCCTGGAATGGCTTTCTTTGAGGAATGATTATCCCTCTATTTTAGAGATGCACTTGATCCATAGGCTTAAATACCCTCTTTGGTATAGTTGGCTTTCCCTTATTGCAAAATATGGTGCTCTGATTTTGACTTTGCTCGCCTTCTCTAGGTCGTCCGGGAGCACGCCATGGAAGAAGTAATCGAAATAGGGTTTGGTCCATTCTAGAGGATCCGATATTGTATTAACCTTTTGGTTATTGATACTTCTCTCTAGGAGTACTTCAATTAATACTTTCTTTTCTAGGTGATCATATGAAGCAGAGGCCAGCTTGCTGAGAGCGTCTGCCCTTGTGTTTTTTCCCAGGAGATTTGTTTTATTAAAAAACTTCTGAATGTGCTAGTCAAGCTACGTACTGTGTCTAGGTATTAATGCATCCTAGCATCCTTTGCCTCATATGTTTTGTTTATTTGGTTTGTGACAAGTAGCGGATTACTGAGGGCAGCTAGTTGTTTTGCACCGGCCTCCTTGGCTAGCCTCAGACCTGCTAAGAGGCTTCATACTATATTTCATTGTTTGATACTTGGAAGTTGAATCACAACGCCTAAGTGATTTCTTCACCATTGGGGCTTTTTAGGATCAGGCCTATACCCGAACCTTCCTTACTCACTGTGCCATTGATGTATAGCTTCTAGAGTTATTTTTCGACTTTAGGCTCAAGTGGATCGACGGAGATCATCAGAGGCACTCCCTTAGTGGTATCTGGAATTTCAACCAGGAAGTCTACGAGGGCCTGGGCCTTGATGCTAGATCGGGGGTGGTAATCGATATCATGTTCGCCTAATTATATGGCCCACTTGTCCAGGCGCCTAGATTTCTCTGGCCTTAGCAGTAGTTGCTTTATCGGATAACTAATCAGAACATCCACCTTGTGGGATTTAAAATATCTTTGTAGCTTTCTAACAGCGTAAACCAGGGCAAGAACCAGTTTTTCTAAGATCGGGTAATTGACCTCTAGTCCTTGTAGAGCCCTTCTAACAAAATGGATGGGAACCTGCTTGCCTTCCCTTTCCACCGCTAACACAGAGGAGATAACTTTTTTGGAAGCTGCTAGATACATTTGTAGTATTTCCCCTAGTAGTGGGCAGACGAGAGCCGGTAGTTGGTGTACGGCATCTTTAAGTTGTTGCAATGTCGCATCCGCTTTTTCTATCCACTTGAACTGCTTTTTGTCTATGCACCCTTTAAGTGTTTGGTATAGAGGAAGTGCTTTTTGTGTGGATTTGGCGATGAATCTTCCCAATGCCGTCAGTATGTCTTTGATCTCTTGTACACCCTTGAGGTTGTGAGGAGTCTTCGACTCAAGGAACTCCTGGATTTTGGTGGCATTGGGCAGAATTCCTTCGTTGGATATCTGATACCCAAGGAATTTCCCTTCCTCTACTCCAAAAGTACATTTATTTAGCTTTAACTTCATCTTCTCTTTGGCTGTCATCTAGAAAGTTTCTTCCACATCGTGGAGTAATGCTTCTTCATTGCGGCTCTTAACTACCATGTCATCGACGTAGACTTTGATGTTCCTACCAATTTGATAGGAGAACACTTTTTCCATGAGACTGTGATAAGTAGCACCCATATTTTTAAGTCCAAATGGCATTGTATGGTAGCAGAAGGTGCCCTTTTCGGTGTGGAAGGCAGTTTTCGCTTCGTCCTCTCGTTTCATCTATACTTGTTGGTGACCCTTGTACATGTCAAGGAAACATTTGAGCTGAAAGCCTTCGAGCGATTGGACCTTCTAATCAATCTCTAAGAGAGGATAACAATCCTTTAGGCAGGCATTGTTAAGGTTCAAGTAATCCATGTACATTCGCCATGACCCATTGGCTTTCATTACCATTAGGGGATTTGTGATACATGTTGGGAACATTACTTCCCTGAGTATGTCGGCATTCACCAAGTCGGCTACTTCTGCGTTTATGGCCTTGTTCCACTCTACCGCCTGGCCCATCTTTTTTGTTTAACCGGATTGCTTCCATGCTTAATATTAAGGTTGTGCTCTATAACCTATCGATCAATGCCTGTCAGATATGTTGGTTTCTAGGCGTAAACGATGGAGTATTCTTTCAAGAGTGCTACCAGTTGTGCCCTGGTCTCATGTGATAAGTGAGCGCCGATTTGCATGAGCTATTTTGTATATTCCATGTTTATCTGGTGTTGCTTGGTGGAACATCCCTCCTTGGACTACTTTGGTGCTTACACGAGCTTTGGGGTGGCTATGATCTGGTGGCAATGTTGTGCCCTAGTGTTTGTGGCGAGGACCATCATCGATCCCTGGTGTGTGCTAAATTTAATGATTCCATGGATCATTGATGGTACAAGGTGCAGTAAGGAGATTATCGATCGTCCAAGAAGAATATTGTGTCTTGCTGGGTACCGGATCACAAAGAATTCGATTTTTCTTGTGATTAGGTCCCTTTCGTAGTGACTGGAGAATGTTAAGGGCATTGAAACATCTGACGATATTTGTCGGAAACCGCTTTGGGGTACTGGCTCTACTATTTCTGCCATAATCGGTGGGACCTATTCCATTAGCACCTGTATTGGCCCTTGTGTTCTACACTCACGGTGGTGGTTGTTGTTTAACATCACTGTATTCTGAATAGATCTTCTACTACTATTCTAGATGTCGTTGGGTTTAGATCCCCCTTTTGTAGAAAACCAACATTGTCTATTGGCTGTATCACTCTAAGGATACATCCGGATGGCACTAAATGTTGTGACATGTTCTTCAGGAGTTTGGATGTTGGATGATAGATCTGTCCTAAAGCTTTCCTAAGAACACAACATAGAAGAATCGTTAATGGACGTCCGAGTGTTCTCCTGAGACGTCACTCTAACGATCAAGTTAGTTTTCTTAGAGAGTGAACTCTAGGGTAATATCTGTAACAGAGAATATGGATCCCTTCCTTGAGGTGGAAAAGATTCCTTTGTACCTGTTTCTATCGGATTGTGGGGACCTCGTCCAATGAGTGTGAGACGTGGTCTCCTCTAACTGGGAGTATCATGCCCACGTAACTAACTACCTTGTAACGTTAGTTCTGGGTGTCACCTAAGCTTCTTGTCACGTCCTGATTGGTCGTGAGTGAATTAGAGGATCACGGGGGATATTCGTTCCTCATGGAGGGAAACAAACTGCCACCCGGTGCTGGACTGCTTGGGCTAAGACCGGGCCTTGGACGAGGTCCTAACGAAATAACATCTCGTTTATGCTTTCTGTTACATGTAACGTTAACACTACCCAATGTTAATAAGCCAAGAAGTGAAGCTCGGGTGATATCAATCGTGATTTGAACAAGAAAAGAAATCCTCGAAAACCATCAGTAGTAACAAGTATGTTTCTCATTTAACCAATCATATGTTGAATTGCTTTTGATTTAGATACGCATAGCAATTTTAAGAGCCTTGAACATTAGACACATGCTAAATTACAAATCCACTAGACTCGATGAAATCGGTAGATTAGGGATGACTAGTGAACTATCAGAAAACTAGTTACAAAATTTTAACAAATAGCATTGTAACATGTAATAAACACATTTTTATGTCAATTTTACATCTATGACTTTTGAAAGTTTCCACAATGTTATATGAAATGATGTATTCCACATCATGTTAATTTATTACACTACAATAACATTATATGAACCCCTTATCAGAGAAAGTAGCCATGATCACCTATGATGTCGAGAAGGAATGAAACCTCAAACTCATCTCCTACACAAAGGCTTAGAAGTAGCCACAAAAGAAACATTGTGTTCGTTTGACAGATGTGGTGGTCAAAGAAGTAAGGAGATCTTGAACTACTGAGCATGAACTATTGAGTTTGAACTATTAAGCGAACTACATGAACTTATTGATAAGGGCTTATTTGAAGAAAATTCCCACCTTAGAAAGTGGTAGTTCTATTTTCCATGAAGAAATTTGAATCCTTTAGAATGTATTTCGTTTATCAAAAATTAAGCAAACTAACAAGTAAGAGCCAATATCCACTCCTCAAAAATCAAAACGATGAGCTATTATGAACTTCGTTGCTCACTACGAGTTATGAAATCTGAAGATGGATTTGATCAAATATGGAGGATTAAGTGAAGACATCCCAAGAAATGAAGGATTTAATCAAATATGGAGGATTAAGTGAAGACTTCTTCCCATGAAATGGACACTATAACTTTAACAACAAAAGAACACATATGGATCCAATGGTAATTGAAGAAATCAAGGACTAGGAAGTATCATGGATGCCAATAGAAGTATGCCAATTCCTAGATCTTCATGGCTAATATCGGAGATTCACCAAGAACTTCTTCAAAATAGCCAAACCACTAACTGCATGGCGACAAAATGGAATAACGTTCAAATAGGAACACACGCTGGGAACATCATTACAAAAATTTGAAATCTATGCTATGTAGCTCACCAATTCTATCTCTTCCTAAAAGAACTGAACACTTTGTTGAATACCATGATGCGTCTCATAAAGGATTAGAATGTATGTTAATGCAAAAAAATACCATGCTGACATTGTAGCGGATGCCTTGAACAATGACAGTCCAATCCAACCTTACGACACAGAATTAAGAAACTCAACTCAATTCTCTAAAAGATAAATACATCAAGAGTGAAGCTTTGTAGGGAACTGATAATTAAATCGTGATTAGAGATGACAGAATGCAACACTTTACGAATTAGAACTGGATGCATCAATTCAGGAACATAAGAAAACTTCATGTTCACTCCAACAATCAGAAATGCTTTAATGGAAGTGGGAATACATTATAATGAAACTCATAATAAAACTACCCAAGAGGAATAGTGGTTTTAACACTATTTGAGTAGGCGTCGACAAAAATTCTTAAAGATGTGACTAGGTATGAACATGGTTTGTCATTCCCAGTGGGAAAAATCATCCAAAATCTAAACAATAGGCTCCTAACCTAACTGATAGACCTCAAATTATTGATGATTGATTCATCTATAGCAATAGTTATCATGCCAACATAAAAGTTGCACCGTTTGAGGATCATATGGGTGAAAGTGCCAATCCAAAATATATTAAATAATGGATAGATATATGTAACTAACCAAAAAATAGGTAAGTAGCACACTTCCTACTTATCCAAAGTCAATCATAAGGTTACATAAAAGATTGTATGAACCAAAGAACAATTTAAGGCTAAACATGAACATCTACAAGAAACCTTTCCTTTTAGAGGAATAATATAATCAAGAGATCAAGATAAGTTAAACCTACGACAAAAGGGAGCTTTGAAAATTCTAGTAAGAATGGGTCATGATGTATATCAACTTAAATTACCCGAGAACTAAACAACATACGTAACACCAGTAGTGTATCAAAATTTGAGAAGTGTCTGCTTGATGGCACTCCTGTTATCTCCCTTAATGAAGTGAACTAAGAAACCCTGTTAATTTTGCATACTTGTTAGGTAAATATGGTAGAGGTATTTATAGGATTGGATGACCTTACAATGTTGACTCTGCCTTATCATGCTCCTTGTTTGGTTGTGGGGTTAGAGTAGAATCATTGGTTCGAACGACAATTCAAACTTGAAAAATATACGTATCGTGTGCACATGAAAACTATAGAATGATCATGTACAATATCAATCAAAAATGACAATAACCCTAACTTCTCACAGATACCCTGACTACAAGCTAATTTTTTGGACGAAATTCTTTTAACGAGGGGAGAATGTAATAATTAGTAAAAATAAGTAAGAAATTCGTCGATTGAACCACTACGAACTCGGTGTATTAAGACCTAATGTTGCAATTATGTTAATAAATTATACTATATATATATTATATTTATAATCACTTTCAGAATGCTTTAAACTGCTTAACAAACTATCTATCGTTAAGGACCGAGACAAAATTCATAAAAATTATTAGCAATTGTGACGCTAAAAATAAATTTTTGCATCGAGTATGCCTAGGACTAATTCATGATCAAAATTAGATAGATTACACTCTCATGACTCTGTGGATATAAATAATGTCAAAAACGGAAGTCACATGCAAAAGTTACATCCTTTTAAGAAACCAAATCATTATAATATTGATTTTATCAATAAACAAAAACGAAATCAATTCATTGAGGTACTTGTACATATCATATGGAAATTCCGAGAATATATTTCAAATCAGATATAGGTCTAATATATGATTCATAATCACAATATTTGTAATACATAGAAAAATGGCCGAAAACAATTGGCATCTTAGGAGACATCTTATACGCTGCATGTGACATCCTCCACAAATCTGACCTCCTTACGTAAATTTCGTTCCAACACAAGATGCCCCAATAATGCCTTGGCATCCCATGAACATCTTAGATGCCTCCTAGGATGTCTACGGGGACTTCCTCGTTTTTCTACTTCAAAATCTGCTGAGATGTTGACTGTTTTGACATGGGCGTCCTACAAGTCATGATACTTTTAATTTCAAGTCTTTCGTCTTCGTGGCACGCTTTGGTGATGAAAATCGTAAAATCAGCAAAAACACAAAACAAGAAAGTTGCATAAAAGTGTTTATAGTTTCCTAAACTTCTTGAATTAGGTCAATCGGAGCTCAAGAGCTTGAGATATAACGATAACAGTGAAGGGTGGTCAATTTTCCTAGCAACATTTTCTTCATTAATTTAGGAATTTTTCTCTCATGTTTGTTAGCTTCCTTTTGCACGTTTTTCTTGCTGGTTCCGCCCACTTTTAGTCGTATGTGATTAATTGTACATAATGTTCAATATTCCATCAAAGTAGTGACATTCTTGGGCAATCAGACATCAATTCAACATATTTAGTCCAATTTATTACTTTATAAATATAAATCGATCATTCATCTTTATCAACGGTCATGCTCTAGTTTCCTTTTTTTGATTGTTCCTCGTTAACTAGTTCGTCAATCGAAGAGTGGGTTCCCTTTTATTCACCAATAAAATTTGTATCATTTCCTTCATTTTTGGTTTACTATTACCTTAATCATAACTTAAACTCCTTCAATCGCTACATGTTCAGTTTCAAGTATGGCTTCTAGTGCACGTCCAACTATACGCCGCAGTTTTGTTCTGGTTGTTGATTTACATTTTTGTTTCCAAGTCTGATACGTGTTCTCACCATAAGTACATCAAAAAAATAATCTAGTGTGTCGGAATGCGAGTATATTATGATCCGGAAGATTTTATTTATGTTGGATTCATGTTGGAACGCGAGTATATTATGATGCGAAAGGTTTTATTTATGTTGGATTCATAAGTCTTCCTTATCACTCTGGAAAGTTATATACTAGTTCTATTACAATACTTTATGCATGTAAATCATGTACACATAAAATTTCCCTTTTTCCCAAATCACGATCGGCAATAAACCTTAGATCTTTTCAAGTAATACCAATCTAGGTAAGCGACCTAAGGCATGTTATAATATAATCAATTATCATATAATAGCAAATTAGGCCTTTATCCTAAATTAAGTTAGTGAACATGTTAATTAAGCTATACAATCTAAAATATACTAGAAACGCACCTCACAATCTATAGCAGCCCGAAATCCAGGTACCCTTTTATTTAGCCCTTCATCTTTAATTTGTGTCATTTTAGGGTTTTGCATGTTGGGCGAGTACATTGGGCGTACAAGGAGTACGTTGCGTGTACTCGCGCGCTTCATTTAAATGCGTTCTCCCTCGGGTATGCTGGGCGTACCCAAGGTTACGTTGGGCGTAACCGGTCCAGACCCAAAAACCCTAATTGTTGTGGTTGGCTATAAAAGGAATGTGATGGTTTGACTCCTCAGCCACCATCCCTCAGAAAGAAACCCTAAGAGAGTGTCCCTGCATTCCTAGCTCATTGGTTAGTGTTCTAAGCTTGGTGGTGTCAGTTCAAGGTAGCAAAGGAGAAGAGGATTCCATTTTGAAGGCTAGAAGTTGGTGTTCAAGTGTAGATCCGTGCTTAGCAAAGGTTGGAGCTTCATTCTAAGGTAAAAAGTTCGGATCTTGACTTGTAGTTCTTGTGGTATGCATTATGGACCATCTTCTAGGGTTTTGGTCCCAAAGGTGGAGACTTTATGAGCAAATGGTCTCCATTAGCTTAGATCCATCATATTTCTGGTCTATTTGAGTTGTAGACTCATAAAAATGTAATCTTGGACGTGAATCATTAACCATGCATGAGATCTAGATCCTTAAGTTGAAATAGAAAGATGTTAGGAAGTGTAGGAGCCTTTACATCCATGCCAAGGCTTAAAGGTTTCGACTTTATGAGTAAAGATGCTTAAATAAAGCCGAATTTAGAAGTTGAAGTAATGGCTTAACCGATTAAGACCATAAATGAGGAATGTTTAGATCTGATGGATTATGTTGGGCGTAACTCGCAGTATGCGCAGCGTACTGGGTGGAGACCCCGACTTCTGGGTTGGCGATGTACGCCCCGCATACATCAAGTTGTACGCCCCGCGTACTGGAAGGTTGACTTTTGTTGACTTTTAGGGTTTTGGTCAACATGTGGACTTTGAGTCAAGGAAGGGTAAAATGGTCTTTTACCCTCTGAGGAATGATGATAAGGGGTAAAGTCTAGTTGTGGAAGTCTATATTAATTAAAATGATATTCGTTATGATTAGGCGAGGTTGAGTCTTCGTTAGGATTTGGAGATAGCGAGTACGCGAGATTCTAGACTTTCCACGAGGTGAGTTTTCTCACTATACTTTACCCGTAAAGGTTTTATTGTGTGACCGGAAGGTCGGATATGTTATGAGTTATATGCATTGTATATGATAAGTTGCTCGTTTATTTGTGCTATGTATGATATGCTTGATATGGGCCGGAAGGCATTATGTTATGGGCCGGAAGGCGTATATGTTATAGGCCAGAAGGCGTTGTGATGTGGACCGTAAGGTTGATGCAGGTAGGACCGGAAGGTTTACCGAGTCGGGACGAAAGTCCCCTGAGACACATGGACTGGAAGGTCAGGGCCTGGAAAGGCGTATGTGCGTAAGTAGTATTTTGGGGAACTCACTAAGCATTTATGCTTACAATTGTTGTGTTATGTGTTTCAGGTACTAGCGAGGACCGTGGGAAGGCGCCGGCGTGATTTGTACACACTGACGAAGGCATTGTTTTATGATCATGGGATGTATTTTGTTATAATGACATTTGTTACACATGTGGTTTCAGAATATTAAATGATGGTTTTGATGTTTGCAAAACTGAAAAATTGTTTTGAAAATTCACGTTGTTACACAATCATCAATTAGCATTCTAAATTTAAGTCTACAATTTACCAAAATTCCTAGTTCGCGTAAATTAATGATCTGATACCAATCATAACATCCCTGAATTTTTTGCAGCCAAATAAAACTTTTTCTTTATGCTTATTGAAATAGAGTATTCTTTCAATATATATATATATATATATATATATATATATATATATATATATATATATATATATATATATATATATATATATATATATATATATAGTTCGGAATTTGTCCCAAAACAAGGTTATTGTCAGATGAAATCAAAAACATTTACAAATGAATGCTTTTTCATTAATATTAATACTTTAGATGTTAACACTGATACAAAAACAAAGCATAAACAAGTCATTACAGACCTTACACTGTTTACTATATAATGGCCTTAAACTCCTTAAATCTCTCAACTAATTTAAAATCATTATCCTTGTGCCTTCATACCGCTAGATATGATACAAAGAAATTGAGTGGGTCAGAGTTGGGAGCTTGGTGAGGACATAGGGTTTTCAAACCATAATAATATAATTAAAATATTTTAAATATATTTCACACCAAACAATTAACCTGATTACCCATTCCCTTTGTTCTCACTCCATGATCCTAAAATGATGATCTAAAGGGACATATCTTAAAGGGTCATTGTAAGCAATGAGTAGAAAATCCTACTTCATGAATTCCTTAGCATTATAAGCCAATAAGGAAGCCACGGGGATGGAGTATAGCGAATGAACATATAGTTCATTAACATCCACAAGTAATGAGTCTTCTAGTGTTCCACACAACTATATAGAATAGTCAATGGTTTCCATCTATACTTCGTTATATGACTAGTCACAATAGTACAATAGTACTATAATGGTCACGACCTCACACCATTATTTTAACTTTAACATCCCTTCTTTACCCAATATTATTTAAGTTTACTTTTTAAAATAGATCAATTATTTATCAATATATAACTCAAGTACACATACAGTCAAGTTACTTTATCTAATATAGATATCATAATAGATACACATAACAATTAAGCATTTAAATACTTCATATTTATGTGCTAGATGAAGGTAACTATGTACTCATTTTTTCTAAGTGGATGATTGGTGGGAAAGTTAGTCCTTCTTCTAACACCTTCACATTCCCTTTAAAACGGCCTACATAAAACCATTATTATGTCTTAGTCGTTATTTTATATTTTCTGAAACTATAATTACAGTATTTCAAATTCGTTAATAATCTCCAAAGAACTACATCAAGTAAGGAATGGACAGGTAAGACCATATTGATAGTAGGATCTGTTTGGTATACAAAGTATACTATTGGGAATATCCACTTTAAAAATCTCACAAATCTAGCCTAGACATAATTCTAGTAAGTAGATTGATCAATATAAAGACTGAAATAAATGATAAATATTATTTATAATTTAATAATATCGACTACAAATATAAATATAATTTGTAAATGTTTTTGATTTCATCTGACAATAACCTTGTTTTGGGACAAATTCCGAACTATATATATATATATATATATATATATATATATATATATATATATATATATATATATATATATATATATATATATATATATATATATATATATATATATATATATATATATATATTGAAAGAATACTCTATTTCAATAAGCATAAAGAAAAAGTTTTATTTGGCTGCAAAAAATTCAGGGATGTTATGATTGGTATCAGATCGTTAATTTAAGCGAACTAGGAATTTTGGTAAATTGTAGACTTAAATTTAGAATGCTAAGTGATGATTGTGTAACAACGTGAATTTTCAAAACAATTTTTCATTTTTGCAAACATCAAAACCATCATTTAATATTCTGAAACCACATGTGTAACAAATGTCATTATAACAAAATACATCCCATGATCATAAAACAGTGCCTTCGTCAGTGTATACAAATCACGCCGGCGCCTTCCCACGGTCCTCGCTAATACCTAAAACACATAACACAACAACTGTAATCATAAATGCTTAGTGAGTTCCCCAAAATACTACTTACGCACATACGCCTTTCCAGGCCATGACCTTCCGGTCCACGTGTCTCAGGTGACTTTCGTCCCAACTCACCTGCGTCAACGTTACGGTCCACATCACAACGCCTTCCGGCCCCCAACATATACGCGTTCCGGCCCATAACATAATGCCTTCCGGCCCATATCAAGCATATCATACATAGCACATCTAAACGATTAACTTATCATATACAATGCATATAAATCATAACATATCCAACCTTCCGGTCACACAATAAAACCCTTCCAAGTACAGTATAGTGAGAAAACTCACCTCGTGGAAAGTTTAGAATCTCGCGTACTCGCTATCTCCAAATCCCAACGAAGACACAACCTCGCCTAATCATAACGAATATCATTTTAATTAATATAGACTTTCACAACTAGACTTTACCCCTTATCATCATTCCTCAGAGGGTAAAAGACCATTTTACCCTTCCTTGACTCAAAGTCCACATGTTGACCAAAACCCTAAAAGTCAAAAAAAGTCAACATTCCAGTACGCGGGGCGTACATCGCCAACCCAGTAGTCGGGGTCTCCACCCAGTACGCTACGCATACTGGGAGTTACGCCCAACGTAATCCATCAAATCTAAACATTCCTCATTTTTGGTCTTAATCGGTTAAGTCATTACTTCAACTTCTAGATCCGGCTTTATTTAAGCATCTTTACTCATAAATTCGAAACCTTTAAGCCTTGGCATGGCTGTAAAGGCTCCTACACTCCTTAACATCTTTCTATTTCAACTCAGGGATCTAGATCTCATGCATGGTTAATCATTCACGTCCAAGATTACATTTTTATGAACCCACAACTCAAATAGACCAGAAATATGATGGATCTAAGCTAATGGAGACCATTTGCTCATAAAGTCTCCACCTTTGGGACCAAAACCCTAGAAGATGGTCCATAAAGCATACCACAAGAACTACAAGTCAAGATCCGAACTTTTTACCTTAGAATGAAGCTCCAACCTTTGCTAAGTATGGATCTACACTTGAACACCAACTTCTAGCCTTCAAAATGGAATCCTCTTCTCCTTTGCTACCTTGTAATGACACCACCAAGCTTAGAACACTCACCAATGAGCTAGGAACGAAGGGACACTCTCTTAGGGTTTCTTTTTAAGGGATGGTGGCTGGGGAGTCAAGCCATCACATTCCTTTTATAGCCAAGCACAACAATTAGGGTTTTTGGGTCTGGACCGGTTACGCCCAGCGTACCCGAGGGAGAACGCGTTTAAATGAAGCGCGCGAGTACGTGCAACATACTCCTTGTACGCCCAACATACTCGCCCAACATGCAAAACCCTAAAATGACACAAATTAAAGATGAAGGGATAAATAAAAGGGTACCTGGATTTCGGGTTGTTACAATTCTCCCCCACTAGAACCATACTTCATCCCCAAAGTCTCACAGTGAAAACAATTTCGGATACTGATCTCGCATCTCAGACTCGGACTCCCATGTCTTTCTGAAGGATGGTGGCTAAGGAACCAAGCTATGAACGAAGGAACAACTCTCTTGCGTACCCGGGTGGTAACGTGTTTAAATGAGGCGCGCGAGTACGCGCAGCGTACGCCTTGTACACCCAACGTACTCGCCCAACACAAAGGTCCAATACGACAATTTATAAAAGATGAAGGGCAATTTAGTGGTACCTGAATTTCTGGCTGTTACAATTCTCCCCCACTAGAACCAGACTTCGTCCCCGAAGTCTTATACCGAAAACAATTCTGGATACTACTCCCGCATCTCAGACTCGGACTCCCATGTCAGCTCGGACCCCTTCCGATGCTGCCACTGCACTTGCACCCAGGGTACTTCCTTGTTCCTCAGAACCTTAACCTTTCGATCCCTAATTGTCACTGGTCTCTAAACATAGTTCACGCCTGCATCCACCTGAATATCCACTAATGGCACCACTGTCGACTCGTCGGCAATACATTTTCTCAACTGCGACACATGAAAGGTGTCGTGAATCTGACCGAGCTCTGCAGGTAGGTCCAAACGGTAGGCTACCCTGCCTACCCTTGCGATTACCCTGAAAGGTCAAATATATCGAGGTCCCAACTTTCCCCTCTTACTGAATCGAATCACTCCTTTCCAAGGAGAGACCTTTAACAGCACAAGGTCACCAACTTGAAACTTGAGCTTGGACTGACGCCTGTCCGCATAACTCTTCTGGCGACTCTGAGCGGTCAACAACCTCTGTCTGACCTGCTGTATCTGCTCGGTCGTCTGAAGCACAATCTCCGTACTACCCATTACCCGTTGCCCCACCTCTCCCCAGCAGATGGGGGTTCGACACCTCCTCCCATAAAACAACTCAACGGGTGGCATACCAATGCTCGAATAGCGTCTAAATCGTCCGCTCGCTCTGTCCGTCCGTCTGCAGGTGGTATGCAATACTGAAATGCAACCTCGTACCCAACTCCTCGTGAAACTTATTCCAAAACCTGGAAGTAAATCGTACGTCCCGATCTGAAACGATTGACATCGAAACCCCGTGTCGTGATACCACCTCCCTCACATATAAATCTGCCAACCTCTTCGCAGAAGAGCTCTCACTGATAGCAATAAAATGAGCGCTCTTCATCAATCTATCCACAATCACCCAAATTCCATCGACCCCTCTCGCATTCCTTGGCAATTTGGTGATAAAATCCATGGTAATCTATTCCCACTTCCACTCGAGAATCTCCAGCGGCTGCAACTTACCATGCGGACGCTGGTGCTCGGCCTTAACCTGACGACAAGTCAGGCACCTCTCGACGAACCATGCAACATCCCTCTTCATACAGGGCCACGAATACTCCTTCTTTAGGTCCAAATACATCTTAGTAGCCCCGGGATGGATCGAGAACTTCGATCGATGCGCTTCTTCCATCAAAATGGTACGCATCCCTCCCACAAACGGTACCTAAATCCGACCCTAAAATGTCATAAGTCCCCGACCATCAGTAACGAATTCCGATACCTGCCCGACAACCCGCTCCCTCCTTCGGTTTTCTGGTCTCGCAGCCTCAGTCTGGGCCCCTCGGATGGTGTCTAATATCGGAGTCATCACCGTCAACCTCATACAAACATCTCGGATCGGGGCGCTCTCCACCCTATGGCTCAACGCATCGGCTACGACATTCGCTTTACCTGGGTGGTACAGGATCTCACAATCATAATCCTTCACCACATCCAACCATCTCCTCTGGCGCATATTCAGATTTGGCTGATCCATTAAGTACTTCAGACTCTTGTGGTTCGTGTATATGGTACACCGAACCCCATATAGATTGTGTCGCCAGATCTTGAGGGCAAACACCACAACTCCCAGTTCTAGGTCGTGGGTGGGATATCTTGACTCATGAGGCTTCAGCTGCCTCGATGCATATGCTATAATGTGCCCCCTGTGCATAAGCACTGCCCCTAACCTATATATGGATGTATCACAATATACCACGAAATCCTCCATCCCTTCCGGGAGTACGAGCATCGGGGCCTCGCATAATTTCTGACGAAGGGTCTCAAATGAGGACTGCTGCTCCGGACCCCATGAAAATGCAACACCCTTCCGGGTCATCTTAGTAAGTGGCACGACGATCTTGGAGAAATCCCTGATAAATCTTCGATAATAGCCAGCCAATCCCAGAAAGCTCCTGATCTTCGTGGGTGATCTCGGCACTTCCCATCTCATCACTGCCTTGATCTTGGCCAGATCGACCAATATCCCCTTCTGGTTAACAAGGTGCCCTAGGAACTGGACCTCTCGTAACTAGAAATCACACTTGGAGAATTTGGCATACAGCCTCTCTGATCTCAGAACTCAAAGAATCTCCCTCAAATGTTGCTCATGCTGCTCTCTAGACCTCGAATATACCAAAATATCATCAATGAATACGATCACCGACCGATCCAGCATCGGCCTGCACACCCTGTTCATAAGATCCATGAACGCAGTCGGCGCATTGGTGAGCCCAAAAGGCATCACCACAAACTCATAATGTCCATAACAAGTTCTGAATGCAGTCTTTTGGATATCTTCATCCTGAATCCTCATCTGATGATAACCCGACCTCAAGTCTATCTTAGAGAACCAAGATGCCCCCTACAAATGATCGAATAGATCATCGATCCTAGGTAACGGATACCGGTTCTTGACCGTCAACTTGTTCAACTCCTGGTAATCGATGCACATCCGGTGTGAACCATCCTTTTTCTTCACAAAAAGAATCAGCGCTCCCCAAGGTGAGCTACTCGGTCGAATAAACCCCTTTCCCAACAACTCCTGAAGCTGCGAGGATAACTCCTGCATTTCTGGTGAAGCGAGGCGATAAGGCGCCTTGGCGATGGGTGCCGCTCCCGGAAACAGATCGATATGGAACTCCACTTGCCTTTCCGGAGGCACGCCCGGCAGTTCCTTGGGAAACACATCCGAAAACACGCACACTACTGGAACCTTATCAACCTAATTTGGCCTCCCTGCGGCCACTCGCGTGTCCATCACATATGTTATGAATCCATTGCAGCCCCGCTGCAAACTCTATCTCGCCCTGGATGCTGAACAAAACGCTGACCCATACCGGGTCCCCTCGCCATACACAGTAAGCACTCCCGCACTAGGGTCTCGTATAGTCACTAGCTGTCTCTCGCAGTCAATGATCGCTCCAAACTTACTCAACTAGTCCATGCCCACGATGACACAGACATCTCCCATCGCGATAGGAACCAGATCTATAGGAAAACTGACACCAAAAATCTCGAGCACACATCCTCGAATCACGTCGGGGGTGTATACTACTTTCTCATCAGCTATGGAAACCCTTAGGGGTCGGCTTATCACCTCCCGATCAATATTGATGTGCTGACTAAAAGCCAAAGATACAAAAGACCGACTTGCACCCGAGTCAAATAATACCAAGGCAGGTACAGAATTCACAAGAAAAGTACCTATGCATATCATAATATAAGCACAATATCTCAGCATAAAAGTAAATACACGAAAGAATACATACCAGCCACGGCATCGGGCGCCGTGCGGACCTCCTCCGCTGTCAACTGAAAAGCTCTCCCACAAGCCTTCGGAGCCTCGGCCTTCGCCGGCCGAGTCTCAGTAACCCTAGAAGTAGGCGCAGATCCCTGTGCTAATCCCTGGCAAAGCTAAGGTCACTCGGCCTTCCGATGGCCGGTCTGGTTGCAATGGAATCAAACCATAAATCCCTTGGGGAAATCCCTAGAGATGTGCCCCTCCTTGTCACATTTGTAGCAAGCACCTGATCGACAGGCCCCCTCATGACCCTTGCCGCACTTTCCGCAAGTGCGGCCCTTCTGACCTTCCGTCTTCGAATCGGTGGACTTTGTCCGCTTGGCTACAGGCTGGGACTGAGCCAGCCGCTGATCCACCCGCTGAGACTCGGCCTTCTCCCTAGCTTGAGTCTCCAACTCGATCTCCCTCTTCCGGGCATTTGCCTGGAGCTCAGCAAATTTCCGGTATGTCGAGTTCGATACGAACTCCCGAATGTCCCTACTCAGTATACCCAAATATCGGCTCATTCGTGCCTGCTCAGTGGACACCTGCTCAGGGCAGAACATCACCCTCTCATGAAACATCCGGGTGACCACAACAACTGAATCATTACCCTGCTTGAGGGTCAAGAACTCCTGAATCAACCGTTCCCTCTCCACCGGGGGAACATACTCATCTCTGAACATAGTAGTAAATCTCTCCCAAGTCACGGCCGAGATCTTCGCATGAGTGAAGTTCGCCGTCACGAACTTCCACCAATCCTGTGCTCGTAGGCGGAGCTGGTTCAAAGCGAACCGTACCCTCAGATGCTCCGGACATGAACATGTGTAGAAGCATCCCTCAATGTCAGAAATCCATCTCATCGCAGCGATCGGATCCTGTGTCCCGTCAAACTCGGGTGGCTTTGTGTTTCTTAACTCCTGGAATAGCAACGAGTCACCTCCTTGAGGTCTAGTAGCAGCCACAGCTGCTGTAGCTGCAGCGGCTGCGACCTCAGTCACCGCGACATACCGCTCATCGAAAGCCTCCATCAGTGTGGTCTTGATAGACCCAAACATCTCCGGAATCTCGGCCCAGATCGCCGCAGCCACCTCATCGTGGATCATCTGACGAAGCTCCTCATCATTCACACCACTCGTCCCATGTCTGTGGCGTGTCCCAACCATAATGCGTCTGAAATACAACATGAAAATATCAGAGACTCAATCGAGCATACTCGCACTCGATAACGCAACCCTACTCGGCCTCCGATACCCAAAGGATTCTTACTTGGGTTGCCCACTGATCCGATATCTTCAGTAGTATGGGCCCTATATTACCGACTACACCGCATCAGCATTCACCCCAAGTCCTCCTCCTTGGACCCCGGATCACGAGTACTCTATCCTTGCTATGCACTGGCTACCTACTCGCTCTCAAAGCATCTCATAGCAGCAGGTTCCCCTAGACTAAGGCATCACAAATCAGGCCACTCTAGTCCTAATATGAATACCTAATCTAATCTAGCATGCATAACATATCATAACATATCTCTAAACACATATTGTAAAGGTATTTTGGGGATTTTACCGTTCGGGCTGGCTGACCGTACACACTGCTTCTTCTTTGGTTATTACAAAATCTCTTATAAAACTTTATGCCTTTATTATTGAAAATTTTTCTCAAATCCTCAGTTTGAGTTCAGTTACGCCCAAAGGTGCATCCGAATCCCTCAAACCAAGGCTCTGATACCAACTTGTAACAACGTGAATTTTCAAAAAAAAAAAAAAACTCATTTCTTAATACATGTTTTCATCCATTCAAGTCATAAAATCCAATGTATCATAACATAATACAAATTATGTAAAATCCCAAGATCATAAATAAATCCACTGATAGTGTGTACAGATCATGTTGGCGCCTTCCCACAGTTCTCGCTAGTACCTGAAACACATAACACAACAACTGTAAGCATAAATGCTTAGTGAATTCCCCAAAATACTACTTACGCACATACGCCTTTCCACGCCCTGACCTTCCGGTCCATGTGTCTCAGGGGACTTCCGTCCCGACCCGGTAAACCTTTCGGTCCTACCCGCGTCAACCTTACGGTCCACATCACAATGCCTTCCGGCCCATAACATATATGCCTTCCGACCCATATCAATCATAGCATACATAGCACATACAAACGGTTGACTTATCATATACAATGCATACAACTCATAACATATCCGACCTTCCGGTCACACAACAAAACCCTTCCGGGTACAGTATAGTGAGAAAACTCACCTCGTGGAAAGTCTAGAATCTCACGTGCTCGCTATCTCCGAATCTCGAAACGAAGACCCAACCCCGCCTAATCATAACAAAATATCATTTTAATTAATATAGACTTCCACAGCTAGGCTTCACCCTTATTAATATTCCCCATAGGGGTAAAAGACCATTTTACCCTTCCTTGACTCAAAGTCCACATGTTCACCAAAACCCTAAAAGTCAACAAAAGTCAACATATCACAGTACGCGGGGCGTACAGACTCATGTACGCGGGGCGTACATCGCTGATCCACAGTCGGGGTCTCCACCCAGTACGCTGCGCGTAATGGGAGTTACGCCCAGCGTAACACCCAAATTCAGCCACTCTTCATTTCTGGTCTTAAATGGTTAAGACACTTCTTCAACTTCTAGATCCGACTCTCTTTAAGCCTCTTTACCCATAAAGTCGAAACCTTTAAGCCTTGGCATGGCTGTAAAGGCTCCTACACTCCCTTATACCTTTTCTTTTCAACTCAAAAGATCTAGATCTCATGCCTGGCTAATCATTCACGTCCAAGATTACATTTTTATGAACCTACAACTAAAATGGACCAGAAATATGATGCATCTAAGCCAATGGAGACTACTTGCTCATATAGTCTCTATCTTTGGGACAAAAACCCTAGAAAATGGTCCATAAAGCATACCACAAGAACTACAAGGCAAGATCTAAACTTTTTACCTTAGGAAGAAGCTCCAACCTTTGCTATTCACGGATCTACACTTGAACACCAACTTCTAGCCTCCACAATGGACTCCTCTTCTCTTTTGCTACCTTGAAATGACACCTCAAAGCTTAGAACACTCACAAACAAGCTATGAACGAAGGAACAACTCTCTTAGGGTTTCTTTCTGAAGGGTGGTGGCTGAGGAACCAAGCCATCTCATTCCTTTTATAGCCAACAACCAAATTAGGGTTTTTGGGTCTGGACCGGATACGCCCAGCGTCATCTTGGGTACGCCTAGCGTACCCGGGTGGTGACGTGTTTAAATGAGGCGCGCGAGTATGCGCAGCGTACTCCTTGTACCCCCAAAGTACTCACCCAACACAAAGGTCCAATATGACAATTTGTAAAAAAAGAAGGGCAATTTAGCGGTACCTGAATTGCGGGCTGTTGCGACGGGTACTACAACTTACCTTTAGACTTCGTCGGCTACATCAAATTCTATTTTAATTTAATTTATAGTCTATGAGGATCACACTGTAAAAGGTTTTGTGAAATTCATGACTTCTTCAAATGGATTTCTTTATCAACATTCTATATATCTACGCATTTCCGAGTACATAAATTTTTGTTGAAATTCTTTTGGCTAAAATTCAACCAATCTCTATTTAATTTTTTATGACACACATTTTTGTGTCGGGTTGAACCTGAAACTTTGAAAAATCATAAATTTCTCATAAGAAGTTAAATTTTGGCATTCTTTATATCTACTGGATTGTAGTCATTATTCCTACGAAATTTTTTTAATTATTTATCCTAAATAATCTTCTACTTTTAAACATTTATTTAGCTCCTCTTTATTAAGATTTAAAGAATTTTTTACACAAATATTATACACACATAATTTTTGACCAATTTCCATGCAATATATATATATATATATATATATATATATATATATATATATATATATATATATATATATATATATATATCCAATTGTCGACCATCGTAAATACATATTTCTCCAAGAGATGCCAAGCGAGAAACACGAGCGCTACAATGCTTACTAATGAAGCTGCGAAAGAGGCTACATGGTTGCAAAATTATATCGATGATCTTGGTGGCATTCCGAGCATCAAGAATCCCATTGAAATCTTTTTTTATAACGAGGGAACAATCGCGTTGTGATCAAAGAACCTGAGGACCATTGGAAGTCGAACCACATACATAAGAAATACCACTACATGAGGAAGCATGCTGACGATGGAGACATCATCGTGGATAGGATATCATTAAAAGACAATCTAGTTGATTGTTTCATGAAGCCATTCTCGAGTGCCAAGTATGATGGTCATACTAGGTCGATAGGCATGATATATGCTAGTGATATGGTGTAACTGTTTAGTTGTTATTTTAATTATATTTTGAAACATATAGTAGTATGAATTGTAACCAATTTGGTGTTATTTTGTAGTGAATTATTAAAAGCTAGTGTCGCCTCTGTTTTTTGTTTGTTTGTTTATGTGTTTCACATTTGCCTGTTTAGAACCCCTTCTCGAGTATTGATTTATTCAAACCTCCACGGTTGGTCATACTCTTAGAAGAAAATAGTGATTTAAGACTATCATGAGGGTTAGTGGATTGTCCATGAGAATTAGACATAACATAGAGATTGCACTAGCACTCATGATTAGTTAGTAGAGATTGAAGTATTGGAACAACCTGCACTTAGAGATTACTTCATGGATCAAGTCACAAGTAATTATAAGATGATGATATCTTTTATTCTTCAAACCAATATACATCTGGGGGCTTTCTCTACAAATATGTTATGTATTGGTTTGATCCAACGCTATCTATTATTTGTAGTAATAAAGGGTATGTCCATTTTTGATATGCTTATGTTTATTTTCTCCTTCTTCCTTAATAGGAGAAGCGATACCTATGGGTCCCTTGATGATTTGGTGCTGACATCTAATGTGTTTGGTTGGATCCTGACTGAATTGATGTCTTCAATTTGGTAGTCGGATGCAGTCATCACAGATCTCTATCGAAAAACATAATCTTGAACATTTAGAACCTTGTCCATGTATTTATATCTAAAGCAAATGAATAACCGATCACTTATCTAAGGATTGAATCTTGATTATATCAAAGTCTGGTAGTTGTATTGGAATCCACACTCTGCTGATTATTAGGGAAGTATTGGACTATATGTAGTTGATGACTTGTCAAAGTGGGAGACTGTTGAATTGAGTGTCCAAGATCATTAACTAAGTGGTAATATTTTTAATAATAGTAGGATCCATTTGGATTTTCCTCATAACCCAATTAAGCAATAAGAAATTAGTAGAAAATAAGTTATTAATATATTATGAATTAATAAATTAATTGAAAAATATTTTGGAATTAATTTAATAGTTTAATTAATTAATTGGATTGAGTATTAATTGGTTCATTAGTATTGGCTAGAATATTCCATAACCTCCTAGAATAATAAAGCGATTGATTTTATCCTAGGGATAAAAAGATGTGGAGTGATTTAGATAAGGATAATAAGGATTATCCTTGGATATTTGAATTAAACTTGAGACTATAAATAAACTGATTGGGGTTATAAACTTAGTGATTCTCTTTTGTGCTAAAAACAATCCTCTATCTCCCTCCCTCTCTCTCGTACACACACGCACATATACATACACACACAATTTGTAACCCTCCTAGGGTTAAAGTTTCGATGCTAACCTTTGTCCTATAGAACCCTTTTGCTAGTTGGTGCTTTGGGTGTGATTTCACTAAATAGATTCTTGGTTTGGGTCTTTTTCAGCTTTTGCAAGGGTTTTCGTCACAAGATCTCAATCAAGAAATCAAAAGGAACCAAATGTTAATAATTTCTTATTTTGAAAGTGGATTGCTATTATATTAAAAACCTTGATACTTAAGATGCATATACACATAGGGTTATTTGTTTGTATCCACTTTATAAAACTAGTATGTATAGATCGCATCAAATCCCAACAGACACTCCTTAGGTTGCGTTTTGTGTTATTTATTTTGCTTTCCCATTCTTGTTGGTAACTTCTTCCTCGAAATGTCTTAATTTTTTATAGGCTCGTCGAAACTATCGGTAGCAGAGGTATGCACTAATCTATGCATAGTACAGTTTCCTTTCCCTATGAGTTTTGCATTTCCTACATAAGCATCATTTACATAGCTTTGTAGCAATGTAATTTCTTTGACTCTTTAAACTCATTTTCTTCTTCTCCTAAGTAACCGGTTAAGGTAGTCTGCTTCCTATCAGTTTCAGCTTTAAACTTTTGAGTTACTGGTTGGGGAAACGTGCTTCCTATTACTTAGATGTGTGGTGTGGCGGTGGATATGCCTCAATTTCATCCTTTTTCGATTGTTTACATGCGACGTATGGGATATGTTCATTGACGGGATTAATTTCAGTTTCCATAGCTAAATTGTTTGTTGTCCCATGGATGCCAAAAGACCTCGAAACTATTACAACATCTAGTAATACCCAAGTGGAAATGGGAAAGGATTACTATGGATGTCTTAACCAAATTACCTAAGAGAGTAGACGGATTGGATGCTATTTGGGTAATTGTCGATAGGTTAACTAAATTCACTCATTTTCTGCCAATAAAAGAATCGTACAATATGGAAAGATTAACACGGATCTATATCAAAGAGATCGTAAGACTTCATGGGATGCTAGTGTGTCACACCCCCGAACCGGACGATAGAAACGTCTGAGGGATCTTGTGACTTAAATTGAATACCATCATAATGAATATACATGAATCATAACATAAATCATCACCATGCATGAAAATAATACAACTGATATTGTTTACATCCAGTACTTTGTCTTAAACATTACAAATTTATAACATAATTGTCTGATAGATATCATACGCAAAACACCCTAACATTACTTGGTACTTATTCTTCGGTTTACCTGTTACCTGAGAATACAAGTTAATTTTGAAAAAAACATCAACATATAAAATGTTGGTGAGTTCATAAGCAATGTTGTGATAAAATGATTTTGTGTGGTTTGTAAAACCCAGAAAATCTGATATTTTCTGAAAAAAAATCATAGTTTATAAAAAGTGTGAAGATCCGTAAATATATGCTTGTTGATTTTTAAAACGTGTATAAATGTTGAACTTTAGTATTAATCGCACAAGTGAAAATGTTGAACTTCCCAGGAAAACCCGATGTTTTCCCAGTACATAAAATACAGTGATTTCTCAATTGTTATACCGTCACGACGAATGATTTTGATTTCTCGGGTGACGCTGGATTAATTTGGGATGTGAGTTGTTATACTCACGCATTAGAAAATGACTAGTTTATAACTATAGTTTTCAAATGATCCTTAATGGCGTCGCCCGTTACTACTCACTTAATCCACGACCCTGTTTACTCTTGATTTACATCCTGAATCTATTTACCTTGATTACGCGTAAGCCTAACAAACGAGGAAAAGGGGAGTACAAAGTCCCGTTATTTCCTTGAGTTATTTTAGGCTGTCAGGAATGCAAAAGGCATGTTGGCCCAACTTGCATTTGATTTCTTGACCTCACTAGAAATACTAATGGTCTACTAGGGCCCAATAGCACATCATAGCCATTGAAAGTCCTTTTACATGAAATCGGATCAAAAGAGGCCCAATAGCACATAAGCATATTCCCTTCGGGCCCAAAGATCATGTTAATGGGCTAGAAAGGCCCAACAAGCATGATTTGAAACTTCCAAGCCCAAAGTTTGTGAATGTTCTCATCGTGGTTATCGCATATTTATTTAGATGGTTTTGTTCCACGCTTGTTGTTTTGTATTGATTCGAGATCGAATCATTTCGTTTGTAACGACATTTGTTGTTGAAAGTGTATTTGTTTTTCGTATCGTCAGTAGTTTGTGGGTTTTGTATTTTTGTATTAATGAATTAATTTGATTAAAAGTGGGATTTGACCCTTTCACTACCCTTCTTTTATAAAAATTACACTTTTGGTCCGTTTATATAAAAGAATTTCATTTTTAGTCCTTAAAACATTTTCTTGACACTTTTGTATCATTTATTTGATGAAAACATAGTTTTAACCCAAAATTTATTTTGTGGACAGCTTCAGCCCTCCCAGAATGATGATTCTTGGTTAGAACCCCATTTTTCACAATGTTTACAGTTTTGGCCCAAAATTCTAAAAACTTTACATTTTTGGTCCTTTTTTATAGTGAAAGCATTTTTGACTCTTAAAATGACTTTGTTATGCTATTTACCCCCTGTTTTATTGAAAATTTCATTTCAGCCCCTAAAGTTTGTCATTTTTCGCATGTTGAGGCTTATTGGGCCGAAAAGCCCATAATTAGCCCATTAAGCTAAAAATTTACATTCTAGGTCCCTTGAAAATTTTAGTATTTAGAAAAATGATTATAGAAACTGTTTTGACACTTTTGACCCTCAAGAAACTGTGACTTATCGATTTGTAACCCAAGTTTTGTATTTTTGACAATTTAAAACCCTAAAATGGGTTTTTTGTTAGAATATGTTCATCATAACCATATAAGCTATCATTCTTAACTTGTTTGGTGTAAAATATGTTAGATTATGTTTGTTTCCTTTCTCATGCCATAGATCTCGGGTTTACACCCCTTTTGTTAACATTTTCATCACAAAAACATATGAAATCACACACACACATGCATAAAATCACACATAGCATACACATACACATAGATCTACAAATTTTCTTGTATTCTCCCCCATAAAACCGAAAAGAAAGGGGTATGAAACTCTCCTTGAGTTGTAGTTTCGGTTTGTGGAGAAGATTGGGAGAAGTTTGGTGCTATTTTTGGCCCTAGCAAGTTCCTTACATGGATATCGAACTTAGTGGGTTCTAAGATGCAAGATCATGAACTTGAATGGATTAAGAGACGATTTTTGATGAAAAGAAGTGAGTTAAAGCATGGATCATACATCAACTTACCTTGGATGATGATTTTTATGGAAGAATCTCTTTGAAAGCCTCTTAGATCTCGAAAGTTTGGAGAGAAATGGAGAGAGCTTCTTGAGAGGATTTTTGAGTGAAGTGTTGGTGTGTTGGTTTGAGTTCGGCTGAGAGGAAGAGAGGGAGAAGAAGAGAGAGGGTGATGGGATTGTTGCATGGAAGTATGAGAGCTTGCATGGAAATCCATTAGGTAAAATAAATTGGCACCACCAAGTCAACTCTTCCCTTCTTTGCGGGCTTGGGACGAAAATGGAGAGAGAAAGAGAAAATTTTTGGGTTATGAATGATTAAGTCCATTTTATGGTTAAGTTAGGTGATTTTTGGCCCAAATAAATAAAAATATGATTTTTATGACCTATTAGGGCTAAATTAAATTGATTGTGACCCATTAAGGCCCATTTAAGTTACCCTAGTGTCTTTTGGACTCCTAAGGCCCAAAAGTATTATGGTTCATGTACATGAGTCCAATTAGGGCCCATTTGAGAGTTCTAGGTTCAAGATAGTCAAATTGGAAGCTTATTGGCCCATTGGGCCCAATAAGGAAATCCTACTCCAGAATGGACTTAAACCAGGATTTCTAGGGTTTCCAATTCTTTGTTGACTATTTACAATACTTTTATGAAGTTTTTGATTGAAGTTTGTTGTTATTGGAAATAAGCATCTTACATGCTTTCACATTGTTGGTTCACATTTGTTATCATTGTTCCATGTTTACAAGGCATCGAATTTCCTAGTTGTGACACAATGTCTATTATCTTGGATCGAGATAGTAGATTTACCTCGTGATTTTGACGGTCACTCTAGAAGGCTATGGAAACATAGCTAGACAAGAGAATTACCTACCACCCTCACACTGATGGCCAAAGGGAATGAACCATTCAAACACCTAAAGACATGCCACGAGCATGTGTGATCGATTTTGGCAAATCTTGGGATATCCACTTGTCTTTAATTGAGTTTTCGTACAACAACAACTATCACACAAGCATAAAGGTTGCTGCTTTTGAGGCTTTGTATGGTTACAGATGCAGATCGCCTCTGTGTTGGACTGAGGTGGGTGACACCCAACTGGTAAAAGGACAATCATCAAGCTACACTCTTACAAAACCTGAGATCATTCGATAAATAACAGAGAAGATAATCCGAATCAAGACACGACTTTAAGTATCGTGTGACCGACAAAAGAGCTATGTTGATGAATGATGAAAACCTATGGAATTCCACGCTGGATATTGGGTGATGTTAAAGGTCTCTCCCTGGAAAGGGATGATCTATTTTTGGAAGAGGGGAAACTAAATCCGCGATACATCAGGCCATTCGAGATTCCTGCCAGAACTGGTCTAGTGTCGTATAGGCTGCAGCTACCTGCAGAGCTCAGCCATGTACACCCCATGTTCCATTTCTCGAATCTAAAAAAGTGCTTATCAGATGAAACCCTTTTTGGTCCTCTATAAGAGATCGAAGTAAACGATAATCTCCTGTTCGTGCAAAAATCGGTTGAGATAATGGCTAGGGAAGTGAAATGTTTAAAATAGAGTCGCATACCCGATTGTGAAGGTTCGATGGAACGCTAAGCATGAACTGAAATTCACATGGGAACGTGAAGACTAGATGAAGCTAAAGTAACCTCATCTATTCACTCGTTCATAGCCCTAGCTTTTGTCACACCCCAAAACCTGAACGGCGAAAACGTTCCGGGCGGAGGACGTCATGTACAGTATCACAACAATGCAGAATAGTAAACAAGCAACAACATCCATTGCATTAATAATTTAATTTTAATACAAGAGTGTTCTATATAGTTTATAAGACACCAAAAATATTAATCAAAATAAGAGATGAGTCTTGAACGTGCTCCATCTTCTCAAAAACCTAACATCGGTACCTATCTACTGATGACCTAAGAATACAAGTTATTTTGAAAGCGTAGATCAACATTAAAGCTGGTGAGTTCATAAGTATTTTAGTGTCATTTTTGTTGGGTTATGAGCATTCTAACACTCCTAACTGTACATGCAACCCTAAATACCTTGGATCTATGTTTTCTCTATTATACATGCAAATATGAACATCCAAGGTATTATCCTAATCTAGCATACAAAATAATGGATATAACAAGATAGAATACATACCTCTTTGATAGTGCTTGTCTTCATGAAGCTTGAGTGCTTAGTGCCCCAAGTGTGACACCTCAAATGGTTCACACAACACCAAATACACTTGGAATAACTTAGATAGAAATTAGAACACTTCATGAAATCGTGTAGCCCTCATACATACACATAGTGTTAGTGTCATAGTCACGATTTCTTGAGCCATGGGTTTCTTTTATATGGTGGCTATTAGGGTTACACCATGTAACTCATGACTTTACCCATTCCTTATGCTCCATGGATTTTAACCTCCATGGAGTATCCATGGGTCACCCCATGGACTTAGTCCAACATAAGGAATCTTGGATCACAAGCCCACATATATAAGAATGAATGATTTACACAATCAACCCATATATTTAATTAGTCTTCTTTTGACCACTTAATTAATCCTAGATTAATTCTTGATCAATACTAATTAAATAACCTTATTAATATATTAGAACTTATAATATATTAACAAACCTTAAGTGTTATTTCTCTCATTTTAGTCTATCCAAGTGCATGATGCCATGCAACCCAAATGGACCATGCCGGGTCGGGTCAAGTCTTACCAATTATAGTTATGGACTTAGACATTAATCCAACAATTTTTTGTATGAAAGTTTTTGTAAATGTTTGTATGTAAATGTTTGTAAATGTTTGTATCTCCTAGAAAATCCTATATTTTCTACTAAAACTAGCCTTCTACCAAGGCCCAAATGTTTTGTATGTTGTTTGTTCGTAAAATTGTGTAATTTTCCCTAAAGATAGACTATCATTTACCAGAAATATAGTTTACATTACCGTTTATGTGATAAGCTTACAATATGAATGTAATGGGAAAATAATAATGATGTACTTGTAGTATTAGTATATAGCTACTACCGTTGTATTAACTACCTTAAAACCATTGTTTTAATTAAGGAAAAATGTGATATAGTTGTAACCATGCTTGATCGACTAGGTAAAACACGACGCTCTAAGGCATCGAAATGGAATGACATTAGTCACCTGTAGACCTACAGGTCCCACTGTAGTTAGCTGTAAGGTGTACGATAGTCAATCTCGTATAAATCTATACACCAACTCACACTCTCCCTCCATGAGACTCTGGTTGCAAAACATGACGCATAAATTGTTTTCCATGTCATGAAGTAGTGGCTCACATTAATGTTATAGTGTTCTAGTGTTTGTATAGTATGTTCTAGTGTTTTTATGTTCTTTCCGTTTCTCATAATAGTATGTTCTCTTGTATAATGTAGTGTTTTGTATGCTCTCTTAGTTTCTCATCATAGTATGTTCGTTTTGTTTCTCATAATAGTGAATTCTCTTAGTTTCTCATCATAGTAAGTATGTTATGTTTCTCATAATAGTAAATTCTATTAGTTTCTCATCATAGTAAGTTTGTATTGACTCATGAAAGAACCAACCCTTGTATGTTTCATTGTACTAGAAATAGTGAGTAGAGACTTCCTAAACTATACATATTACAGTTTACTAGTAAAGTTGTTTGTATAAATGAACCTGTTTGTACACCTTTGCTACCCAAAGGTATTGAACTGAATGTATAGATTTAATATCCATATTCATATACATAATATATAACTAAGATTCAAACTATCGTCGAACAAATAACCAAATACCCTAAGTCCACAACCAAACAAGGAACAAGAAGTAAGGCGAGTTATCAGTCCTAAGTCCTTTCAATCCTACTTATAACTATATTTATATAGATATTATTTTGACAATATATAAGTTTGAAAGAGTTTAAATAAGGAGTTTTTAATTTAAGAGAGCTTGTAAAACGATTTGAAGTTGTTTGTTTGATAAAACAGTTAAAAGTATAGTTAATCTATTTGTTTAATAGTTATTCATCACATGTGATTGATATAATAACTCTAAGGTTTCAACTTGTATTCCCCCCCCCCTCCCCACCCATAAAAGCATTCAAAATCATTTAAAAAATAATTTAAGGGGTATGAACTTACCTGCAGTGAGTGATACGAATGAAAGGTCAGTTTGTAGGATGCTAAGTGTCAAGTGAAGATTTGAGCACAACAGATCCTAATAAGCATATAATGACATATATATATATATATATATATATATATATATATATATATATATATAAATTAGTGTTTAAACAACTAATTATGCAAGGAAAGACAACCTAGGACATAGAAAACACCTAGATTCAAGTGTTAAAAGTACCAAGGGTTGCATATAATGGGTGTATGGCCACATTAGTGAGTGTATGGACAAAATGGTATGCTTCATGTGTGTGTACGGCCATATTGTACGGACCTAGTGGGTGTACGGATTCACACTCATGGTGAAACATGCCATTGAGTTATTTAAAGTCCTATTAAGCATCTAGTAGGGTGTCTTCACCAAGACTTAACCTTAATGGGAGTTTAATGCCTTTTTGCGCCTTAAAAAGGGTGTGTACGTCCACACAAGGAGTATACGGCCGTACACCGTTGTTGATGTTTCAACAATGGTCAAAAGTGTATTCCAAGGCTCTATCTTGCATCCCCTAAGTGTTCTTGATCAAGTGCTAGCATAAAACATGAGTTTTGAGGCCATTATGCACTAAATAAAGCGGTGTACGGCCACATCGGGTGTGTACGGCCGTACACTCCTTAATGATCATGGTTTGGACGTTTTCTAAGGAGTAGAACTAGTAAGTAACAAGTATAAGGAGTGGTACTTACAATAGAGAAGCCTTTAGGGGTGTTTGAGGTCCAAAAACTTAGTAGGTGTTCTTTGTGTTCTTGGTGAACACTTGAAGACCTAACAAAAGGAGTAATTTCATGGATGAAATGATAGATCCTTACTATATAGGGTAATGAATCATGAAATCAAAGGAAGAAACACTTATAACTTGAAGATCTAGAAGGAAAATCGGATGATACTTGAGAGATTTAGTGGATTTCTTGGCTTGGGAGTGTGAAAAGAGTTGAAAGAAGGCTATAAGACTCTCATTTATACATGAGAGTGTACGGTTGGGATGGGTGTACGGATGCACACACCTCATGAAGGGATATTTGGCTCATTTGAAAAGTGTTAAACTCAAATACACTCATCCCTAGCCTTATACTGTGGTTATACTATGTTTAAAACTCTCAAACTGACTCTAAACAATGCTAAAAGATAGCAAAAAAAACAAGTCCGACCTTAATTAATTTGAATAAGTGTACAAGATAGAAATTTCGGGTTGTCACACCTTTCAAAAGAATTCTAGGACCAAATTCCCTCTAACGGGAGGATGATGTCACAACTAGCATTTTGGCTTGGAAATTCTATATTCATGTAATCAACTCTTGTATAACTTGTACCTAATGTCATGTACTATGCACATTTAAGTTCAATCATTAGTATCATAATTCACTTGTAAAGTTCAAAACCAAATTCAACACATCTCATATACTCGACTATGGGTTTGAAACTCTAATAACCCGGTTCAAACTCAGAATGGATCAGGATACTCTTGTTGGTCCTAATCGGCCAGTAATTTCCTAATTTTATTATTTTAGGTCAAGGAACCCTATTTGGGCTCTAATTGGATCCACATTCATTAAACTATAACCTTTTGGACCATGTTGGGACTAAAATATCTCATTTCACTTTTATGGGCCTTATTGGACCTAAAATGACCCACTTCAATCTCATGGGCCTTTATGGGCCGTAAACAACTCTCTTGAACATTTTTGGGCCGTAAACCACCTTTCTTTATCATTATTGGGCCGTAAACCCTCATATGGGCCCAATGGGGTGAAAACCTTCAATTTGGGCCACATAATTTCGAACATAATAAAAAATGGCCCAAAACTTTCCTTTCTCTTTTTCTTCCCCCTCATTCTCTACCATATATACATATAGGAAAATAATAATAATAATAATAATAATAATAATAATAATAATAATAATAATAATAATAATAATAATAATAATAACAATAATAATAATAATAATAATAATAATAACAATAATAATAATAACAACAACAACAACAATAATAATAATAATAATAATAATAATAATAATAATAATAATTATTATTATTATTATTATTATTTTCGGTTAAATCATGCATTGGGTTAATTCATGCATTGGTGTGTGTTTCAAGAGGTTTTCACCAAAAATCCCTTCACATTGGTAAGCTACTTCTCATCAAAATGTTTAACTTTATGTTCATGATGAACTTACTTCTCTTAACACTCCATTTCATGATCTATGTTCCTTAGAAACCTCATAAGCTCTAGATCTACTCAAGAAAGCTTAATAGGGCCGAAATCTCTCTATTTTCCT
This sequence comes from Lactuca saligna, assembly GCF_052625555.1. Classification (NCBI taxonomy): domain Eukaryota; kingdom Viridiplantae; phylum Streptophyta; class Magnoliopsida; order Asterales; family Asteraceae; genus Lactuca; species Lactuca saligna. The sequence goes on along the minus strand of NC_136425.1, from coordinate 98,530,947 downwards.
CACCAAAAACCGAATCCAACACCCCAATGTGAGTTCTTACCCCCTATTTTCGATTTTTACTTTGTTTTGGGGGAGAATACAAGTTGTTTTGTGGAGATCTATGTGTGCATGCATGATTTTGTGTGTTTTCTTTGGTTACATATGTGTTTACGTGTTGTAAAGTTCATAAACTAAAAGATCTACTAAAAATATGATGATATTGCTATAACATAACACTCTTTTCAACACATCTCACAAAACAAAGGTTTAAAATACATCAAGGATACTTGAATCTAGGAAAACTTCATGAAAGGGGCTAAAAATGACAAAAGTGGCAAAATATGGGTTGTTTATGTAACTCTCGGCTAGTAGGTGGTTCAAAAGGAAGTTTTTGCTAAACAATAGCGAAGCTCGACATTTGAAACCTTATGGGAACCAAAAATGTAAATATTTTAATAAATGGGCCTTATTTAGGCTTCTCACGGTTTTGAGCCCAAAAACGGTAATTTTTGTTCTTTTGTTGGTTAAATTGTCATTTTCAAGAATGTTGTGTCAAAAATGTAAATTTTTATAAAAAGGTGGTCAAATTTGTGAAATTATGAACATTTTGGGAAAAAAATATGAAATTTTCTATAAATGGGCCGAAAATGTATATTTTCACAAAAATCAAGCCAAAAATGACACTTTTGATAAAATTTAGTTACAAATTTTATTTTTACCAAAAACTAGCCATAAATCGAAGTTTTGTCCAAAATAAGGCCTAAAAGGGCATTTTAACAAAAATTGGGCCCTAAATTGTAAATTTTGGCTTAATGGGCCAAGAACATCAATTTTTACAAAAAATGGGCTTTTATGCTATTTTGGTAATTAATTGAACAAAAAATAGCAAAACAATAGCAAAAGTGCTAATTTTGTCATTTTCTTGATATTGGGCCTTAGTGTCCGATTTACATGTTTGATATGTCGTGAATACTATTTATATGTTTATTTGGGCCTCATTGACCCATTAACATGCGCAACGGACCTTGGATATTGTTTGCATACTATTTGGGTTTGTAAATACCTTACATGTGAAATGGGACTTAGTTGTCCTTTTACATATATTTTAGGCCCATGTTATATAATCTCGTTCCCTTTGGGCCTAAAAATGACTTACATGTTAGTAAGTGATATTGCCATATTTATACATATTTTTAGGCAATATTTACTTACATTTTTATTAATATTTTGGTTATTTGCATAGAACTATGGTACTTATAGGATTAAATTCTTATTTGCAGCCAAAGTGAAGCATTTTCGAAGAAAGCGACCAAAAAGGACATAGCACGGAACTACGAATGCTTGAAAGAAAAAAGATAAAAATCCAGCAATAATACATACTCACGATGTGAGCAATTATAGATTCACGATGCGAGTGGAGTAATCTAGAAGATATGCATCCGGATGAAAGAATCCTTGTCGAACACGTGTATCTCATACTCACAATGTGACGCTTATAGGCTCACGACGTGAACTCGACAAAATCAGAAAATATAACTACTCTTGGACATTACGATTTGAGGACTTTTGGCTGGTTGGAAGGTTTTCAAAAGACGGTTTTTAGCAGGAGACAAGTTCTAGAAAAAGGGTTTCAACACCAAAGGAGTGAAGGTTCTTACTAAGTTTATTACTTTGGTACTTGTGAACATCTTTATTAATTTGATTTGTGTTTGTTTGATTGTTGCTATGAGTATCTGAATTTAGCTACTCTTGTTTAGCTAGATGAAACTTCTGACATATGGTTTAGCTTAATTATTAATGGATTTGATTAGTTGGTAAATTGCTTGTGTTTGATTTGTTATTACCTAGCTTGTTAATATTTGTTTCTTTAGTTGCTTGAATTCATGTTCTGTGTAGCTTAGTGATTATTAGATTACATGAACTTGAAACCTAGTGATTTAGTGAACATTAAATTGCTAGAGCTTGGATCGACCAAAATCTTAGATAGTAATTGAAGAAAATAAATTTAGCTGTGCTAGAGAACATAAATTATGACCGTAATTGTGTTTGCCTAATCTTACATAGCAAATTCATAATCTACAACTTATTATGTGTTTGATTATGTGTGACCATACATAGTTTTACATGAATTAGTTTAATATTGGTAAATTTAGACTTAGATTACTAATACAATAATAACCAACTTGATAATCCATAATTGTTAGCTAACCATAAAGAAGAAGTGCATTCAAACTAAACATGAGTGTTTTTAGTAATTGATTGAACTTGAGTAAAGTTCGTCTGATCTTGCAAAATCAGATTAAAAAAAACCCTTCATTTGTTAGTAATTAGGTTAATTTAGTGGAAAATAGATTAAGCAGTTAGTATCGTTCGCTGTGATCGACACCCGACTTACTCAACTATTCTATAATTTTGACTAGGTACACTGCCTAGGTGCAATTTAGATAGTAAGGAAGTTAGGTTATAAATATTAAGATTAGGTGTAGCTAATTGCAGGAATCAAGCTTTTGGTGCCGTTGTCGGGGAACGACATAATTAATTACTAATTTATTTACTTTAAATTAATCGATCCTTTTTGTGGGTAAAAGCTGCAAGGAAATATTTTTTTTCTCTGTTTCATTTTTCTAGCATTACAGAACTCACGGTGTGAGCTTTATTGCTCGCGACGTGATAACTAGGATTCCTAGTCTTATTTGTTTTTAGTTTGTCTTTCTTAGTTCAGTTTTACATTTTTATGTTTTGGTTTTACTTCAGGAGTTCATGACCAGAGGTTCCAACACACCTTTGGTACCACCACTTGAAAATCTAGAGTCGGTCCTTCATAAAAAGAAAGATAAGAACGTGAAAGACGATCAAACATCAAAGAAGACACGTTTACAAGAATTCAAGTCAGTGTTCTCAAAGAAGTTGGGAAAGAAAATGGGAGAGTCGAGTTCATCTTCAAAGAACAAGAGCAAGGTTGAAAACTTAGATCAAATACCTATCCAAACCGAATCTGAATACGATACCGAGCCCAAATTTGAATTATTTACAAGTGAACCCGGAAACGAGCCAAGAAACGAGATGGCAAAGATAGAAGAAATGTCAATGGGAGCTTACAAGAAGCGAATTCCAGATGATGTTGGTCCAGGTTTAGTACAACCAGTGATACCTGCCACTGCCACATTGGAGCTGAAGGGACACATCCTCACTGCATTAAAGGATATTCCATTTTATGGAAAGGATCATGAGGATGCTTTCAAACATCTAGATGAGGTCAACGACATTTCTAACTATTTCAATGTCCTAAATGTCAATAGAGATACTGTCTTGCTAAGGATGCTACCAGTCACTTTCAAGGGAGCTACAAAGGATTGGTTAAAAGCACTTTCACCTGGTACAATTACTACTTGAGCTCAGATGCGTGAATAATTTTTGGACCAATTTTTCCGACCATCCAAGATAGCTAAACTCAAAAAGGCAATAGCCAATTTTGAGCAAAACCCGGGTGAGTCACTTTACGAGGCATGTGAGAGTTACAAGAGGTTGTTAAGGAATTGTCCTCAATGTGACCTTAACATTCAGGGGGTGTTTGGATAGGAAAAAAAGAGGTTCTTATTCCTTATTCCCACAATAAGCTAATTTAAGTGTTTGGACAAAATCCATCTTATTAGGCTAAATAAGCTAATTTTAATAAGCATTCCTCCCCATGCTTATTGCTTATTGCTTATTGCTTATTCCCACCACAAATAAGCTATAAGCAATAAGCTAAAAATCTAATCCAAACACCCCCTCAACAAGAGGTGTCTATATTCTATGATGGTGTCAATTTATTAACAAGGAAACTCCTTGATTCTCAAGGGCCACTTACAAAGAAAAATCTGGCCAGAGTTAAGGAACTAGTTGAAGAATTTGCAAATCATTCTTGGGAATATCACAACCCAAGACAAGATGGAGCAAAAGGCAGTGGAGGTGCACATTCTGAAAAAATGACTGCTATGATGGCAATGCTTAATACTATGGACCAGAGGTTGACCCAAATTGACCAATCAATTCATGCAATAAGAGTGGGATGTGAGAGATGCAGTAGGCCACACTTAACTAAGGATTGCCATTTGGATGAATATGGGAACAAGAAAGCTCAAGTGTGTTATTCAAGTGGGGATAAGTATGATGAGGACTGGAGGAAACCAAAGAAAGAGTGGTTGTCATACGGTGAATACAAGAAGCAAAAGGAAGAGAAATTTATGCAGACATGTCGACGCTTCTACCAAAAAGAGCAACCACCACCTGAGAAGAAAGTAAATTTGGAAAATATGTTGACCCAATTTATGGAAGCTTTCGAGAAAAGGCATGATGATATCGATGCAGTGTTAAGGGAACACATGAAAATGACGATAGAACAACATACAGTGATGATTGACCAGCAATATTTATTAAAAAATCATCAAGCATCAATCCATAATCTCGAAGTTCAAATTAATCAATGAAGTACTTTGGTGAGTAACAAATTATCTTCACAATTTCCCGAGAATAAGACTCAACCTCATGTTATGGCTATTGATACTGAAGAAGTGGCAATCTATGAGTTTTTGGAAGCACTAGAAGTGGAGCTGAAGCAGTCCGATCCAAAGCCAAAGAAGCCAAGGCTTGAAAATGAAGATGTGGCTGAACACCAGACTCACGTCGTGAGCCCGCTACGCTCACAACGTGCGATCTGTCTCAACTGAAAAATTCAGAATTTGTCCCGGCTTATCAACCGCCTTTACCATTCCCGTCCCGAGCTAATCTCAGTCCACTGGAAAGGGAACATATGGAGTTTATTCAGCAAATAAAGGGTATTCCGATTAATACCCCTTTTATCGATTCACTTTCAAAATTTCCAGAATACGCGAAGTTCCTACAAAATCTTGTAAACACTCTTCGGCAACTAAAGAAAAATTCTAAGGTCATTCTTAGTGAGCAAAGTTCAAGAGCTGTATTGGGAGAGATACCTAAGAAGATGGGGGATCCCAGATGCCTCACTCTTCCATGTGAGTTTGGGAATAATATTAAGATTTATGCTTTACCTTATTCATTTTATCAGAAGTTGAATATTCAAAAGTTGAAGGCTACAAAAATGACTATTCACATGGCAAATCGTTCAGTAGCACAACCCCGGGGCATTGTGGAAGATATTCTCTAAAAAATTGAGAAATTTGTGGTTCCAATAGACTTTGTGGTTTTGGATATTAAAGAAGATCCCGATGTCCCCATTATTTTTGGTCGCCCGTTGCTTAATATTGTTGGTGTCTTGGTTGATATACGTGAATCCAAGCTCACATTACGGGTTGGTGATGATAAGGAAACTTTTGGAATACAAGATGGGTTTCAAGGATATGATGTTAATGGTAAGGTGATCAATATTGATGAAGATAATGAACTTGAAGAATTGGAAAAAGTCATGGAGGAAGAAATCAATACGATTCATCAAGTCAAACACACTAAATCAAGAGCATCAGTTCTGTTTTTCATTGAAGTCATTGCCTACACAAAACCAAAAACTTTGATGAGTGAGGAAAATGATGATTTGTCAAGTGATGAAGACGAGGCTACTTCGAAGGAGACGGTTATAGTGGCGAAAGAAGAGAAGGTTCCTATTGAGCTAAAGAAGAATGAAGAAAATTTGGAAACAAAAGGGACAAAAAGGAAGCTTGACATAGACGAGGCGAAGTCTAAAAAGGAAAATTTGAAAAAGGCGTACATTCAACGTGTTCAAGCATACAAAAGGTGATGGAAGGAGCAGAAAATCCAGGTGGTGATGGACGCATCTGAAGATTCAACGTAGGGAGGCACGGAGTCCGGCTCACGACTCCATCAAAAGGAAGCGCTTCTCGGGAGGCAACCTGAGTTTGGTTTGCATTTTCTTTTCTATTTTGTTTGGCATTTTTCAACTTAGGAAATTGATCAATTCGTCATCTTAGAATCTCTTTTAATGAAAAATTGAGTGTAGGGGTCCTAGATTTAAAGGTATTAAAATTAAAGGGCTAAATGAAGTTTTTCTTACGAACTCACGATGTGAGTCCAGAATAAGACACAGACTGTAATATTGTTATCCATTATTTTCTCTCAGCCGTTAATAATAATAATCCAATAAGTATAGTGGCCCATTTCAGCTTGTTTAATTAGCCTGACTTATATTAGCCCAAAAACGAACTCACAACGTGAGGCTCTATGGCTCACGATGTGAGACAGGATGAATCATGACCACAGAAATAAGAAAGCAGATTAGATTGACCTACAATTATTTTATTCTTCAACCGTCGACAGTTCTTGGTCCCCCCCACTCACGTTGGATTTCAACATTTTTTACCATATTTTACTCTTGTGCTCACGTTTGCATCACTTTAAGGTACACCATTCCTATTGTTTATGCTTAATTTTGACTTAGTTGACTTATTTGCTAGATTTAGGGGTTAGGGTTTGCATTTCACTTGAATATCAAGATCGATACCCTAAATATGTGAATTTTTGCTACATATGCATGTAATGAGTTTGAAATTGCCATAGGAATAAACCCTATTGACATTGTTGGCCCCACTTGAGTTCTGCTCTGCCCGATTCTGACTTCTAATTACGAACTCACGTCGTGAACCCTTATGGTTTCACATCGTGAATCCTGGACACTAACAGTTTCGGATTTTGTTTAATACTAATCTTTTGGGGTGTTTTTGTTGGTTTTTTATGTTTAGTTTTGCAGGAATGACTCCCAAAAGAAAAGTTCCAACAGGGGTCGCAAGCTTGCACCCATTCTACGTTTTCCCGACCATCATGCCCCGAGATATTTTGTCACGTTGCAACAACAGGCTAGGGTGGTTGTATAATAGGGAATTTTTTGTTTACCCTACAATTAATTGGGCAAGATTGAGGGAGGTCGGAATCTTTGATCGGTTGTCTCCGTTTCTTACAAAGATATTTTTGGGAAATGGTTTTTCATTCACGTAAAAGGGTTGGCATAATTTATTTGGTATCCAAGAGAGGGTATATAAGGAACTATGCGTGGAATTTTTCGCAACTGTGGCATTCCATGAGAATGTCCAAGACCCTACATTTCCGTTAGCCTTAGTTTTTAGACTTGGGGGTGAATATCGTGAATGCAGTTTGGTTGAATTTTCCTGGAGAATGGGGTTATACGAGACTCAAGAAGCTATGACTCTTGAATTTGTTATGTTTTTAAGGGAGGCGGCTCAAGGATATGAAAATGGGGCCTCGACGCTTGAGCTTTGGAACAATATTGCATCTGGAATATTCAATTCTGGAGTGTCACCCAAGCGTAGCATAAGATCTCCCATTTACCACTTGATACACCGATTCATCACTTTCTCTATCCATCATAGGCGCCATGGGGATAAGGTCACGAAGCAAAATTTGCACTTTTATGGTGCATCTTACAACTAGGAGTGTGTTGTAACATTCCATATGTTCTAGCTTGTTTCTTAGCTGGTTCTGTTACAAGTTCCCGCCATGGGAGTCCTATCTATGGGGGCCACTTCATCACTCGATTGGCCCGTTCTTATGGATTAATCGTTCCTGAGATTACCCGCTCATTAACTTACAAGGAGGATAACGAGTTCACTATGGGATACTTGAAGACAATGAGGGTTGTTCGGAACTTTGGCTCTCATTGGGTCCTAGTTCATACTGATGATGAGGGTGATGATGGAGAGCAGTCTAGTGCATAGTCTGAGCAACAACCACAGCCAAGGCCTTGGAGGAGGAATGTGCTAGGACGAGGAGAGAGAGGCCAGCCAGTGCATCAACCCGCACCCATGGGAGGATCGATTTTTAGGGGTGATAAGGTCGGGTATATCGATCAGCTTTCGTTAAGTGTCAATTAGATTGGAGGAACTATGGAAAATATGGTACAACATTTTCATGTAGAGCAACCTCCTCACCTGGGGTATCAGTACCCAATTTGTCCTAGGTGGAGTGAGTATCGAGGTCAAGGGGGAGATGGAGCCGGTACAAGTGGAGCACATGATGAAGAAGATGACGATTGTGTTCTTATTTAGTTTTTATTTTTCGTTTGGTTTAAATTTGTTTGGTTTTAAACTTGTTATGGTTTTTAAGACTTATAAGCTATTATGTTACTTTTAGTCATTCTTTGGTGGCTTTATTTCAGATTTGGTTTGGAGTCTCGAAAAAAAAGGTCGAGTCGAGAGCGTATGTGTCTAGCCAAGGGTTGTCTAGAGTCTAGAGTCGCGAGTCGAGACCCACATTTGAAAATAATTGTGGGGTGAGTCGAGAGAGAGGATGAAGTTAGTGAAACGTCATAGAAATTCTGCATTTAGAAGTGTCTTTATCCATTAAGATATTGGGGTGCAATGCTAAAATTATTAAGAAGAATGGGTAGTTTTAATTTTCAGTCGCCCATTTCTCACGTCGTGAGGCTATATTTCTCATGTCGTGAGTTGGGTTACGAGGTATTTCTGAATACGCAGTTTCACGTTGTGGGACATATTACTCACGTCGTGAGTTTTCTGTTTTCACCATATTAAAGCCTTTTCGTTCCTATTCACTACATGGACCACCACCATCATATTTGAAGTTCTTATGAAAATTATTATGGCTTGTTTTCTCTACTATAAATGTGGCGTATGCATTCCCACATTATTCTACACATTTTGAAGATTTGCATCCACCTTTCTTGAAGATTTAAGTTTCAATTAGTTACTTCTTGGTTCATTTCCATATTTCGCGAGTTTAAGTCCGAGTTCTTATTTAGAAGAGGTTCATATTCAAGATGCACATTTTATCCACACTTATGGAGTTCGATCTTGCCACTATCCCAGGGGAGTGTGTTCCTTTTTCTCCTTTTTATTGCTTTTATTTTGTTTAAGAATACAATGAGGGCATTGTATGTAATTAGTGTGGGGTAGGGGGTCGAAAAAGTAAAATTACTAGGAAATTTGGTAAATTTTAAAATTTTTAAATTTTTAATAATTGAATACAGTAATAATAATTTGAACTGTAGTTGGTAGTGTTATATTGGATGATCTCATGAGAGCTCAAATATTTAGTTGAGCCGATACACGTGATAGTGAATTTGTGGCCACCCTTATTCTAGTGAAATCATGAGAAAAAACACAGCCTAGCTTAGTTTGAGGAATAAAATATGCTTAGCATCGTGTACCAGAAATCTATCTAGGAAGGCTTTTATATTAACCAATAAGGGTTGAAGTTAAGCACCCCTACTTAAGCATGTAGGGTTTTGAGTGAAAAAGAAAAAACGTGAGTTATACATATAAAAAAGGAGAGAGAAATTACCTCTCTCAAGTGCTCCTTATGTTGCTCTCGGGATCTAGAATACACCAGAATGTCATCAATGAACGCGATCACCAATCGATCCAGTATCGGCCTACATACTCTATTCATGAGATCCATGAATGTTGTTGGCGCATTGGTTTGCCCGAAAGCCATCACCACAGACTCATAGTGCCCATAACGTGTCTTGAACGCCGTCATCTAGATATCCTCATCACGCATCCTCATCTGATGATATCCGGACCTGAGATCAATCTTGGAGAGCCAAGATGCCCCCTGCAACTGATCAAATAAGTCATCAATCCTCGGCAATGGATAACGGTTCTTAACCGTTAACTTGTTCAACTCCTGGTAATCAATACACATCCAGTGTGAACCATCCTTCTTCTTAACGAAGAGGATCGGCGCTCCCTAAGGCAAGCTGCTCGGACGAATAAACCCCTTCCCCAACAGCTCTTACATCTATGAGGATACCTCCTGCATCTTCGGTGGTGCTACACGATAAGGCTCCTTAGCGATAGGTGCGGCCCCGGGAATCAAATCGATGCGAAACTCCACCTGCCTCTCGGGAGGCACACCTGACAACTCCTCAGGAAATACGCTCGGGAACTCACGCACTATCGGGACATCACCAAACAAACTTGGCCTTCCAGAGGCCTCCCGTGTATCAATCACATAGGCTACAAACCCCTTGCTGCCCTGCTGCAAACTCCGCCTCGCCCTGTAAGCCGAGCTAAATGCTAACCCACTACGTGTCCCCTCACCATAATTGTCAGCGCTCCCCCACTAGGATCTCGGATCATCACCAGCAGCGTACACTGCTTGCTCGTTAGCTATCGAAACACGCAAAGGTCGACTCATTACCAATCGCTGGATACTGATGTGCCTACTGAATGCTAATGACACAAAAGACCGATTCGCAGCTGAGTCAAATAACACCAAAGCAGGTACAAAATTCACAAGAAAAGTAGCTATGCATAACATAATATAAACACAAGATCTTATTACAGCATAAATAAATATGAACAAAATACATACCAGCCATGACGTTGGGTGCTGCACGGACCTCCTCCGCTATCAGCTGGAACACTCTCCCTCGCGCCTTCAGCGCCTCGGCCTTCACCGGCCGACCCTCAATAGCTCACGTAGCAGCAGGGGCAGAGCCCTGTGGCGTCCCCCTCAACTGCGGACACTCAGCCTTTCGATGTCTGATCTGGTTGCAATGAAAGCAAACTATGAACCCCTAGGGGAAATCCTTGGGGATATGCCCCTCCTTGCCACACTTGTAGTAAGCACCAGATCTACAAACCCCATCATCACCCTTGCCGCACTTTCCGCAAGTGCGGCCCTTCTGACCCCCGGATCTCGAATCAGCGGCCTTTCCCCGCTTGGCCGCCAGCTGAGACTGTGCCGGTCGGCGATCCCTGCTCTAAGACTTGGCCTCCTCCCTGGCCTGAGTCTCCAGCTCAATCTCCCTCTTCCGGGCATTTGTCTGGAGCTCAGCAAATGTACGGTATGATGAGTTCACTGCGAACTCATGAATGTCTCTCCTCAAAACGCTCAGATATCTGCTCCTGCGTGCCTGCTCGGTCGACATGTGCTCGGCAGAACATCGTCCTCTCATGAAACATCCTGGTAATCACAGTAACTGACTCAGTACCCTGCTTGAGGGTCAAGAACTCCTGAGCCAACCATTCCCTTTCCACCGGGGGAATGTACTCGTCTCTGAACATGGTGGTGAACCTCTCCCAGGTCACCGCTGAAACCTCCGCATAACTAAGATGTGCAGTCACAAACTTCCACCAGTCCTTCGCTCCCAAGCAAAGCTGGTTCAGCGCAAACTGAACCATTAGATGCTCTGGACACGAACAGGTGTAGTAGCATCGCTCAATGTCAGATATCTATCTCATCGTAGCAATTGGGTCCTGCATCCCGTCAAACTCTACTGGCTTCGTGTTGATGAACTCCCGATATAGCAACGACTTACCCCCTATGGCCTTGCGGCAGCGACAGCTGCAATGGTCGTAGCATCAGTAACATCAGTAAGAGCAGTATACCGCTCATCAAAGGTCTCAATCAGTGTGGTCTTAATAGACCCAAACAGCTTTGGAATCTCAGCTCGGACGGCAGGAACCACCTCCTCATGAATCATCTGGCAGAGCTCCTCATCGCTCACACCTCCCTCGCTGGTCTCTGGTCTGTGGCGCATCCCAACCATGACGTCTCTATAATACAACATAAAAATATCAGGGACTCGCTCGAGTATACTCACACTCGATAACCCAACCCTCTTGATTCCTAGTAGCCTAAGGATTCCTACTTGGACTGCACACTAATCTGGTGTTTCCAGTAGTACAGGACCAATACTACCTTCCACACCGCACCAATATTCATCCCAAGTCATCCTCCAAGGATCTCAAGTCACAAGTACTCTATCTCTTTCCACACATCTACTAGCCTTCGGTAGACTCTCATATCACATCACTGCTACCTACTCATTCTAAAGCATCCCATGGAAGCAGAAATCTTCCTAGGCTAAGGCATCACAAATCAGGCCACTCTAGTCCTAATATGAATACCTAACCTACTCTAGCATGCATAATGCATTTCAATATACATATCTCATAACACATAATGTAAGGGTAATTTGGGAAATCACTGTTCGGGCGTTGGTTGATCGTACACATTGTTTTCTTGCGCATCTTCCAAATTCTTTTACTCTTTAGAAAAATTGTTCATTTATGAAAATGTTTCTCAAATCCTCAGTTTGAGTTCAAATACACCCAAAGGTGAATTCGAATCTCTCAAACCAAGGTTGTGATACCAATTTGTAACACCGTTAAATTTCAAACAATTTTTCATTTAATTTTTAATAAAAACATTTCATTTCCAAATCATTCCAAAATCATGTATCCAATATTTCCACAAAGCACAATACATAATCCATCTCCCAAGATCTCAAAAACATATCATCTGCAAGTGTGTACTGATCATTCCGGCGCCTTCCCGCGATCATCACTGGTACCTGAAACACATAACGCACAACAGTAAGCATAAATGCTCAGTGAGTTCCCCAAGATACAACATACAATACATATGCCTTTCCAGGCCATAACTTTATAGGATCTTCCGATCCAAGTGTCTCAGGGGATTTACATCCCATAACTCTGTTGACCTTCCGGCCCATGCTCTGTTGACCTTCCGGTCCATATCATCATACTCATATCATAACATATCACATATATAACATGCATCACATAATGTGACAACCCGAAAAATTTTATTTTTTTAAAGCTTAGTCAATCAACCCAACTGGGTGTCAAAATCATTAGTACAGAGTTCTAGCCAGGTTACAGGTCATTCTAAGGAGTTTTGAGCATAATACACTTAAGGAATAAGTGGTAGAAACTACCCGCTAGAACCACAGTGTAGCAAATCGGACCCTAACCCCCATCTAAGTGAGTTCACAGCCACAAGACCATGAGTTTACTGCCGTAAACTCATGTGGCCATAAACTCAAGGCTATATATAGAGCATTGGGTCATTTCCTCTCATTTCTTCCTTTCCTTGACGGATTTTCTTACAAATCCTCTCAAGTATCATCCCGATCTTCAAAACTCATCTTCAAGTTTTACCAAATACACCAAGAACACACACTCATGTTCTTGGCCAATATCGACCATTTGAGCTTGTAGATTGATCATTGTGTGTGTCTAAGTCTTCACTTGATACCAAGCACTTGTCCGACACTTCCTTCCAATCCGCTCACTGCATGTGAGTTCATACCCCTTGAATTAACCTTGTAAATGTTTCTAAATGTTTTTAAATGCTTTATGGGGGGAATACAAGTTGAATCATGATAGTTATTATATCAATCACATGTGATTAATAACTAACATGCAAATGGATTTACTATACGTTAGCTGTTTTACCAAACAGATTTCTTCAAAGGACTTTCTTAAACGTTTTTATATGTTTAAAACTCTTTATCAAACTGCTTTATACACTGTATGTTTCTTTTCAAACTCTGTTAGAAATATATCTCAAACAAAGGTTTTCTTTATACTTGAACTGTTTATTCAAACAAAATATTTTCAAACCGTTTTATAAACTAACATCAAGTCGATCTTTTCTTAAATATAAATCTTTTCCAAAAGTTTTACAAAACTCCTTTTATGCTTTTATATTATCAATTGCATGCCTGTATATGTATAGTTATATAAGAAATGTTTAAAGGACTTAGGAAGGCTAAACCGCTTTATTTCTTTTTCCCGGTTGGGATGTGGTCTGGTAGGGTATCGGTTATCCGTCCGAATGTCGTCTAAATATTAGTTATATATCATGTATACATATGTAGACATAAAAGTGCCCTCATTCAGTTCACTACCTTTGGCTAGCAAAGGTATACCTTCATTGATACTTGTACATTTCTAGTAACTATTATAGGTATAGTTAGGAGATACTACATGCTATTCCTATTACAAGGAATTACACTAAAGTCAGTTCATTCATGAGTCCATATCAATACATGTTGTTTGTAGAGATACACTTACTTGGATACACTTGCTTGGATACACTTACTTGGATACACTTACTTGGATACACTTGCCAGGATACTTTTACATAGATACCTTGTTAAAAGCATGCATGTATATGTATAGTTATATAAATAATGTTTAAAGGACTTAGGAAGGCTAACCCACTTTATTTCCTTTTCCCCGTTGGGATGTGGTCTGGTAGGGTATCGGGTATCCGTCTGAAGGTCGTTTAAATATCAGTTATATATCTGTGTACATATATAGACATAATAGATCTAATTAGTCAGTTCGGTACCTTTGGGTAGCAAAGGTATATGTTCATATACTCTTACATGGATACTTTTACATAGATAATATATGATGAGTTACTATTACATTTTATATGTATAGATTTTGTTATATAATCCTCATTCTTATCTTTATTTTGTGATACAATCACATAATCGACGAGATAGATTGGACTTAATATCCTAATACCAAAGGATACTTTGTGGGACTAACCATTCCTAGAACCTTGTTAGCTACATAGGTAAATTCACATCTATGGATGTCTACGGTTGATACCATTAAAGGTATACTTTAAGGGACTAACTATTCCTACACCCAGCTGTTAGCAACAGAGGTAAATGTACATCTAAGGATGTCTTAAGTTAACACTGTTAGTTATCCTAGTACAAAAGGATAATACTTGAGTTATTTATATTATTATTACCTTTATCTTGTGAGTCATTCACATAACCTATGAGGTGAATTATATTTGAGTATCCTAGTACCAAAGGATATAATGTCTTATATTAATAATAATAGTAGTACAGTCGGGTCTTGGTAGAAGGCTACTTTCTAAACAGTAAGGTCTTGGTAGAAGACTACTTTCAAAACAGTAGGGTCTTGGTAGAAGACTACTTTCAAAATAGTAGGGTCTTGATAGAAGACTTCTTTTATAGGGATCATAGGGATTTCTAGGGTTATTCAAATGCTTTCCATTACGTACAAACATTTCCATACTTATACGACTTTCTTTCAAAACAATGTCAAGACTTTTATTATAAGTTTTACAAATCAAAGACACATTAAAACTTACGAATTCACCAGCTTTTTGGTTGTTACTCGCTTTCAAAATAACTTGTATTCTCAGGTCACAAATAGATAGGTACGACGACCAGGTTTGTGAAGACGGAGGAATCCAGACTCGTCTTATTCTGATTATTCATTTTATTGTTGTATATTATGAAAGAACACACTTGTAATTAAAATTATTCTATTAATGCAATGGATGATGTTGTTGCTTGTTTACTACTTTACATTGTTGTGATACATTACATGACGTCCTCCGCCCCAGAACGTTTCCGTTGTTCTCGGTTTTGGGGTGTGACACATAAACATCATACACATAAGACCTTCCGGTCACACATAATTACCCCATCGGGTATGGCATAGTGAGAAGACTCACCTCGCTTGATGTTGGATAATCACTCGTGCTCGATTACCCGACCTATTGTCCTCCTATATTATAAGTACATCTCTAATTAATACTTTCCTGGCATAGTTTCACTAACACTATTAAGTCAACACTAGTCAACCCTGGTCAATGATGGTCAACGGTCAACCTTTGACCCGACTCGTCGAGTCTTGCATAGACTTGTCGAGTCCATACGTGAACTCGAGTCCTTTAAATCCTTTCTAACTCACCGAGTCACTCACCTAACTCGGCGAGTTATCCACTGATCTGAGTCACGGGACAACCCACTCCGACTTGTCGAGTCTGTTCATGGACTCGGCGAGTTCATTTCATGCATAACCTCAAACAACCTTCTGAGGCCAAATCTATTCCTCTAATCCTTAGAACTGACCTTCCCAAGTTCAATAATCATGTAAAGTCTCTATCTTGTTGCACATGCAACATCTATATGACCATATATGATAATTTAGTCCCAAATACCTTAACCCAAGGTCATAACCTCCATTACTCTTCATAAAGATTGATGAGTAAGGCTCTATGGACCTCTATGGATCCAGATCCAAAGCCTCATCACCAGAAAGGGACTATTTGGACATCAAATCAACCTAACAAAGGGCACAAGAAACCCTAAATCCATATATACTTCATAAAACAGAAGAGGAGCCGAATTAATACCTCAAATGTGATGATCTTCGCTTCAAATCCACAGAATAGCAACCTACTTTGCTTCCTCTTGGCTAGGACCTCCTTCTTCATGCTAAACAACACCACAAAGGTTAAGAATGGCTTCCATTCTCTCTTAAAACGCTCAAGAACTCTAGGGTTTCTCTCTAAGGACTGGTAGCCGCAAATGAAGGCTATAAGGGCCTTTAAATAGGTCCCAAACCCAAGAAATTAGGGTTTCTTTCGTCAGCTCTGACTCGGCGAGTCGCTCCCCTGACTCGTCGAGTCCCCTCATTAACCACGTCATCCAGTCGCGACCAGACTCGACGAGTCTAAGCACCAACTCATCGAGTCTCCTTGCACAATTAAAGAAATACAACATAAATCAATATACCTGGGAAACTCGGTGTTACAACAAAATGTCATCCCACATAAATAACAAGCACACCCATGAGACACCAATCCTACATATGGACTCTGCTATA
The DNA here is from genome assembly GCF_052625555.1 of Lactuca saligna. NCBI lineage: Eukaryota > Viridiplantae > Streptophyta > Magnoliopsida > Asterales > Asteraceae > Lactuca > Lactuca saligna. Next base: position 98,514,541 of record NC_136425.1, on the reverse strand, counting down.
TTCCAAGCGGCTATAACGGCTGTTGTAACCACCATTATGGCACAACTCAATGCAAACAACACCAGCAGAGGTGGAAATAGTGTCGACAACTCCAACAACCTCGGAAACCAATGAGTGACAGCTTATAAAGGCACTCCAAACCCCAAACTAAAGAGCAGGAAGCGAGAGTCTGGGATTCAGAGAAAGGGACAGCCAACTCAAGGATCCTCAAGGAAACAACATGTTGTTGATGTTCTTGCGGTCATGACACCTATTACATCAACACGAGCAAGACCATATGTTGGAAGCCTTCCAAAATCCAATAAGTGCAATTTCCATCATAAGGGAATCTGTCGGAAGCCGTATTACATTAGATGCAACAAGAAAGGACATACCTCCTGATACGGCAGATCTCAACCACGACAGAACCAACATCCAAAATACAACAACAACAACAACAACCGCAACAACAATAACGTTGAGGTTAGTCACACTTTTTACAGATGTAGAGGGTGTGACAACCTGAAATTTATTCCGTCGTCGTAACTCATTTCTGTTAATAAAAATATTTTATTATTATTTTCATTAAGATTTGGGTTAGACAAATAAATTAATGTTTTTATTTTATTTCATAAGGGTTGAAACGAAATAAATACACATGTAACACCCTCGAATTTAATTATGGAAAAATTTTAGTTTACGACTAAGTCGGGTACGACCATAAGCCCCGTTTAACGTCGGTATCGGGTAGATTTCCACCTGGCCACAAACTCAAACTTTATATAAGGTTTGAGTGGTCAACAACTTAAACTTTTACCACTCTAGTAACTCTCTCTCTCTACTCTCTCTCTCTACAAGTGGGTTTTGGCAAAGAAACACCTCATTCAAGCTCCAAATCCGTAAGTAATCATTCCTAGCTTGTTGTTTTGCTTTGTATTCATGCAAATTAGGGATTTAATCACCCAAATACCCCAAAAACTAGAGTTTACGGTTGGGGAACACCTCCCAAAACCGTAAACTCCCATAAAGGGGTTTTAAGGCCCTAAAATCCCACCAAAACCTTTCTAATGCTTGTCTATGACTTGGAATCTTGCATGCATGAAATTAGAAACCCAAAATCGTGCCTTTAGGGGGGTAAACATGACTTTACGGTCCATGAGCATTCATGAACCGTAAACACCCAACAAAGGGGTTTTGATGCCCCAAAATCCTCCCAATGCTTGGATATTGACCTAGAAACTTGCATAAATGACCTAAGGACCCAAAATCACAAAATGGATGGAATAGACATGAGTTTACTATCGTAAACTCATGATTTTACGGTAGTAAACTCCCAAGAACCATAAACACCCCAAAAAGGGTGTTTTGATGACCAACTCCCTATCTAGCATGACTTATGGACTAGGAACTTGCTTGGATGATCTAGGAACCCCAAAATTCGAAGTGTATGGATAAACCATGAGATTACTGCCGTAAACGCATGGGTTTGTGGTAGTAAACTCCCCAAAAAGGGTCCAAGGACCGTAAACTCCAAAAAGTGGGCAATTCATGCCCTAACCACTTCCTAAACCTTTGAAATCAACCCTAGAACCTTCCTTAGTGAGGCATGAAGCTTAAAAGCACACAAATACACCCCTCCCATGAGTTTAGGTCCGTAAACTCATGGGGGAATGGGTCCCTCAACCGCAAACTCACCTAAGGTGAGTAATTGAGGAGTAAACTCCATAGTGGGACCTTACACTCCATCCTTGCAAATCAATAGCCTCCTAACACTTGACCAAAGAGTTTTTCTTTGCATTAGGATGTCTATATGTATTTTATTAGTGTCTTAATCACTAATTACATGTAAACATGTGTCTTCATATGTTACTAGGGTCATAAAGTGTGCTCAGGTCTTCACTTGACACCAAGCGCTCATCAGACACTCCCACGCGATCTACTCACTACAAGTGAGTTCATACCCCTTAATTAACCTTTCAAGTGTTTTTAAATGTTTTAATGGGGTTACAAGTTTAATACAAGTTATACTATCAAATCATATGTGATTTATAACTCGCAATCAAAAAGGATTTCTATACTTTTAGCTACTTGTCAATGAAACTGTTTTAAATTATTTTCAAACGCATTTTTCTATGTCAAATTGTTATTAAACCATTTTCAAGCTGTATTTAAACTACTTTTCTTTAAACTATATCTATACCAATATATTTATATAAGTAAGACTTGAAGGACTTAGGACCGATAGTTCGTCTTATTTCTTGTTCTTGTTTGATTGTGGCCTTAGGGTATATTGTTATCCGTCCGAGTGTCGTTGAATTCTTAATTATATATCATATATATTTGTGTTAGATATGAAAGTCTTCTCCTTATTTAATACCTTTGTAGATCAAACGCATGCAAACCCACACTATATTAAACTATAATAGGTATAGTTAAGACTACTGCTCATTACCTCTATTACTATGATAATCACTATAATTACTACTATTACAATTTAATGCATGTTAAAGAGAACACTCTATATATTATACTAAAAGTTTACTATACTATAATACAAGAAATACACTAATCCAGAAAGTGACACACTATCCCTCTATACGACACTCTACTGCACGAATACCATGTAACCAGAGCTTCCCGGAAGGAAAGCAACACTACATGTATAGATCTATACAGGACGGATGCTATTACATCCTAACTGTTAAATACAGTCTGAGCCGACTAGGCCCAAGTGTGACAAAACATCTCTACACTACGTATGACCGGGAAGGTCATTGGACTCTCTATCACTCAGTTTGGTTACATGAGAGATGACATTCATATCCAAATTAACACACTAAGAATTAAAGTCTATGCTAACTTCCCAAAGTAAATAAATATATATTACTAAATGAAGATTGCAACACTACTACAGCCAGCCGACAATATCTTTTCTCATCTACTTTACTTGAATGAAATCTATTACCTTATTTTTATTGTGACATCCCCAAAATCACGGCCAGAAAAGACCGGTTTTGTTTATACTTTATTTGAAAATCAGAGTTATCTTTTAATAAAAGCGTTGCGGAATTTTGTCCCAAAACAATAATATGATAAAGATTTATCAAAAGCATTTCCATATAAATGTATTTCATTAAAAGACTCGGGATGTCATGTTCGTACAGATCAAAAGTATAAACAGTACAATATAAGCCTTACTACATTATTTAATATCTACAGGCCTATATCCGTAATCCCTCGTCCAAAACATCACACCTATGCTCATGCGCCACTACCTGTAATACATAAAACTGAGTGGGTCAGGCTTGGGAGCCTGGTGAGCACATAGGGTTTTCAACCCACAATAAATACGTTTATTAATTTCATCAATCAACAATAACCCGATTACCCGTTCCCGTTATCCTCACTTGACGTCCCTAAACACCTATCATAAGGGACCTAGCCTAAGGATCATCATCGGGACGGACACTACTGCTAAGGGGATTCCTCAGCAATAAATTTCCTAATAGGCAACCATGTGGGGGATGGAGTATATCTGGTGAGCACACAGTTCAAATAAACACACAGTTCAAATAAACACCTACAGGTTGCGAGCCTACTAGTGTTCCACTGGACTGTCTAGAAGAGTCCGTGGTCGTCATCTATACTCCGCTAGATGACTGGATCAACAACAACAACATCGAGGCCTCTCATCATTTTATCACACATCACCTATTACATCTACCCATGTTTTACCCCAACATTTTCGTAGATATAAAATATATATATATATATATATATATATATATATATATATATATATATATATATATATATATATATATATATATATATATATACAGTTTAAATCATTGAAAACATGTATAACAACGTTCATCTAGCATAGATAGCAAGTATTCAGATAATATGCACACATAGCACGTAATTTATATAAAATACTTCATATCTATGTGTAAGTTGAAAGTAACTATGCACTCACTTGAAAAGGTGGTGATTCCGAACTCAGACAGCGCTTCGCTTCTTAAATAGAATTTTCTTCGACGAAACCTAGTATTATTACCACTAGAGTTTAGTCTATTATTCGCCGAGACTAATTAATAGTCTAGCTATTATTATTATTATATAAGCGTTAAAAAAAATAACCCATAATAATAGCCCAAGTATTTATTATAAGTTCATAATAACAATACTAATTTTAAATATAAGCTATATTAAAATAAGGTAAGCATAACTTACTTACAAGGGGGTTTTAGCTAGGAGTCGGGCTCTGCAGGGGCAGAACTTCTTCGCTGAATCTTTCTAAGAAAGATTCGTGCAGCGCTTCAGCGCTCACCTTACTATACTAAACTACAGAAAGAGAAGTCGAATCACGAGGGACCGAAATGCTCGGGGGATAAGGAGAGAAAGACTCTTGAATCAAGAGAATGGTGCAAGAAATATGAGAGCCCAAGGCTCTTATTTATACTAATTGAATTTTCAAAAACTACCCTCCATAATTACTTAATGACCTTTTAGTTATATAAACAACTAAACACCCCTCTATAATACTATTTTAAATGGATTTAATGATATTTGTACTAAACTAATGTCGAAAGAACTCAACATTAGTCTTATAATGACCGCATCGTCGATACCTTTCTAATGATATATACATATGTATATATATATATATATATATATGTGTGTACGTATACATGATTTATATTTTATTTTAATACGTAAATATGCTATTATAATTTGTAACTCGTTCATACGAACTCCGTTTTTGACGTTCTTTATATCCACGCGTAGGTGGAGACGTACTCTACAACTTTTGTTTAGACTCCGTCGGCTAATTTTGACTTTATTTTTAAAGTTATATTTTTAACAGGCCGGGACAGGATTGGTCTGTTTAAAATCTCATAACTTCTTCATACAAAGTCAGATTTGGGCGTTCTTTTTTATCGATGTTCTTAGTTTAACATATTCTACGACTTTTGTTTAGATCGCTAAGGCTAAATCTCGCTCTATCATAAATTCACTATTTACGCTTCCCGGTATCGTGTCGATTCTGTCGTGAAACTTCGACGGGTCATAACTTTTTCGTTATAACTCGGATTTCGGCGTTCCTTATATGCACGGAAACCTTGAGACATATTCTACAACTTTATGTAGAGATATCGGGATTATCTCACACTTTAATTTTGACGCTCAGTTTTATTCTTTATTAATTATACATTTATAATTAAATAATAAACACATAAACACACATAATTCACATAATACTCAAATATTTCACCTTTATTACTTCAAAAAGAATTACAATGGTTGACCGAGACTATTACATTGACAAAAATGCTTAGCCCTGAAACCCGGGCGTTACATTTATAACTGAAAGTTTCAATGGAAGTACTTTTATGCACTCGAAGGATTAAACTTACAAATGCTCGAATTTGGAAAATAAAGGATTTTCTAGGGATTTTTACTATTCTCAAACATTAATCATAGCTTTTATATTACGTGATTGTAAACACTCTTATACAAGCAACGACACTAAATTCTTATGAACTCACCAGCTTTATGCTGATACTCGTTTTCAAAATAACTTGTATTCTCAAGTCAAAAATAGACAGGTACTGGTGCATCTTTTGAGAAGATGGAGCATATACAAGACCCGTCTTTTATTTTTGTTTATACTTTTGGTGTCTATCAAACTGTACAGAACACGCTTGTATTTACAACTATTATATTAATGCAATGGTTGTTGTCGCTTGTTTTTACTATTATGCAATTGTTATGATACCTACCCACGAACTCAGTAACATACATCCTACCTTCCACGTCTCAAACCTGAAAAAGTGCCTATCCGACGAGACCCTCGTAATCCCACTAGACGAGATCGAAATCAACGAGAGCCTCAACTTCGTGGAAGAACCTGCGGAGATTATGCGTCGGGAGGTCAAACGAACAAAACTAAGTCGCATCCCAATTGTGAAGGTTCGATGGAACACCAAACGAGGGTCGGAGTTCACTTGGGAGCGCGAGGATCAAATGAAACTTAAATATCCCCACCTTTTTGCTTAGTTATTTGTAATAACATGATTGTTTGAACTCTAATTTTGGGATGAAATTCCCTCAAATGGGGGGATGATGTGACAACCTGAAATTTATTCCGTTGCCGTAACCCATTTCCGTTAATAAAAATAGTTTATTATTATTTTCATTAAGATTTGGGTTAGACAAATAAATTTATGTTTATATTTTATTTCATAAGGGTTGAAACGAAATAAATACACGTGTAACACCCTCGAATTTAATTATTGAAAAAATTTAGTTTACGACTAAGCCGGGTACGACCATAAGCCCGGTTTCACGTCGGTATCGGGTAGATTTCCACCTGGCCACAAACTCAAACCCTATATAATGGTTGAGTGGTCAACAACTTAAACGTTTTACCACTCTAGTCACTCTCTCTCTCTCTCTCTCTACTCTCTATCTACAAGTGGGTTTTGGCCAAGAAACACCTCATTCAAGCTCCAAATCCGTAAGTAATCATTCCTAGCTTGTTGTTTTGCTTTGTATTCATGAAAATTAGGGATTTAATCACCCAAATACCCCAAAAACTAGAGTTTATGGTTGGGGAACACCTCCCAAAACCGTAAACTCCCATAAAGGGGTTTTAAGGCCCTAAAATCCCACCAAAAACCTTCTAATGCTTGTCTATGACTTGGAATCTTGCATGCATGAAATTAGAAACCCAAAATTGTGCATTTAGGGGGGTAAACATGACTTTACGGTCCATGAAAATTCATGAATCATAAACACCCAACAAAGGGGTTTTGATGCCCCAAACCCTCCCAATGCTTGGATATTGACCTAGAAACTTGCATAAATGACCTAAGGCCCCAAAATCACGAAATGGATGGAATAGCCATGAGTTTACTATCGTAAACTCATGAGTTTATGGTAGTAAACTCCCAAGAACCATTCAAGAACCGTAAACACCCCAAAAAGGGTGTTTTGATGACCCAACTCCCTATCTAGCATGACTTATGGAGTAGGAACTTGCTTTGATGATCTAGGAACCCCAAAATTCGAATTGGATGGATAAACCATGATTTTATTGCAGTAAAATCATGGGTTTATCATAGTAAACTCCCCAAAAAGGGTCCAAGGACCGTAAACTCCAAAAAGTGGGCAATTCATGCCCTAACCACTTCCTAAACCCTTGAAATCAACCCTAGAACCTTCCTTAGTGAGGCACGAAGCTTAAAAGCACACAAATACACCCCTCCCATGAGTTTCTGGCCGTAAAATCATGGGGGAATGGGTCCCTCAACCGCAAACTCACCTAAGGTGAGTAATTGAGAAGTAAACTCCATAGTGGGACCTTACACTCCATCCTTGCAACCCAATAGCCTCCCAACACTTGACCAAAGAGTTTTTCTTCGCATTAGGATGTCTATATGTATTTAATTAGTGTCTTAATCACTAATTAAATGTAAACATGTGTCTTCATATGTTACTAGGGTCATAAAGTGTTCTCAAGTCTTCACTTGACACCAAGCGCTCATCCGACACTCCCACCCGATCTACTCACTACAAGTGAGTTCATACCCCTTAATTAACCTTTCAAGTGTTTTTAAATGTTTTAGGAGGGGTAAAAGTTAAATACAACAAGTTATACTATCAAATCATATGTGATTTATAACTCGCAATCAAAAAGGATTTCTATACTTTTAACTACTTGTCAATGAAACTGTTTTAAATGATTTTCAAACGCATTTTTCTATGTCAAATTGTTATTAAACCATTTTCAAGCTGTATTTAAACTACTTTTCTTTAAACTATATCTATACCAATATATTTATATAAGTAAGACTTGAAGGACTTAGGACCGATAGCTCACCTTATTTCCTGTTCTTGTTTGATTGTGGCCTTAGGGTATATTGTTATTCGTCCGACTGTCGTTGAATTCTTAATTATATATCATATATATTTGTGTTAGATATGAAAGTCTTCACCTTATTTAATACCTTGGTATATCAAAGGCATGCAAACCCACACTCTATTTAACTATAATAGGTGTAGTTAAGACTACTGCTCATTACCTCTATTACTATGATAATCACTATAATTACTACTATTACAATTTAATGCATGCTAAAGAGAACACTCTATATATTATACTAAACGTTTACTATACTATAATACAAGAAATACACTAATCGAGAAAGTGGCACACTATCCCTCTATATGACACTCTTCTGCATGAATACTATGTAACCAGAGCTTCCCGGAAGGAAAGCAACATTACATGTATAGATCTATACAGGACGAATGCTATTACATCCCGACTGTTAACTACAGTCCGAGCCAACTAGGCCCAAGTGTGACAAAACATCTCTACACTACGTATGACCGGGAAGGTCATTGGACTCTCTGTCACTCAGTTTGGTTACATGAGAGATCACATTCATATCCAAATTAACACACTAAGAATTAAAGAATAAGCTAACTTCCCGAAGTAAATATATATATATATATATATTACTAAATGAAGTTTGCAACACTACTACAGCGAGCCAGCAATATCTTTTCTCATCTACTTGAATGAAATCTATTACCTTATTTTTGTAATTGAAAGTTTCAATGGAAGTACTTTTACACACTCGAAGGATTAAACTTACAAATGCTCGAATCTGGAAAATATAGGATTTTCTAGGGATTTTTACTATTCTCAAACATTAATCATAGCTTTTATATTACGTGATTGTAAACACTCTTATACAAGCAACAACACTAAATTCTTATGAACTCACCAACTTTATGTTGATACTCGTTTTTAAAATAACTTGTATTCTCAGGTCAAAAATAGACAGATACTGGTGCAACTTTTGAGAAGATGGAGCATATACAAGACCAGTCTTTTATTTTTGTTTATACTTTTGGTGTCTATCAAACTGTACAGAACATGCTTGTATTTACAACTATTATATTAATGCAATGGTTTTTGCCGCTTGTTTTTACTATTATGCAATTGTTATGATACTGTACATGACGTCCTCCACCCCAAACCGTATTCCGCCGTTCTCGGTTTTGGGGTGTAACATAGGGACCGGTCACTTCAGACGTAATTGCCCCAAAGCCAACAACCAGGGGGGCTGGAGGATCAGGAAGGATCTTGACTTTGGTTCAAGGTGAGGCAATTCAAGACCTGACTATTGTTACCGGTAAGTTCCTACTTAACAACACCTTCGATTGCATCTTATTCGATTAGTGGAGCTGAGCGAAGCTTCGTTAGTAACAAAATCAAACACCTACTAAATGAAAAACCCCAGAAGGTCAACGAAGCCTTCATAGTGGAAATGTTTAATGGGGAAACCAAGACAACCAAAGATGTCTATTTAGGGTGCACATTAACACTAAACAACCATTCGTTTCGAATACATTTGATGCCAGTAAATATTAGGAGTCTTGATGTGATAATCCGCATGGATCATGTTGATATTATGTGTCGTGAGAAGGTCATTCACCTTCACCTTCCCAACCATGAAACCCTAATAATTTATGGTGATAAACATGGATCCAATCTTTGTCATTTTCTCAAGCATCAAGGCACAAAAGTGACCGCACAAGAAAAACTATGCTTTCCTCGCTCATGTTGTCACACCCCCCAAACCGAAACGGCGGAAACGTTCGGGCGCGGAGGACGTCGTATGTAGTATCACAACAATTGAATAATAGTAATCAAAGCAAAAACAACCATTGTATTAATAGTATAATGTTTACATTTCATTTGAATTATACATATTTGACGCCAAAGGTAAATAAAAAATAAATACTCGAAGCTACTATACGCCAAAGGTATAATGTACCTGTCTACTAGTGTCCTGAGAATACAAGTAAGTTTTGAAAGAGTATCATCATAAAGCTAGTGAGTTCATAAGCATTTTGTTTTGGAAAAACTTTTCTTTGTTCTTTCGAAAAGTACGTTATTTTACTCTAGAAAACCCTACATTTTCATATATATAGTAAAAGTTTGGTAAAAATGATTTCTGCTAGTTCTTCCTGCGAGTACTTAGTGTATACAAATCATATACAATCAAAATCGAACAAATAGTCAATTGTGTGGTTCTACCTCAAGCCCACAACCAAACAAGGAACAGGAAAAGAGGTAGAGACCACACATTCCACTGGTTGTCAGATTCTCATGTACATAATCCTGAAGTATTCACTAGGTACTTACAACGTTAACCAGTGTTGATCTGTTGCTATTGATCCTCAAGAAAATCCCTTATTTTCTTATGAAAAGTATGATTAACCAATTCCTTCTATGACTTCTTAGTTCATACTAGCTATGTATAAACCAACATCGGACAGACAGTCAATTGTGTGGATCTGCCCTAAACCCATAACCAAACAAGGAACAGGGAATGAGGCGGAAACCACACATTCCACTGTCTATCAGGTATTCTTTATACATAACCCGGATGCATAAACTAAGGAGTCATGAAAATAATAATGAATGTTTATTATTTGATTTATAAACCGTCTTTTTATAAAATACTGGTGATTACCCCAGGAAATCCTACATTTCCCTTAAGTGAAAACTATTGAATTACTCGATTTAAGTCAAAAAGTATAAGTATCTACCATACTTATATTGATAAACGTAGTTTTCTTTTGAAACCCTAGTTACTCCCAGTGAGGTGTATAAGCCTTATTACATAATTAAAACTAATAAATATGTGGTGAACTAAATCCTGAAGGTATTATTAATACCCTCTAGTAATCAAATCGGTTATTACTTTGAGGTTAGTTCACTTGATTCATTATTACAAAAGTAAATCTATGCTATCTAGTTTGTGAGTTTTATAACCATACATTAACTTGATATGGTACGTATCGGGGCCAGTATCTTTTACGAATTTGTCACCCGTAGACCTTCCGGTCCAGCTGTAGCTAGCAGCAAGGTGCGAGATAGTCAGTCTCGTATAGATCTATACATAACAGTCACGCTCACCCTACAAGAGATTATGGTCATAAGTGCTAGTCCTACACTCGGATTCCGTGGGAGTGTTACCAAGGACGTGTCTCCAACTTAGACTAACAAATTTACAAGTAATAATATAGAAAATCCTTTTATGATTAACATGAATCCTTTATAAAATGATACATTTTACTACATGATTCATAAGTTCATTGCTCTAGTTTTGAAAACTGTTTCTACGAGTTGATTTCTTAATCGTTTGGTAAAATTGTTTTCCGTGTTAAAAGCATACTGAAAATATAATTATCTTATACAAAATAATATACTTTGATCACAAGTTTCCTTGTACTTATGCTTGTATTCCCCCCTGAAAACATGAAAAACTCGGAAAAAGCATAGGGGTATGAACTCATCGTTTTGACGTAGAATTTGAATGTAAGATCGGTATGGGTTCTAAGTATCAATTAAAGCCTCGAACACAATTGGACCCCATTTAACATGTAATGACACATATATGATTCAAATTAAGGTATTTTACAACTAGACATGGTAGGAAACCACTCTAAGGACTTGGAATCACTTGAACTAAATGTCGAAACATTAAACGATCGAATGAGGGAGGTGTATGGACACTCTAAGGGTGTGTACGGCCATGGGTGTACGGCCCATGAGTGTACGGCCGTACACTCATGATGGGGAGTGTTTTGAGGTGTTTCCAAGGTTCTACAAGCATCCAAGGAGTGTTCTAGGCCCCATACTTAGTGGTTTTGCAAGTTTAAGGCCAAATATGAACATCAAAGTGGGTGTGCGGCCCTAAGGATGTTTGTGCGGTCGTACAGAGGGGTGTGCGGTCGTACAGAGGGGTGTGCGGCCGTACACTCTTCATCTATGGCCAAAATGTCAATTTTCAAGAGAATCAAAGCTAGGTTTGTGTCTAACTAGAAGATAGGGGCCAAATCCTCACTTTGGATGGCCTTTAAGGTGTGTATGGACGAACTTATGAAGGTGTGCGGCCGTACACCTTCAAAGGATGAAGAATAAGGCCTAAAACATGAACAATCTAGGGATCTTTCAAGTATAACGAGCTAGGGGATGAATCACTTACGTTTTTTATGCCTTTGGAGTGTTCTTGGATGAAGATTCTAGAGAGAGAAAGTAGCAGTGTGCAGCCAAAGGAAGAAAAGAGTGAATGAGAGATGTCTCCTTATATTTATAACGGTGGGTGACCCACCACCCCGGGTATGTTGTTGAGGAGTGGGTGTGCGGCCGCACACCCATGTGTATGGCCATACACACCTCCCAAGAGGGTGTATGGCCATACACACCTCCCAAGAGGGTGTATGGCCCAATTTTGCTACTATGTGACTTGATAGCTCGTCCCTAATCTCACCATTGGTTGTACTCAAGCTTAGAACACTTAAATGAACCCTTAAACGGTGTTAAAAGGTGACAGAGTCGAGTTTAACATTGATAGAAGTTCCAGGTTGTGACACATGTCATGGATAAAACCAGAGAAGAAGTGAATGTTAAGGACATCCCAGTGGCATTCCTGGATGTATTTCCAGAAGACCTCCCGGGGATACCCCCAGAAAGGCAAGTCGAATTCCGAATCGACCTAATTCTAGGAGCCACATCAATTGCCAAATCACCCTATAGGTTTGCTCCTGTCAAAATGCAGGAGTTATCCAGCCAACTAAGTGAGTTGTTGAGCAAAGGATTCATCCGACCAAGCTTCTCACCCTAGGGAGCTCCGGTCTTGTTTGTTAAGAAAAAGGATGAATCTTTCAGAATGTGCATTGATTATAGGGAATTAAACAAGCTCACTATCAAAAACCGATACCCACTTCCTCAGATTAACAACATATTTGACCAGCTTCAAGGAGCTAGTCACCTCTCCACAGTAGACTTAAGATCCGTTTATCATCAACTTCGAGTCTGAGCAGAGGACATTCCAAAAACTGCCTTCCAAACTCGATACGGTCATTACGAATTTGTTGTGATGCCCTTTGGTCTAACAAATTCCCCCGCTACATTTATGGACCTCATGAATTGAGTCTGCCGCCCATTCCTTGATAATTTCATGATCGCCTTCATCGACATTCTTATATACTCTCGAAACAAAGAAGAGCATAGTCAACATCTCCTTCAAATCTTAGAAACCCTAAGAGCTGAAAGATTATATGCAAAGCTCTCCAAGTGCGAGTTCCGGATCTGCAGTGTAAACTTTTTGGGTCATGTAGTCAGCAAGGAAGGGATTCATGTAGATCCTTCCAAGGTCAAGACCATTGAAGGCTGGGCGATCCCGAAAACACCATCGGAAATTCCATCAATTCTTAGGTCTCGTAGGCTTCTATCGAAGGTTATCCAGAGTTTTTCCAAGATAGCCAAACCCCTCGCCACATTGACACAAAAGGTGTGTCATTCAACTGGACGGAAAAGAAAGAAACTTCCTTCTAAACCTTGAAGCTAGCCCTCTGCAGTGCACCGGTGCTATCCTTACCGGAGGGAACCAAAGACTTCATAGTCTACTGCGATGCTTCGAATCAAGGGTTAGGTTGTGTCCTTATGTAGCATGGAAAGGTGATACCTTACGCATACAGGCAAGAAAAAATGCACGAAGTAAATTACACCACCCATGATCTCGTGCTAGGAGCTGTGGTTTTCACCCTAAAAATTTGGAGGCACTACCTCTACGGTACAAAGTACACCATCTTCACCGATCACAAAAGCCTCCAGCACATCCTAAACCAAAAGGAGTTAAACATAAGGCAGCGAAGGTGGGTTGAGCTGCTAAATGACTATGAATGCAACATGAAGTACCACCCAAGCAATGCTAACTTGGTAGCTAATTCCCTAAGCAGAAAGGAATACTCGGGTCGACAGGTCAAAACCTAATCAATCACCATCCAATCCCACCTAACGCCGTAGATCAAGGAAACCCAAACAGATGCATTGAAACCAGAGAACATCACGAATGAAACACTGCGTGGGATGGATAACAATTTTGAAGCCAAAGAGGACGTATTTCATGAACAAAATCTGGGTCCCTAAATTTGGGGGATTCAGAGAAAGGATTATGAACGAAGCCCACAAGATGCGATATTCCATCCATCCAGGTTCAGATAAGATGTACCTGGACATTAAGCAACACTATTGGTGGCCAAATATGAAGGCAAAAATCGCCACTTACGTGAGCAAGTATCTCACTTGCGCCAAGGTGAAAGTGGAGTACCAAAAGCCCACGGGACTATTACAGCAGCCAGTAATACCCGAGTGGAAATGGGAAAGGATTACTATGGACTTCGTAACCAAATTACCTAAGACAGCAGACAGATTGGATGCTATTCGGGTAATTGTCGATAGGTTAACTAAATCCGCTCATTTCCTGCCAATAAAAGAATCGTAAAAAATGGAAATATTAACACGGATCTATATCAAAGAGATCGTAAGACTTCATGGGGTGCCAGTGTCTATTATCTTGGATTGAGATAGTAGATTTACCTCACGATTTTGACAGTCACTCAAGAAGGCTATGGTAACACAGCTAGACATGAGCACTGCCTACCACCCTCACACTGATGGCCAAAGCGAACGAACCATTCAAACACCTGAAGACATACCCCGAGCCTGTGTGATCGATTTTGGCAAATCTTCGGCTACCTACTTATCTTTAATTGAGTTTTCGTACAACAACAGCCATCACACGAGCATAAAGGTTTCTCCTTTTGAGGCATTGAATGGTCGCAAATGCAGATCGCCTCTCTGGTGGACTGAGGTGGGTGACACCCAACTAGAAAAAGGACAATCATCAAGCAACACTCTTACTGAACCTGAGATCATTCGATAAACAACAGAGAAGATAATATGAATCACGACACGACTTCAAGCATCGCGTGACCGATAAAAGAGCTATGTTGATGAATAACGAAACCCTCTGGAATTCTAAGTTGGAGAACGGGTGCTATTAAAGGTCTCTCCCTGGAAAGGGATTATCCGTTTTGGGAAGCGGGGAAAACTAAATCCACGATACATTGGGCCATTTGAGATTCCTGCCCGAATTGGTATGGTGGCTTATAGGTTGTAGCTACCTGCGGAGCTCAGCAACGTACACCCCGTGTTCCACTTCTCGAATCTAAAAAAGTGCTTATCAGATGAAACCCTTTTCGTTCCTATGGAAGATATCGAAGTAAACGATAATCTCATGTTCGTCGAAGAATCAGTTGAGATAATGGCTAGGGAAGTGAAACGTTCAAAACAGAGTCGCATACCGATTGTGAAGGTTTGATAGAACGCTAAGCGTGAACCAAAATACACATGGGAAAGCGAAGACCAGATGAAGCTAAAGTACCCTCATCTATTCTCTCGTTCATATCCCTACCTTTCACAAGAATTACGGGACCAAATTCCCTCTTACTGGGGGATGATGTCACAACTAGCATTTCGGCTAGAAATTTCTATATTCATGTAATCAACTCTTGTATAACTTGTACCTGATGTCATGTACTATGCACATTCAAGTTCACTCATTAGTATCATAACTCACTTGTGAAGTTCAAAACCTAATTCAACACATCTCATATACTAGACTATGGGTTTGAAACTCTAATAACCCGGTTCAAACTCAGAATGGATCAAGATACTCTTATTGGGCGTAATGGTCTAGTAAGCTCCCAATTTGGTTATTTTGGGTCAAGGGACCCTATTTGGGCTCTAATTGGATCCACATTCATTAAACTATAACCTTTTGGACCATGTTGGGTCTAAAATATCTCATTTCACTTTTATGGGCCTTATTGGACCTTAAATGACCCACTTCAATCTCATGGGCCTTTATGGGTCGTAAACAACTCTCTTGAACATTTTTAGGCCATAAACCCCTTTCTTTATCACTATTTGGCCATAAACCCTCATATGGGCCCAATGGGCCGAAAACCTTCAATTTGGGCCACATAATTTCAAACATAATAAAAAATGGCCCAAACTCTCCTTTCTCTTTGTAACACCGTAAAATTTCAAACAAATTTTCACATTTTCAAAAACCATTTAATTCACAATATTATAAGACACATTATTTCATATATTCAAACATAAGTTAAAAATCCCAAGATCATATCATTTAATAAAACTCCGCGTGTGTGTACTGATCATGCCGGTGCCTTCCTGCTATCCTCACTAGTACCTGAAATACATAACACAAAATACTGTAAGCACGAAGCTTAGTTAGTTCCCCAAAATACCACACATAGTACATACTAGCCACTCGAGGCTATAACTCTGTGGGCCCTTGGGCCCTAACTCTGTGGACCTTCTAGTCGTAACTCTGTGAACCTTCCGGTTCTAACTCTGATATACCCTAATATACACCCGGCATTAATCACATAGAAATAATGTAGTGCAACACATCACATATAAAGAATACAATAACTCAGTTACATAACTCTAAATACCACTCAAGGTAAAATACAGTGAGAAGACTTACCTCGGATGTCTCGGTAATATCTCGCTCGCGTAACACCGATCTAGCCTCTGCCTAAACACATAAATGATCATCTCAATTAATAACGGCTCTCCAAGCTAGACTAAATCCTCACATGTCCTCTAAGAAGGCTAAAAGGCCATTTTACCCTTCAAACAATGCACAAGTCCAATTGTTAACCAAGCCCTAATACTCAACAAAACTCAACGGTCAACCCTTTGACCAGACTCACCGATTGCACCATTGTGACTCGGCGAGTTCATTCATGAACTCAAGTCCTCAAAATCCCCAATGACTCACCGAGTCACTTCCCCAACTCAGCGAGTCACCAACTATGCGATTCATGGGGAAAAACTATCCTACTCGCCGAGTCCGTTCTTGGACCCGGCGAGTTAATGCCATGCTCAAAATCAAATGACCTCTTGAGGTCAGATCCGTTCCTCTAACCCATAGATCTGGTCTCCTTAAGCAATATAAACACGTACAGTTTAGATCTTGATGCCCATGCAAGGACCTAATGGCTCTATTTGAAGAAATGGCCTCAATATGCCACCCTAAGCTCATAACTCCCAATGCCACCCAAAAAGATCAAGGAGTTAAGGTCTCTAAACCTCTTTGGATCCAGATCCAAAGTCTCAACACAAGAATGGACCAATTGCTCCTCAATTCATACTCTGAAGGGGCTAGAAACTCTAACTCTTAAAGATTAACACCAAAACTGAAGAAGGATCGAATATGTACCTCAATAAGAATTCCCTAGGCTCTGAAATCCACAGAATAGCACTCTCTTCAGTTCCCTCTTTCCTTGGTCACCTTCTTCTTGCAAAAACACCCACACAAAGATCAAAAATGGCCCCTTCTTCCTCACAAACGCTCTAGATCTCTTAGGGTTTCACTCAGGGGTCTAGTAGCCGCAAATGGTGGCTATAAACCCCTTTAAATAGGTCCCAAACCCTGGGAATTAGGGCTTCATTAAACAACACGGACTCACCGAGTCCGGTCATTAACCCGGATAGAATTTGCGATCCTAATCGGCGAGTCTAAGCGTCAACTCGCTGAGTCCCTCTAAAACCTCCAAAATAAATGAATAATAATGTACCTGGGAATCCGGATGTTACAATTCTCCCCCACTAGAATCAGACTTTTTCCTCGAAGTCTTACTCCGCAAACAACTCTGGATACTGCTCACGTATCTCTCGCTCCGGCTCCCAAGTCAGCTCGGACCCTTCCGATGTTGCCACTGGACCTGCACCAGGGGCACTTCCTTGTTCCTCAGAACTTTGATCTTCCGATCCATAATCGCATCTACCTAAATATCCTCTAATGGTACCACTAGCGACTCGTCGGCTATACACTTCCTCGGCTGCGATACGTGAAAGGTGTCATGAATCTGGCCCAACTCTATAGGTAGCTCCAACCGGTAGGCTACCCTGCCTACCCTTGCAATCACTCGGAATGGACCAATATATCGGGGTTCTATCTTGCCCCTCTTCCTGAACCGGATCACTCCTTTCCAAGGAGATACCTTCAGGAGTACGAAGTCACCGACCTGGAACTCGAGCTCTGACTGTCGTCTATCCACATAACTCTTTTGACGGCTCTGGGTTGTCAGTAACCTCTGTCTGACCTGTTGAATATGCTCGATCATCTGAAGCACAATCTATGTACTACCCATCACACGTTGCCCTACCTCTCCCCAGCGAATGGGAGTTCGACACCTCCTCCCATACAACAGCTTAAATGGTGGCATACCAATGCTCGAATGATGGCTGTCGTTATAGGAAAACTCAGCCAAGGGTAAGTACGTGTCCCAACTCCCTGCGAAGTCTATTACACATGCCCGAAGCATGTCCTCGACAGTCTGAATCGTCCGCTCGCTCTGTCCGTCAGTCTGTGGGTGGTAGGCGGTACTAAAATACAACCACATGCCTAACTCCTCATGGAATTTCTTCCAGAATCTAGAAGTGAAACGTACATCTCGATCTGAGACAATCGAGATCAGTACTCCGTGTCGTGATACCACCTCCCTCACGTACAACTCTGCCAGCCTCTCCGCAGAAGAGCTCTCACTGATGGCAAGGAAATGAGCGCTCTTCGTCAACCTGTCCACAGTCACCCAAATTGTATTGACATCCTTAGCAGTCCTCGACAATTTGGTGATAAAATCCATGGTAATCTTTTCCCACTTCACTCGGGAGTCTCTAACGGATGCAACTTACCATGCGGACGCTGGTGCTCAGCCTTAACCTTGCGACAGGTCAAGCACCTCTCTACGAACCATGCGACATCTCTCTTTATACAGGGCCACCAATACTCCTTCTTCAAGTCCAAATACATCTTAGTGGCCCTGGGATGGAACGAGAACCTCGATCGATGCGCCTCCTCCATCAAAATGGTACGTGTGCTTCCCACAAACGGTACCCAAATCCGACCTTGAAATGTCATAAGCCCTCAGCTATCGGTAACGAACTCCGATACCTGCCCAATAACCTGCTCTCTCTTATGGTTCTCTAGTCTCATGACCTCAACCTGTTCCCCACGAATGGTGTCCAACACCGGTGTCATCACTGTCAATCTCAAGCAAATGTCTCGCATCGGGGCGCCCTCCGCCCTATGGCTCAGGGCATCGGCTACAACATTAGCTTTTCCCGGGTGGTACAGGATCTCGTAGTCGTAATCCTTTACCACATCCAACCATCTCCTATGGCGCATATTCAGGTTGGGCTGATCCATCAGGTACCTCAACCTCTTGTGGTCCGTGTATATGGTACACCAAACCCCATACAAATAGTGACGCCAGATCGTGAGGGAAAACACCACCGCCCCCAAATCCAGATCGTGGGTGGGATACCTCGACTCATGAGGTTTCATCCGCCTCGATGCATATGCTATCACATGCCCCCTCTGCATAAGCACCGCTCCCAACCATGATATCGACGCGTCACAATACACTACGAAGTCCTCCATCCCCTCCGGAAGGGCTAACACCAGGGCTTCGCATAGACTTCGGCGAAGTGTCTCGAAGGAGGCATGTTGCTCTGGGCCCAATGAAAAAGCAACACCCTCCCGGGTCAACTTGGTGAGTCGCACGGAGATCTTGGAGAAATCCCTGGTAAATATTCGATAATAACCATCCAACCCTAGGAAACTCCTGATCTCAGTAGGTGACCTCGGCACCTCCCAACTCATCATTGCCTCAATCTTGTCCGGATCGACCAAGATCCCTTTCTGGTTAACGAGGTGCCCTAGGAACTGGACCTCTTGTAACCAGAAATTAAACTTGGAGAATTTGGCATAAAGCCTCTCTGATCTCAAAACTCCGAGAATCTCTCTCTCAAATGCTCCTCATGATGCTCTCTGGATCCCGAATACACCAATATGTCGTTGATGAACACGATCAACGAGTGATCCAACATCGGCCTGCACACCCTGTTCATGAGATCCATGAACACTATCGAAGCATTGGTAGGCCCGAAAGGCATCACCACGAACTCGTAATGCCCGTAACAAGTCCTGAATGCTGTCTTCTGGATATCCTCATCTCACACCCTTACCTGATGATATCCAGACCTCAAATCGATCTTGGAGAACCAAGATGCTCCCTGTAACTGATCGAACAAATCGCCAATCCTCGGCAACGGGTAACGGTTCTTGACTGTCAACTTGTTCAACTCCCGGTAGTCAATGCACATCTGGTGTGAACCATCCTTTGTTCTTGACAAAAAGGATAGGCGCTCCCCACGGAGAGTTGCTCGGCCGAATAAACCCCTTCCCCAGCAGCTCCTGAAGTTGCGAGGATAACTCCTGCATCTCTAGAGGTGCAAGGCGATAGGGCACCTTGGCAATAGGCGCAGCCCCCGGAGTCAAATCAATATGGAACTCTACCTGCCTCTCGGGAGGCACACCCTGCAACTCCTTGGGAAAACATCCGGGAACTCACACACTATCGGTACCTCATCAACTGACCTCGGTCTCTCTGAATCAACTCTCATATCCATCACGTAAGCCACAAACCCACTACAACCCTACTGTAGACTCTGCCTCGCTCTAGCAGTTGAACAAAACGTTGAACCGGTATGGGTACCCTCGTCGTACACCGTAAGAACTCCCCCACTAGGTTCTCGTATGGTTACCAGTTGTCGCTCATAGTCAAAAACCGCTTCGAATATGCTCAACCAATCCATGCCCACGATAACACAGACGTCCCTTATCGCAATCGAGACCAAATCAATAGGGAATGCAACACCGAAGATCTCGAGTACACATCCTTGAATCACCTCAGTGGCATACACTACTCTCTCGTCCGCTATGGAAACTCTCAGAGATTAACTCAATGCTTCTAGACTAATATTGATGCGCTGACTAAAGGCTAAAGATACAAAAAGACAGACTCGCACCCGAGTCAAATAACACCAAGGTAGGTACATAATTCACAAGAAAAGTACCTACTCATATCATAATATAAGCACAATATCTCAACATAAAAAATACATGAAAGTATACATACCAGCCACAACGTCGGGTGCTGCGCGAACCTCCTCCGCGGTCAACTAGAAGGCTCTCCCTCGTGCCTTCGGTGCATCGGCCTTCATCGGCCGGCTCTCTGTAGCTCTGATAGTAGTAGGGGTAGATCCCTGAGATGCTCCCTGTGCCTACCCTCGCAACTGCAGACACTCTGTCTTCCAGTGTCCGGTCTGGTTGCAATGGAAACATACTGCAAACCCCTTGGGGTAATCCTTAGCCATATGCCCCTCCTTGCCACATTTGTAGCAAGACCCTGCTCTGCACACCCCGTAATGACTCTTGCCGCACTTACCACAAGTGTGACCCTTCTGGTTCCCTGTCCTCGAATCGGCGGGCTTGGCCTGCTTGGCTGCCGGCTGAGACTGTATCGATCGACTGTCCCTCCCCTAAGACTCCGCCTCCTCCCTAGCCTGAGTCTCCAGCTCTATCTCCCTCTTCCGAACATTTGCCTGAAGCTCGGAAAATGTCTGGTATGGCGATTTCGCTGCAAACTCTCGTATATCTCTCCTCAAAACACTCAGATATCGGCTCATGCGTGCCTACTTGGAAGACACGTGCTCTGGGCAGAACATCACCCTCTCTTGGAACATCCTGGTAATCACTATAACAAACTCAGTACCCTGCTTGAGCGTCAAAAACTCCTGGGCCAAACGCTCCCTCTCCACCTGGGGAACATACTCTTCTCGGAACATAGCGGTGAACCTCTCCTAGGCTACTGCAGCAAGCTCAGCAGACAAATAGTGCGTCGTGACAAACTTCCACCAGTCCTTCGCTCCCAAGCGAAGTTGGTTCAGCGCGAACCGAACCTTCAAATGCTCTGGACATGAGCATGTGAAGAAAGACCCCTCATAGTCCGAAATCCACCTCATCGCCGCAATCGGATCCTGCGTCCCATCAAACTCTAATGGTTTTGTGTTGCTGAACTCCTGGAATAGCAATGCATCACCACCCTGAGGTCTAGTCGTAGCTACAACTGCAGTGGCCGTAGCAACAGCAGCATCATAAATAGTAGCATATCTCTCATCAAAAGTCTCTATCAGCATGGTCTTGATAGACCCAAACATCTCTGGTATCTCTACCCTGATGGCCACAGCCACCTCCTCGTGAATGATCCTAAGAATCTCCTCATCACTAGCACCACTGCTCTCTGGTGTAAGGCGTGTCCTGACCATGATGTCTCTGAAATACAACATAAGAAAATATCAGGGATTCGCTCAAGTATACTCGCACTCGATAACTCTACCCTACTTGATCTCTGATACTCCAAGGTACTTGGACTATGCACCGCTCCGGTGTCTTCAGTAGTACGGGCCCAATACTACTGTCTACACCGCATCAATATACAACCCAAGTCCTCCTCCTTCGATCCCAATTACCAAGTACTCTACTCTCACTAAGCATAGACTACTCTCCAATAGATCTCTCATAAGACTCTTGTTGCTATCTACCTCCTCTCAAGCATCTCCTAGCATCAACCCCTAGGCTAAGGCATCACCACTCAGGCCACCCTACTCCTAATAGAATACCTAGCCTGCTCTAGCATGCAAAACATATCATATCGTCTCATAAACATATAACATAAGGGTATTTTGGGAAATCACCGTTCGGGTGCTGGCTGATCATACACACGGCTCTGCTCTGCTCTTTTCAATTTCTTTTACTCTTTTAGAAAACTTTGTTTCACTTTTTGAAAAATATCTCTCAAATCCTCAGTTTGAGTTTAGATACGCCCGAAGGTGTACCCGAATCCCTCAAACCAAGGCTCTGATAACAACTTGTAACACCGTAAAATTTCAAACAAATTTTCACATTTTTAAAACTATAACACCGTAAAATTTAAAACAAATTTTCACATTTTTAAACACATTTTAAAAACAAAATCCCATTATATCAATACTTTGGTTCACAAAAATATTTCCCAAGATCAAATACATAAAAATCCATGCGTGTGTACGAGTCATGTCGGTGCCTTCCCACGATCGTCACTCGTACCTGAAACACATAACACATAACACTGTAAGCATAAATCTTAGTGAGTTCCCCAAAATACCATACATAACACATACTAGCCACTCAAGGCTATAACTCTGTGGGCCCGTGGGCCCTAACTCTGTGGACCCTCTGGTCCAAACTCTATGAACCTTTCGGTTCTAACTCTCATATACTCTGATATACACATGATATAATCCACATAGAAACAATGCAGTATAACACATCACATAGTAGCATACGATAACTCTAGCACATAACTCTAATTACCACTCCAGGTAAAGTATAGTGAGAAGACTCACCTCAGATGTCCCGGTAAATCACTGACTCGGTAGAAATACGATCTAGCCTCCGCCTAAACACATAAAGTAATACTCTCATAAATATAACTCTCAGAACTAGACTCTACACTCTCTAAGCACCCTTAGAAGGGTAAAAGACCATTTTACCCCTCCTTTGGCTCAAAGGCCCTCATTGTTAACCAAACCCTAAAAGTCAACCACAGTCAACGGTCAAACTTTGACCCGACTCGGCGAGTGCACTTGGGCAACTCGGCGAGTCCACATGTGTCCACTTAACTCAATAGTTCCATTAACACATCGAGTCCCGCCCTTTACTCGACGAGTCCCCATGTAAGAATTGCGGGGCTACCCCGACTCAAATCACCGAGTCTCAAGAACAACTTGGCGAGTACATGCCATGCACAAACTCCATTGACCTCCTAAGGTCAGATCTGTTCCTCTAGTCCATAGATCTATCCTTCCCAAGCATAATAATCATGTAAAGTCCATACCTTGACACTTATATATCATCTAGATGGTATCATTTCGTGATTTAGCCCTAAAAATGGCATCCTAAGCTCATAACTCCCAAGATAACTCATAAAGCTCAAAGGGTTAAGGTCTCTGGACCTCTTTGAGTCCAGATCCAAAGCATAAACTCGATAAGGGACCAATTGCTCCATATAATCATCCTCAAAAGAGGTTAGAAAACCCTAGCTCTAAGAATCAATACCAAAATTGAAGAAGGTCCGAATAAATACGTCAAGTTGAAGTCTCTGGACTCTGAAACCACTAGAATCACACCTCCTTCAGTCTCCTCTTGCTCTTGATCACCTTCTTCTTGCTAAACCAAAGATAGAAAGATCAAATATGGCTTCTCCTTCCTCCCAAACGATCTAGCTCACTTAGGGTGCTCTCAAGGGACTGGTAGCTGTAATGGAAGACTAAGAGTGCCCTTAAATAGGCTCCAACCCCAGAGGATTAGGGTTTCATTAAACAGCATGGACTCGCCAAGTCCACTCATGGACTTTCCGAGTCTAAATGCGAACCCGAATGATAATCCGCGACCCTACTCGGCGAGTCTAAGCATCAACTCGCAGAGTTCCTTCACAAATTCCAAAAATAAAATATTAGAATAATATACCTGGGATTCCGGATGTTACAAAAACCATTTAATTCACAATATTATAAGACACATTCTTTCATATATTCAAACATAAGTCAAAAATCCCAAGATCATATCATATAAATAAAACTCCGCGTGTGTGTACTGATCATGTCGGCGCCTTCCCGCGATCCTCACTAGTACCTGAAACACATAACAAAATATTGTAAGCACGAAGCTTAGTGAGTTCCCTAAAATACCACACATAGCACATACTAGCCACTCAAGGCTATAACTCTGTGGGCCCTTGGGCCTTAACTCTGTGGACCTTCTGGTCGCAACTCTGTGAACCTTCCAGTTCTAACTCTGATATACCCTGATATACACCCGTCATAAATCACATAGAAATAATGCAGTGCAACACATCACATATAAATCATACAATAACTCTGTTACATAACTCTAATTACCACTCAAGGTAAAATACGGCGAGAAGACTCACCTCGGATGTCTCGGTCATATCTCGCTCGTGTAACACTGCTCTAGCCTCTGCCTAAATACATAAACGATATCTCAATTAATAGCGGCTCTCCAGGCTAGACTAAATCCTCACATGTCCTCTAAGAAGGCTAAAAGGCCATTTTACCCTTCAAACAGTGCACAAGTCCAGTTGTTAACCAAACCCTAATACTCAACAAAAGTCAACGGTCAACCCTTTGACCAGACTCGTCGAGTGCATAACGAGTTCATTCATGAACTCAAGTCCTCAAAATCCCCAATGACTTATCGAGTCGCTTCCCCAACTCAGCGAGTCAGCAACTGTGCGATTCATGGGGAAAAACTATCCTACTCGCCAAGTCTGTTCTTGGACTCGGCGAGTTCATGCCATGCTCAAACTCAAATGACCACCTGAGGTCAGATCCGTTCCTCTAACCCATAGATCTGGCCTCCTTAAGCAATATAAACACGTAAAGTCTGGATCTTGATGCCTATGCAAGGACCTAATGGCTCTATTTGAAGAAATGGCCTCAATATGCCACCCTAAGCTCATAGCTCCCAATGACACCCATAAAGATCAAGGAGTTAAGGTCTTTGGACCTCTTTGGATCTAGATCCAAAGTCTCAACACAAGAAGGGACCAATTGCTCCTCAATTCATACTCTAAAGGGGCTAGAAACTCTAACTCGCAAAGATTAACATCAAAACTGAAGAAGGATCAAATATGTACCTCAATATGAAGTCCCTAGGCTCTGAAATCCACAGAATAGCACCCTTTTCAGTTCCCTCTTTCCTTGGTCACCTTCTTCTTGCAAAAACACCCACACAAAGATCAAAAATGGCCTCTTCGTCCTCACAAACGCTCTAGATCTCTTAGGGTTTCACTCAGGGGTCTGGTAGCCGCAAATGGTGGCTATAAGCCCCTTTAAATAGGTCCCAAACCCCGGGAATTAGGGCTTCATTAAACAGCACGGACTGGCCGAGTCCACTAGTCGACTCGCCGAGTCGGGTCATTAGCCCGGATAGAATTCGCGATCCTACTCAGCGAGTCTAAGCATCAACTCGCTAAGTCCCTCCAAAATCTCCAAAATAAATGAATAATAATGTACCTGGGAATCCGGATGTTACACTCTTTTCCTTCCCCCTCATTCTCGGCCATATATACATATAGGAAAATAATAATAATAATAATAATAATAATAATAATAATAATAATAATAATAATAATAATAATAATAATAATAATAATAATAATAATAACAACAACAATAATAATAATAACAATAATAATAACAATAATAATAATAATAATAATAATAATAATAATAATAATAATAATAATAATAATAATAATAATAAAAATAATAATAATAATAATAACAATAATAATAATAATAATAATAATAATAATAATAATAGTAACAATAATAATAATAATAATAATAATAATAATAATAATAATAAGAGGATAATTATGGTGTTGCCACCTAATTATTGTCTAATGGTCTTCCAAGTAATTAACCCACATATCTCTAGGAGTAATCCTCCATGTAAAGACCATCTATCAAATCCATCCTCTCTCTTCTTCTATTTTCGGCCATAAGACCTTCCTTACCACCAATTTTCACTTCAAAGTTAAATTACATTCTTCATTTCCTCTCATACCACCCAAAGAACACAAGGAAAATTCTATGACTCTTTTTTTTTTTAAATTCATGGGTTGGTGTGTGTTTCAAGAGGTTGTCACCAAAAATCCCTTCACCTTGGTAAGCTACTTCTCATCAAAATGTTTAACTTTATATTCATGATGAACTTACTTCACTTAACACTCCATTTCATGATCTATGTTCCTTAGAAACTTCATAAGCTCGAGATCTACTCAAGAAAGCTTGCGAGGGCCGAAATCTCTCTATTTCCTTACCAAAAACCGAATCCAATACCCCAATGTGAGTTCATACGCCCCATTTTCAATTTTTACTTTGTTTTGGGGGAGAATGCAAGTTGTTTTGTGTAGATCTATGTATGTATGCATGATTTTGTGCGTTTTCTTTGGTTACATATGTGTTTATGTGTTGTAAGCTTCATGAACTAAAAGATCTACTAAAAAGATGATGATATTGGTATTACATAACACTCTTTTCAACATATCTCACAAGAAAAAGGTTTAAAATACATCAAGGATACTTGAATCTAGGAAAACTTCATAAAAGGGGCTAAAAATGACAAAATTGGCAAAATATGGGTTGTTTATGTAAATCTCAGCTAGTGGGTGGTTCAAAAGGAAGTTTTTGCTAAATAGTGGCTAAGCTCGACATTTGAAACCTTATAGGGACAAAAATGTAAATATTTTTTATAAATGGGCCTTATTTGGGCTTCTCACAGTATTGGGCCCAAAACGGTAATTTTTGTTCTTTTGTGGGTTAAATTGTCAATTTCAAGAATGTTGTGTCAAAAATGTATTTTTTTATAAAAGGGTCAAAGTTGTGAAATTATGAACATTTGGGCCAAAATTATGAAATTTTCTATAAATGGGCCGAAAATGTATATTTTCACAAAAATCAAGCCAAAAATGATACTTTTGACAAAATGAGTTAAAAATGTTATTTTTAGCAAAAACTAGCCATAAATCCAAGTTTTGTCCAAAAGAAGGCCTAAAAGGACATTTTTACAAAAATTAGGCCCTAAATTGTAAATTTTGGCTTAATGGGCCAAAAACGTCAATTTTTACAAAAAGTGGGCTTTTTATGCTATTTTGGTAATTAATTGAACTAAAAATAGCAAAACAATAACAAAAGGGCTAATTTTGTGATATTGGGCCTTAGTGACTCATTTACATGTTTGATAGGTTCTGAATATTATTTATATGTTTATTTGGGCCTCATTGACCCATTAACATGCACGACGGACCTTAGATACTATTTGGGCCTGTAAATATCTTACATGTGAAATGGGCCTTAGTTGTTCTTTTACATATATTTTAGGCCCATACTATATAATCTCGTTTCCTTTGGGCCTGAAAATGACTTACGTGTTAGTAAGCCTTCGTGGCCGCTTACATGGCTCATTGAGCCCGAAATGAGTTTTATATGTTTCTCTTCGCATAAAAATTCGATGAAGGATCTAGTGAGACGTGTCGGTTGACACTTATTGAGTGTATAATCGTAGTCTGTAGTTATAACCAAAGTCTCTTGGAGGGAGATCGGGGGATTTGTGTATAAATCTATATGGGGATGACATCTCACACCTGAGCTGTTCGCTACAGTTAGACTACACCAGTCTAGGGCGATGAAAACCTAATTCTATTATCTGTCGGCATTTAACAACGCCAAGATAGGCGAAATTGTCATTAATTAGTATAGTTATAACGACTTACTTAGAGGAATTAACATTATGAAATTTACGGGAGACCATTCTCTTTTCTCTTTGGATTACTCAGGAACATACTCGCACTAGTACTCAACATCGGGGGTTGGTACGGCAACTTTCTCTTTTACAGACAACATAGGGTTGTCTGGGGACATTCTCTTCACTTACTTTTGGGATTCTACTAAACAAAAACACACATGCATTAATACCAAATCGGACACACTAAACTATTTTAAGAAAATACAGGATTTTCTTGTGATTACAAAGTTATACAAATCATTTTCTCAAAACATGCTTATGAATTCACCAACATTTTTATGTTGACATTTTCAAATTAACTTGTGTTCTCAGGAAACCGCTGAAGCAGGTTTAACTGAACAATTTAATGGATGTTTTGTTATATTTTGTTTCATCATACTTTTATATTTCTGGCATTTAATATTTAAACACAATACTCGGTGTAAACAATGTATGTTGTTATATTACATGTGCGATGATGATGATGTTATGTTTCAATTATTTACTATATAATGATACTACAAGGATAAAGTTACACGCAAGCCCCCGGACGTTTCCGCCGTCTGGTTCGGGGGTGTGATAGTTAAATGATATTTTGTATTGTCAAGGCGCAAATTTATAGTTTTGGAGATAGTACCTTTTTTTAGAACCGTTGTACGATTATAGGCATCTAACATAATATGGTCAGTTAACACTACGTCTAACCATGGTGGTCATTGTTGCGTTTGGTTTGGTTCTGACAACTAAGGTAAAAGCATATTTGGTTGCATTTTGGTCCGGTTTAAATATATTATTAATATTGAAAACAAATCGTGCACATATAATAAGGGGGTGTTTGGATTAGCTTATA
Source organism: Lactuca saligna (assembly GCF_052625555.1). Taxonomy (NCBI): domain Eukaryota; kingdom Viridiplantae; phylum Streptophyta; class Magnoliopsida; order Asterales; family Asteraceae; genus Lactuca; species Lactuca saligna. The sequence continues at coordinate 98,485,483 of NC_136425.1, read as the reverse complement.
AACTTATTACTTATTAACTTATTTGTGGTGGGAATAAGCAATAAGCATTAAGTAAGGAAGGAGATGATTATTAAAATTAGTTTGTTTAACTTATTTCTAACACAATAAGCTGATTTTTAAGGATTTTATCCAAACATTTAAACTTAACTTATTGTGATGAGAATAAACAATAAGCAATACATACCCTATTTTTTTTCCTATCCAAACACCCCCTAAAACAACCACAGTTAGATGTAGAATGTCATGCACCTTTGTATTCTGCAATTTACCTCTGAACATGGTTAACGTGATCTAAATAGGCAATTTCCTAGTATTAAACTCGAAACCATCATCAAAACAGATGATGAATCAGAAAATCAACAAGATTCAACTACCATGACAATAAAAAATCCGGGTATCATTTTCATAAACTCAAGAGTAAAGCCACCGAATACAACGCCTTGACAATTCCCTAATAAAATTAAATACAACACCATTCACAATTTCTACCAAAACTAATACATCAAATATCTAACAACAAAGAAGTTACAAGTTTCCAAAACACATGTTCGATTGAACTCAACTGGACAAACTACTTTTGAACATTAGAATGACAACGGTATTCACGTCTTTTGCACAGATGAGAGATCAAGCGTGAATCCATTATCCATGTCCCACCTTTTTGGGTGGCCATCAGTCTCAATCTCTATCACAGTCCAATGCATGTCAAACACAGTATAACCTAATTCTCTTGTTTCATGCTTTCATTCTTATTGCATGTTTCCATGGCCATAGGTTCACCATCACCACCAACCGCAGATTCACGCACATCTTCATTTTCTTTAGCTTCCTTTTTCTCGGAAGTATCTTCAACATTTTTACTCGAATCATTTTTCAAAACCAACCCCTCCACTTTCACAAGATTGCCATTTTCGCCATGTCCCGTTTTAGGCGGATTCACCAAGGTGGAAACCGCAACACCATTTGTTTCCCGGGCCGGATTCACGGGGCCCACGGGTCCGAGATTTGAGCCATGATCAAGCGGGCGTGAGGTGTTTGGTGAATGTAGGTCCCGGAAGTTGGTAGCATTTGTTTTAATGTGGATGGCGCCCTTTAACTGTTGCTTTAATATAGCGGCGGCGGCTGATTGGGTGGCGATGCGGGCCCCGGCAGCAACCGCAGCGGCTTTCACCGGATCAGGGCCGTTGAGGAGAGACTTTGGTGGTGTTTTCGGGGAGATTTTAGGGAATGTTTTTGTTGAAGAGTCTTCACGGGTGCTAGTGGATGGAGTGTCAGGGGGTATGATATTGATAGGGCGGATGGAAGTATTGGTGGTGATGCTTGATTTTGTCCTACCTGTCACGTTACGATTGGTGGAAATTATGTCAACCAATTAAATGTGAAAATTTTATAGGAAAGATTCAAGAAACAGAAACAGTAAAAATCATACCCATTGAAAGTGAAGAAGATGACTTTAAACTATCAACTCCAGGCTGATCAAGAGCCATGTTAAGTGCCCTTCTAGCTGCTAAATGTACCTCAGAAAGCTGTGATCCTGTCTTCACATTTGAGTTTTCTTTACGCTTTTTTATAATATTCCACCTCTGTATCATTTTCATAAAATTAGCACAAAAGTATCAGACTTTGACTTTCTTATGGAGTCAAACTGAAGATGTCATTCATTAATTTTCCATGGATATGACATTCACTAATCAATATGAAGTTAAAGAGAAAGAAACCTGAGAGAGCTGAGAAGCAGTTCTATCACCCTTAAAATCTCCTTTTAAGATATTTGCCCAATTTCCTTCACCACATTTTTGAACTGCAGCAAAAAGTTCCATATCTTCAGCTGCAGACCAAGGCTTTCTTTTCCTCCTAGGTGGCAAATTACCACTTCCTGAACAATTTGTTTCAACTCCTTCTGTAGATCCAACTACTGCAACTGGCTGTTTTTGAACAGAAACTGGAACTGTGATGTTTGTCCCCCTCATATTACTACCTACTTGTGAATTTTCAGAAAGATCTCCTGTTGACTTTCCGTTAGGTATGTTTATAGTCAATGGAGCCTCAATGGTCAACCCTTTTTCCAATCCAGAATCACATGTGGAGCCTGAAGCTATGAGTACCTGAAGCAATCATTCAGTTGTTTAGGGTTTAGGGTTTGTAGTCAAATTGGAGCAACAGTTGCTTATATGGCACCTGATTAAATGGAAGTATTCTTGGTTACCTTCACACATGCTGCAGCCTCCATTGACGCTTCGTTGTTGACAGGTGGAGAAACTTCAAGCTCATATTCTAAATCGCTTTCATCATCCTGCAAATTGGAATTTAATAAAGGAGACTATATGTAAACTGAATGATGGAAGATGGAAAATATCGTATATCAGATGAGCATTTTAAGAATAGATATGAACACAAGATGCTTACCAGAGGTTTAGATTCGTCTTCAAGGTTTTCAAGCATTACATCACGATAAGCTAAATGACGCCAAAGCATTTGGTATTCCCTTGGATTGGTGATACCAGTCATGGTTCGTTTCACCATTGCATTCCAGTCTATTTTTGATTCTTCGAGTTGAGCCACTTCCTGAAGCAAAGCTAGGACTGTTGTAGCTGTGTACCTTCGAAACAATCACATCAAAAACGAACATTTATTCAACAAAAGAGCTTCCTTTGAGATGAATTCCTCCATTATAAGAGATTAACTCAATGAAATAAGTGCGGATATGAGCGTTTGTTTCAAATCGCAACAAAGCAGCAATGAATCCGAATTTATGTTCTTTCGCTAAAACCCTAATAAAAGAAGTAAAAAAGGGAGAAAATGAACCTTTGTAAGATGATGGATACATCTTCTTCGCTAATGGTGCCCTTCTTCTGCTTCTTGGATTCCTCACTCATTTGTGATTCCTGATTCATCTACTGAAATCGCATGAATTTCGCAGTATAAGGAAAAATCCCTTGAATTTTTCTGAGACCCTAATAATTGGGTTTTCTTGTTGTTCTTTAGGATTTAAGAAATTAACAAAGTATGCGATCGATTCGAGTTTCGGAGTGAAGAACCGGATGAAATCCAAAGGCAATCAATTGGATTCTAATGTGTAACGAGGAAAAACATTGACTACGGAGTACAATCAGTCAAATCAAATCATACGTTTACAAGGTTAACGGTTGATTAAAAAGTCATTATCCTTAAATAGAAAAGCAAACATTCCAAAGAATATAGAATTACCAAATTGATATTTAGGTGCTGTATCCCACATATATATATATATATAAAAAGTAATATATATATAAAAAAATAGTTTATAAATCAGTTTATGGTAATTTTTTTAACTTAAAAAAGAATAATGCATTGTAGGGAAATTAAGTAATCTAATTATTTTTTTATCGTTTTTTTTAAATACTCAATTTTACAGTTTATGGTAATTTTTTTAACTTCATTCTATGCAACCCAATCAATATGTTCTCGAATCATCATTCCAATCCATTCCGACCTGTTTCGAAGAAAAAGTACATCACCTTTATTCCGAATTTTATTCTAAATATCTATGTATTTCAAAGACCTGCACATTTCGGAATAATCATTGACCTCTTCCCTCCAAGAGGCTTCAATCAAGAACACTTACCCTAAATCACACAAAATAAAACCATTGTAGGAAAATTACCACGTTTCTGAATTGTTTCATTTATAGCAATCATCTCTAGTTATCTCATATTTCAAGTATTATCAAATAATACTTCATAATGTACTTTTATTATGGCTATAGCATGAGAATCGACAAAAAGATATACTTACTTAATATTTAGGGTATGGTATATTAATCCTAATTTATTTCGATGTCTAGGGTATTAGGCTAAACCCATCTGATCACAGAGAACAATCTAACCTTAAGTAAAATTCAATGTTCTTATTTAATACATTTTGTGAAAATAATTATATTTATACATGATCTTTTATTTATAAAGTATCATTTAATCGTCTAATAATTCATTTAATCAATTAGAAATTTATTTATTTAGGTAACCCTACTGATATCTAATAACTATCAATTCAACAATCACTTAAGCACTTTTTGGTAGCATGTGGATGAATCATATCTGAATGATGTAGAGATTTTTATGAATCTGTATCTGAACAATAAATTGATATTTGGTTAGGCATTTAAGTGTTTGTCTCTTAATGAAGAAAATGACAATTTTGACCCTTTAAACTATTTTTTACATATGGATTAAACATCCTACAAGATACAACATCCAAATTAGACAGCATACAACAGCAAAATTAACAATATATCACAATAAATTCGTTCAAACAATTGGATTGATAGGTTTCGATTTGAAATAGTTGATTGTGAACAAAGATAACTCATCATGATCATTGTGGTTGTTGTTGACATCCTCAATGGCATTGCTCCTTATAGTATTGGAGCTTAACCTTGCATTCTGATTTGTAACACCTCGATCCAGATATTTTCTATTTCTATCCTTAATATGAAATTTGTTTCAAAATTGGTCCCATTGTCCACTTAATGAAATCGTGTGTTTATGTTAAGTACATAGGGCATACTCAACGTACGCAGGGCGTACGTGGCTAGGGGTCAAACCTTAATTTTTAAGGTTTGAGCCATGTTTAAACAACATTAACTTCTGAAGACCATTTCCCTCATCAGCCTCCATCTCCCAAATCGTCCCTTGCAAACCATAACCCATTATGTGAGCATTTTAAGCTTCAGAGAGTGTATTTTGTGCTCTTGAGGGAAGGAAAAGATAGTGGATTCATCTTGGAAGCTCAAGATCACTTAGATCTAGTAGTATCTCACCCTCAAGCATCCTTTGGAGGTATAATGTTCAAATCTTGAAGAATTATTTTCTTAGATCTTGCTAGTCTAGAGTTTATGTACACTTTTGGTCCCATGGTTTGGTCTAGTGGAGTATAACTACTCCAAACCTTTGAAATGTAGTTATCCATAGTTTTGAGCTCATAGATTCATAAAAATGAAAGCTTTGGCATCCTCATTAAGTCATGCAAGAGTTTTGGGACTTTGGATGACTTTTGGACCAAGTGTTTGAGTTTTTACCCTCTTGTATGCATGCAGATGGATAAAGTTGAAGACTTTATCCATTAAGACATCCCTTTTTACCTGGATCTGAAGTTTGGTACTTTGGCTTAATGAAATAAGAACTTAATGGAAAGTAGATATTTAGCTCTGGTACGTTGCACATACCAAGTTGCGAACTCGTGAATTTGTGAGGCGCCCTCTACATTGGGTGTAGAGGGGAGTATGCAAGGCGTACTCAGCCTAGATGGAATATTTGTCTTTTTGACATTAACTTTGGCCAGGATTTTGACCAAGTTTGACTTAGGGGTATTTGGGGTATTTTGAATATTAGTTTGAGATTAAGTCACTACTTGTTTGTATAGTTGACTTGTAGAGTCAACGGTTGGACGTGTGATTTGTTCAACTACATTTCAGACTGTGGTGTGAGTTTTTCCTCACCGTGCTTATGGGTCAATGGCACCAATGTCGACCCACTAGATTATGTATCTTGGTATATTGGATTGATGTTGTGTTGGTTATATGATAGATTGATAGATATGTATGATTACATATGTTTACGAAGTTTGTGGTACACCGGTAGATCAATCTGATTATCTGTACTTTCTAGTTATTGATTGTTATTGTATATGTTGACATGTTATGGTATGTTAGGTTAAGGTGGTTCTGTTTTGTGTTGAAGGCCAAAATACTTGGGGCGGTCCAGATAGGATGAAGGCCCGAGAGGCAGACCAGCCAGGCTGAATGTAACATCGTGATTTTTCACCAGAAACTTTTATTTATTTTCAAAACATTTATTTAACATAATACATTAGCAGAAGTCTTATTTAAAGTTTAAAGGAAACATCACCAATGTTATAATTTTTTTCAAAAACATCTTTTATCAAAATATAGTTCATAAACCAAATCAAAAACAAGTTCTCAAAAACAAGTGTTAAAAAAGCTCCACGATATGTCTAAATGGTATCAATACTAAGACATAAATTGGAATGTGACTGTGACAACCCGAACCTTTTTCCGTTAATGTTAGCCCGATTCCGTTAAATAAATTTTGAATTTTTATTTAGTTCCATCAAATTATTATGGTTTAAAAGATTATTTAAGTTATGTAATTAAATTTTACATAAGAGTTGGAACCAAAATCACGCGAAAACCCGAGTTTCTTAGAATTTCAGCGAATCTAGTCCGTTTGGTGTTCACGGTCGTGAACCTGATCACAGCTGTAAACCGTTCATGGCCGGGAACTGGTTTTCGACAGTGAAACCAGCCTATAAATATATATATATATATATATATATATATATATATATATATATGTGTGTGTGTGTGTGTGTGTGTGTTTCTATATATATATATATATATATATATATATATATATATGTGTGTGTGTGTGTGTGTGGTGTGTGTGTATATATATATATATATATATATATTCTATTATATTAAGCATATTGAGTGTTTCTTGAAAATTAAGAGGTACAAATATTACTACATTATGTATAATCTTTTTTAGCTTAATATCCATTGCAATTCGTGTAACGTCTCCCATACAAAACAAGAAACCCAAACACGCTCCCCCGTTTCTCTTTAAACCCTAGATCTCATCCGCCCACTTCCCCAACAATTAAGAATGAACTACCACCACGAACCGATATTACCTATTTATTTCTCTACCACCACCACCCACTCTTCGCCCTCACACCACTGACCGCCAGCTGCACTTGCATCTCCTCTATCTCCCACCATCTTCAATCGTTGCTAGCATAAGCAGAACTAAGTATGCTTCTATGTACGTTTTACATCACAACCAAATCTTATTGATTTATACTTTTTCATTCCAATAAAACTTGATTTTTAGTTTTATCAGTTTTGTGCTTCAACTTTCAACCCTAGATTCAATTAAGTCCCAGGATAGAACTTTCAAAGGAATATGTTTCTTGTTGAGCATTGGTGATGGTCTGTTTCTATCTATCTATTCTTGAGATATAGTAATTATTGATAATTTCTTTATTTTCATCTACATTTAATATATCATTAATGGTGTATAAATGTTTGTAGAAAATCATCTAATCTTTGGATTTTCTTTGACTATACCCCTCTTGGTAATAAAAAGGCATGCTGCTAACTCAAAGGTTTACTCTCTATGGTATGAATGGGTGTGTGGTTTTTGATTTAGTTCAATTCACACACACACACACACATCACTGCATCCTGAATTGATGGTGTTGTAGAACTTTATATGAAATTTGTTGTTTCTTTTTTTGCAAGTTACATACTATTTTTTCATGAAACCTACACATATCCCCTTGACCAGGATTGACATATCTTTTACTTAAAGAGTTGTCTTTATTGTTTTGCTCCCAAAAAGAGTTATCTTGCTATTTTAGTTATTCTTTAAGCTTATTCAAAGTTTTGATCCTATTACAAAGAAAAATATTGTCTTTGGGGCTGTGTGGGTTAGGGTGGTGGTGCCATATAAACCTAATAATAATAAAAGAATGAAATAAATGTTCGTAGAGTTCCTAAAGGTGATTGACTATTTAACTCTTCACTAATTTTTTTTCTTCGTTTGGCTTGGTTGTAGGTTTTAACATTGATTTCTCATATATAATTTGATTAATTCAAGTCATTTAATGTACAAACATCAATGGGTAAATTCATTTCTTAATTTCTGCAACCATCTAAAGTCAAAGGGAAATGTTGGGGTTTCTTTAATTGTACTCTATATTTTTAATGTTTCTATATATTTAATTATCTGATACCAATTAAAAGAGAGCTTTGGATGATTTTTCCTTTATTGTTGGTCCAAGTGTGTGTAAATGTAAAACAGTTTATAGTTTGGTGTTGCATTGTACTGGTTTGTTAATTAACTCCTTTAGTTGGTCATTTTGGACTAATTTGCCCCTGATGCTGGTAGGTAGTAAATATTGAAGTTGCTCATTGCTTATTGCATTTGGAGTTTGGTAATAGTGAAATTTATAAAGCTCTTGATAGTTGGGTTGGTTCCTACCTGTGTCGGGGGTAGTTTCGCCTTTGTTGACGAATTTACCCTTGATCCGGACATACCCCTAAAGTGAGTAATATCACTTTTCTCATTGGTTTTTCATTCAAGTAATTCCTATCTCGTAGTTTCTTCCATTGTTTTTTCATTCAAGTAATTTCTTTTATGACCTACCTGGTTAAAATCTGTCTCGTAATTGCTTTCATTGGTTTTTCATTCAAGTAATTATTTTATATTCATTTCCTACTGATTTATGTTCATTTATTAGTTGTGAAACTGATATCATGTTGAATGGGAATCAACATGCTTACACTCAATGTTAGGGATTATTCGGGAATTGATATGAAAAAAAGACATTGCGGATAATTGGAGTTAGTATGTTTAGGTGAACAGGATTAGGCCTTTTTTTTTTTTTTTTTTTTTTTTTTTTTTTTTTTTTTTGCGTTTGCTTTTCTTCACTGTGGTTCATTTTTATTTTAATTGTAGTTTTCCTTCATTCTATTTTTTAATAAGATCAAATCTCTATTTCAAATTGTGATCATATGCTTATATTTAGTTTCACTCGATTTAAAGAATCTTGGGGTAGAGCATCAAATACTCTGGAAACATGTTTATGCTTTGTATGTTTTTTAGTTATCTTTTCTTTCCACATTTTCATATATTGTTTTTTAGGTATTAACATACATTTAAAAAAAATGAAAGTTTAAACTACATAAAACAAATTAAAACTCAATATAAACATACCACAATCATATGGATGTTTAACTTTTAAATTGTATACAAGATTCTCATTTGTTTTGCAATTTATAATTTACTTTTATGCATTCAATACTTCTATTTTTAATCTAAAACAACAATTAAAAATGGACATTTTTAAATGACAAATAAACACCGAAAGGAAATGATTCATCAAAAAACAATTTGTATTTCTTGAAATATAACATGTTTCCTAATGGAAATAATTTCTGAAACTAACTATTTGTATGACGAGCTTTATGTGACATTATCCAAATGGATATCACGTGCCAATACAAAAGTATTAGTGAAACCTAACGAACAATTCAACGGTTGTGAAATCTATACATCAAATGTAGTGTATAACAAAGTATTGCGTGATTAATAGTATACAATCAATCATACGTTTGGTCATATTGTAAACAATCCGGACTCTTCGTTTTTTAGTCTTACCAATTAATAGTGTATAATCAATCACGTGTTCGTATATCTCCACCTATAACCACACTATTAACATTTGCATCAAATTTAATTTAAACACAAAATGAAAATACATTTTTTATTTTAACCTAAAAGGATAACATACTTTTAATTTAACCACAAAAATACACTAATATTTTGAACCAAAAGAGCAATGTACTTACATTTAAAAAGAAATGAAAAGAAAACCTTAAAGTATGTTGCTATAATGGAAAAACAAATTATTGTATTAAGTCATTGCATTTTCACTTTTTAGTATTAAAACATTACACTTCGAAAAATTATATAATTATATCAAAATATTAATAGTTTAAATCAAAACATAACCATACTAATATTTGTTGTACTACCTGTCACCGTAGAGGAAACTAATCGCCACATCAAAACTAAAGGTTATATTTAGAATGTAAAAAGGTTGAGAACACGAGAACAATTATGGAACAATCATTTTTTAAAAGACATTATAGAAATTAAATGATTACATTAATGCTAATTAGTCAACATGAAAAGTAACATATTAAATGGGCTTGTAACGACTGTTTTCTTAGATAAAATAGGATTGCATGCAAGTAAATAAAGTTAATATTTCATATTAAATGATCACGTATACAGGTTAATATATGATAACATTTTCTTCCATTAAATTTCTATATTTTATTACTAAATGAATTTTGATGTTGAAAGATTCGTGAGTGAAGATAATTGTTTTACTAGAGTTGAAAATAACACACATTCACTTCCTAGTCCATTAAGATTTTTTTATTAAGTTTATTTGGTTAGATTAATATTAGTAATAGTGTAATCATGCATGAATATATTTGTGTGTATGTTGTGGTGTTGAAACTTTTTAAACATGAAAATATGTTTTAGTCACTAATGAATCACCTTGTTGATGATTTAATTGGTTTGTATTTAATTATGATTAGGTAATGAAGTCCTAATTTTGCAACTTAGTGATTATGTTGATGTTCAATGATTATACGAATGAAAGAAAATCAATAGTTTTAGTATTTTTTTTTCTTCTTTAATTATATTAAATGTGAGGATTGTGTTCATACATTTATAAAGTTGTATTCGTAAAAGAATATACCAATATTAAGTTCATACATTTATACATAATTATATTCAATAATGATTAAATCAATTGAGAGAAAAAAGTTACAAGATTCATCCTTATGTCAACCCTTTTCTTGAATCAATCACAACCCCAATTCTTCCTTTTGAGTTAGATTGCACCGACATATAATAATTTATAATTGGTAATCACATGTAAATAACAATAAATATTAAAGAATAACAAATATTATGTAATTCGCAAGCTTGTTTAATGAATAGTAGTGATACCTAACAAATCCCAACAACCCTTTTCTTTAATCAATCTCTACAAAATACCAATAACATGTAAATACACTATAATGATCAACAAAATGTTTAGATGAATGATTGATTATGAAAATATGGTGTGTTATAATCACAAATGATTATAAATAGTGTTAAAATCAACTATGTAGCATATAGTTATAATAAGAAATAATTAAAATGTTGTTCTAATCATAGATGCAACCATAGTTATAATCAATTGCATATAGTTATAATAAGAAATAATTAAAATGGTGTTCTAATCATGGGTGCAACCATAGTTATAATCATAAATGACTAACAAATACAATAAAAAATTAACTAAATCATATGTGTAGGCATAGTTATAATCATAAATAATTATAACTATTTAAAATATTCAAGCATAAGCAAAAACATTCAGCACAAAAATGTAGACATAGTTATAATCATAAATAATTATAATTATAACTATGTAATATATTCAAGCACAAAAAAAACATTCAACACAAAAGGTGATTAAAGGGTGGCCCAAATGTAAAATTATACAACATATATAACACCACATGATACTTTTCATTGTTTCTCTTCCTTTCTTTGGTTTAAAGCCTACATCACCAACATTTAACCCCCTCGTAAAAATTAAATGGAAAAAATAAGTAACATTTTGACTCATGTGGACAACACTATAATTTCGGCTATAAACTTAATAATCAATGAAATAATGTACTACTAAGTTGAGAAATTATGGTGCCAAAAATCAATCTTACTTACATAATATGATAACACAAGAGAAACAGTGAATATAATATAAAAATATGAGTTGGTTTATGCCGAGAAAACTTTTACTAACGGTCTTGACCAATTGATTGTAAATTCATAGATGAAATAGGAAAGAAGCACTCAACATAGAAACAAATTCGCGAATGAACATTGCGGAATCAAAAAGATGAAAATCAATGCACAGTGTTCTTTCCGTCTCTCCTTTAATTGATACTACTTTGTTTTTGTCGAAAAAATCAAGAAGATAGGCGCCTCATATGCAAGTATGGTACGAACAAAGAATCTTGAAGACCTAATTTGAGAGAGAGAGAGAGAGAGAGAGAGAGAGAGAGAGAGAGAGAGAGAGAAAAAGAGAGAAAGAGAGAGAGATTCAATCAAAGTTAGCTAAATCGGTGGAATGGATTGAAATTGAATTTAGTTACTATTCTTTTAGTCAATAAAAACCTTACAGTTTATTTCCAAAGTTTCAAACTTTACAAAAATGACACCATAATGTTAGCCATTAATGTAAATTATTGGATGATTTCGATCTATTCTCACGTTCTTAACCTTTTGGGTCTTCTCAAAATAACTTACATATATATATATATATATATATATATATATATGTATATGTGTGTGTGTGTGTGTGTGTGTGTTCTTACCCCTCATTTACACTTTTCTGGTCGAGAACTTATTTATTTTCTCTAATCCCCCAACCGCAAACTTGAAATCTCCTCATTTTCTTTCGAAAATCATCAAAATTCACCTTTGGGTGTTGTTGTGGAGCCTCTAAAACTCGTTTTTTCAACAAATCAAGCATTATTGTTCTTGAGTTCACGGCCACAAACTCTTCAAATCTTCAAGGGTCGAAATCAGTTCACGACCGTGAACTCTTTGTTAGAGTTTAAATGTTGTAATATGTCAAAGTGTTAGTTGTTACGAAGGGTCTTTAGTCTTCGTAAGAAGATTCTTCAGAAGTAATGTTATTTTACTAAGGCATTTTAATGAATAGTCTTAATGTCTAGTCCTTAGTATTTTTATTATGCTTTTGTACTCCTATAAATAGGGGTCTGTAGTAAGTGAGTAGTAACTTTTCACCGAGTCTTTACAGAATATTCTTAGTACTCTGTAAAATCAAGAGCATAATATGAGTTGAACCAAGATTATATTTACTCTCGTCTTCATCGTTTTTCTTCTTTCTGAATTCTTACATGAATTGATCTTAAACTCGATTACAAATCTCTTCAATTGCTATCAGAGCAGGAATCCTTTCTGTGATCTGATTTTCATATGATCAAAAAGGTTTTTGAATCTACTGTTTGATTCAAAAAGTTTCCGTCCTTTTTTAATTGAAAAATTCTTCCTGATCTGAATCTAGGATTTAATTCTGCAAAAATATTTGTAAATCGAGTGTTCGTTGTGTGATTCTGAATTGAATTATACAATTTGATTTCAATTTTCTCAAAAGTTTTTGTATCATCTTGAAGTTTTTGTCCGTACAACAATGGTGTCATTCAATTTGAATTCGATGACATCATTTTCTCATTTGCTTGGATCATCCACAAAAACTCCAATGCTTATTCCAGAATATTATGATCAGTGGGCAGATAGGATGGAAGATTACTTGAATGGATTGGATGAAGAATTATGGAAATACATCACAGGAGAAGTCAATCAACCTGCACAAGTTCATCCAATCGGAATGTCTTCAAGTAGTTCAGAAGTTGATAATCAAACCAAACGTCTAAAATGACTGGAAAAGAAATGCATGAGGGAATTAAGAGGTGCGTTTCCTCCTGTTGTGTACAATTATGTCAGAACATGCAAAACAACTAAAGAAATCTGGAACAATCTCAAAGACAATTTCAAGGAAGTGAAAAGACGAAGATCGCATCTGTGAAACAATGCCTGGTGGAACTCAAAGATTTCAGACAAAAAGAAAATGAGTCTATTGAAACATACTATGATAGGTTCAACGAGCTAATCTATCGTTGTAACCGTTATAGTATAATCAGGTCACCACTGGAGTACAATTTGATATTTGTAATGGGACTTCGAAAGGAGTGGAGGAGTGTGAGTATGATGGTGAAAAATCAACGGAGCTTTGATACTTCGACTTTGAATGACTTGTACAATCAATTAAAATCTCATGAAAATGAAGTTAATGAAATAGCTGAGGAAGCAAAAGCAAGTCTTGGTGGACCATTGGCACTAGTTTCGAAGGTCTCAGAAAGAGAGAATGAAAAATCGAAGTCTGATGAAGAAGAAGGTTTTCTAATGAATTCTGATGATGAGGCTGTTGCATTTTACTCAAACAATAGAGTAAAGAAATTTTTTAAGAAACCTTTTAATCCAAAGAAGTCATCAGATTCGAAGGGTAGTTTTGAGAACAAAAACAAACTGGATGAAAAGAAGAAAGAAATGAAGACAGATTCGAAGAATGAGATGGAGCAAATGAAGATGATGTTGAAAGGTGATACGGGGATTAATTGCCATTATTGCTATGGAGCAAATCATTTGGCAGCAGATTGCTTGTTGAGGAAGAAGGAAGAAAAGAAAAATAAAACAAAAGATGAAGCATACTACACTGAGAAACTGGAGGAAGTAAAGAAGAAAACAAAGAATTTGTCATTGGTGGCTCATGGAGAAACTGAATCAGATGGCACATATCAAATATGGTCTTCTGGTTCAGATGATGAAGAGATGAAAAATCCAACTCATGGAGCTATGTATGCAAAGATGGAAGAGGATTCGGATGATGAACAGACTGACAAAGTGTGTGGGCAATGCTTCGTTTCTAAGTCTACTGACAGGTCGCCCATGACTACCAAGGTACGTAACATTCTTGAATCTTTTAACATTCCAGTTTCTGCATATAATTGTGAGTTAGTATCTTTTGATGAAACTATTACTTACTTTGATTCAATCGTTGTGTCTGCTAGCAATGAAGCGAAAAAGTTAAGTGATCATTTACTAGAGACAAGAAAAATGTTGGATTCAAAAGTCACTAGAATTGATTACTTAGAATTGCAAGTTTCAAATATTATGGAGGATAGAGAAAAATTAGCAAAAGAAGTAAATTTGTTGTTAGCACAAAGAAATATTTTCTGTAATTCGGCAAAAAGATTGTATGGAAAATTAACTGAGTTACATCATTCGTGTGAAATAAGTAAGGAACAACATAGAAAATTACTACCATTTTTAGCTTATGATAGAGCTAAGGTAGATAGTATTTCATATGATTGTGAAAAGGAAATTTCTGATTTCAACAAAGTTCTAGATGATAGGTTTAGATTTGGAATTGCTAATGTCGAAGATTATCTTGATGCTAATGATTTAGTAAAAATTGTAAATGAGACCTTATCTAAATCAGAACAACTTCGAATTTTGAAAAAAGACTGAGAATTCTACATCGAATTGTGAAACTAATATTGCTGATATTGAAGATAATTTTGATAATATTAGTGAAATTAGTGATTTAGAAGATGTAGATTGTTCTCAATTGTCTGTCATAAATGTAGCAAATTCATTTAAAGGGAAAGAAAAATGTGAAGATTTATTAATAAAAATTGAAACTAATAAACCCTCAACTTCGAAAGTTTGTGATATGGAGTTTGTGGAAATACATGAGAGTCAAACTGATGATAGTGACAATGAGGAAGAAAATACAAATTCGAAGCCAATTCAAAGGTCGAAAGAAATTGAAATTCCTCGAGTGGTTGTTGATCAAGTCTATTTGGATACACAAGAATTTGAGAAAATTCTTAGTGAAAAAGGTGCTCATTATCTTGAATCGAATACTGTTGTTTATCCAATCTTCAAATGCACTGATGATATTGTGTTTCCAAATCAAGTCTTCATAACAACAGGTAATGTTGAAAATATAAAGGCTGAATTCAAAAAGATGATTGAGGAAGACAATATGCAAACTTCAAATGAAGGATTCTTTTCAAATCAAAGTACAGTTGAAAACAATCTTACAAAGAATTCATATAAATTTCAACATCAAAGACCAAAAAGAGTATGGATTGAAAAGTCAAAAGATGAAAAGAAGAAAGTTAAACCAACTGAAAATGTGTTTACAAAGCACGAAGGTGTTAAAACAGATGTTAAAACAATCAACAAAGCAATAAAATTAAATTCAAAAGAATTTAAAGCTCAAGTTGAAAATTTTTCAAAGGAAAATAATATTTCGAAACGTCAAGCGAGAAAAACAATTTTTTGGCAAACTGTTGAGAAAAATGCTTCGTTTTCAAATAATGGAAGAAAAGTTTTTCAAGAAAAATCAAAGTCTCAAATTTTTGAAAAGAAAAATGCTTCGTTTTCAAATAATAAAACAAAAGTTTCAAAAGGAACAAAAACAACAATACCAAGAAATTTTTTTTAGAAAAAGGTTGAAACACAGACTTCAAAGTTACAAATTAAGACATCTTATCATGAATCATATCTTTCAAAACCAAAAGTTGATTATGTTCCAAATTCAGCAAAATGTTATAATCCTTTGAAGAAACAAGCTGACAAAGTCTCACATGCGAAGGGAATAACAACAAAAAGAAATACTGATCATTGGTTGGAAGGAAAAGGAAAAATGTATCAATCAAGTAAGTTTTCGAAAGAACAGATACATGAGGCGTATGACAAGTATGCTAATCCTTCAACGAATGGTAGTTCATCATCCAAAGATTCAAATATATCAGTTAAAGTTTGGCAGCCGGTCACAAAAGAAAAAAGTGAAAAATCACAAACTCAAGAAGAGAAGGGTGTAATTAGTGAAATTTTGAAAATAATAAAAACTCATATATCTGATCCTTCGAATGAAAATGTTAACTTTATTGACAGTTTCAAAAACAAAGTTTGTGATTGGGTTAATGGTTGTACTTTACAATTGAAACACAAACCTAATATGAATGGACCCAACAAAGCTTGGGTACCTAAATTTTTCCAATGATCGCATGTAGTGTGTGGCGAGCAATATGATAACAAATGGTATATTGATAGCGGTTGCTCACGTCACATGACTGGGAAGAAGGAAAACTTGCGTGATTTTCGAAGTCTAGAAAATGGAGGAGTGGTTAAGTTTGGCAATAATCACAAATGCAAAGTCAAGGGTTATGGAAAGATAACAAATGGAAATTTCACTATCAACAGAGTTGCATTTGTTGAAGGTTTACAACACAATTTGATAAGTGTTTCACAACTTGTTGTGGGCACTGGAAATCAAGTTCTTTCTAATGAAGAAGGAAGTGTCATTTCGAATGTTAAGACAAAGGAAGTTTTACTTAAGTCATAAAGAAAAGGTGATATGTTTACAATGGATATTGTTTCTATTGTAGGCAAACCTGTTGTGTGTTTACTTTCGAAGGTTGCTGCCGATGTTAGCTGGTTATGGCATAGGAGATTATCACATCTCAATTTTCCAAACATCAACAAATTGGTCATACAAGATCTGGTAAGAGGTTTACCCATTCTTAAATATGATAATGACAGTTTGTGTGCAGCTTGTGAAGTAGGAAAACAACACAAACAAGGTCATCCTATGACAATAGATTCGAAGATTATTGAACCCCTCAAACTCTTGCATATTGATTTATGTGGTCCTTCAACAGTTGCTACTCTTAACAAGAAAATGTACATTTTGGTAATTGTAGATGATTTTTCAAGATTTACGTGGGTTTATTTTCTCAGGTTAAAATCCGAAGTTCCACAAATAATGATTGATTTTATCAAGAAAATGGAAGTTTCATTGAAAAAGATAGTTCGAAAAATTAAAAGTGATCATGGAACTGAATTCAAAAATCATGTCTTTGATTCATTTCTGGTGGAAAAAGGAATTTCGCATAATTTTTCATCTCCTTATACACCACAACAAAATGGTGTAGTTGAGAGAAGAAATCGATCATTTTGTGAAGCTGCAAGAAGAATGTTGGCTTATTCGAATTTACCTCAATATCTTTGGGCTGAAGCTGTTTCAACTGCTTGTTTTACTCAAAATCGATCATTCATTCATAGACGGTTTGATGTTACTCCTTATGAAATCATCAATAATCGAAAACCTAATGTCAAATTTTTTCATGTTTTTGGATGCAGGTGTTTCATAATGAATCTTAAGGATAATCTTTCGAAGTTTCAAACAAAAGCAGATGAAGGAATTTTCTTGGGATATTCACATAATTCAGTTGCTTATAGAGTGTTAAATAAGCGAACTCGCAAAGTGGAAGAAACTTTTAATTTGACATTTGATGATAATTACATTAAAAAGTCTAATCATAAATTTGCGAATTATCCTATTTTGCAAAATTCTTCTAATATAGATGATTCAATTGAAATACATGATGTTAATTATGATTCGATTTTTGGTATTTCAGATCAAGCAATTGATGCAGAAAGAAATGCAACTGATAATCAAACATCAGAAAATTCGAAGCATAACAATGATTCAATTTCAAATTTGAATCTAAACTCAAATGAACAAGCTGATGATCCAGTGGAGGGGGAGAACTTGGATTCAAATAGTTTTGTTGAGGGGGAGCATTATAGTGAAAGAGATAACATGTCAACAAATGTTAATGTCGAAGAGGAGCCAATTCTTGAAAAAGAGCCGATCAATGAACCAGAGCAAAATATCGAAACGGAGTCAATCATTGAGGGGGAGCCTATACTTGAGAATTATCAAAATCATGAAGAAGAAAATTTTGATGATGCTGACGATTCAATTTCCATAATTAGATCAGAAACAGATGTAATGTTCGAAGATGCACTTTTGGATTTTGATCCTAATTATCCACCATTGGATAAATGGACAAGAAATCATCCAAAAGATCAAATTCTTGGTGATCCACAAGCAGGTATAATGACAAGGGCACAACTTCATGCACGGAATGAGGTACTGAATAATCATCAAGAGTTATGCATGTTTAATGTTTTTATTTCCAAAATCGAACCAAAGACAGTTAAGGTTGCAATGGAACACTCTGATTGGGTTCTTGCTATGCAAGCTGAATTGTCTAAATTTGAAAGAAACAAGGTTTGGAGATTAATTCCAAAACCTGTTGATGTGTCAATTGTTGGACTCAAATGGATTTATAAAAACAAAACTGACAAAGATGGAAACATTATTCGAAATAAGGCTAGACTTGTTGTTAAAGGATATTCTCAACAAGAAGGAATTGATTACGAAGAAACATTTGCCCCTGTTGCAAGACTCGAGGCTGTTCGTATTTTTCTGGCTTTTGCAGCTCATAAAGATTTTGATGTCTATCAAATGGATGTAAAATGTGCATTCTTAAATGGAGAACTCGAAGAAACTGTTTATGTTGAACAACCTCCAGGTTTTATAAAAACAGAACATCCTGATCATGTTTATATTTTAGATAAAGCTGTATATGGGTTAAAACAAGCACCAAGAGCATGGTATGCAATTTTAACATCCTTTTTGAAACAATCTAAATTTAAACAAGGATCAGTTGATCCCACTTTATTTCGAAAGAAAATTGGGAATCATCTGATGCTTGTTCAAATTTATGTTGATGATATAATTTTTGGCTCAACTGACCCTGCTTTATCTAAAGAATTCGAAGATCTGATGAAAAGCAAATTTGAAATGAGTATGATGGGCAAAATTAATAACTTTTTGGGTTTGAATATTCGTCAAAACAGGGAAGGCATCTTCATTAATCAGGAGAAATATACGAAGAATTTGTTAGAAAAGTTTGGAATGACGAATAGCACAAGGTTACGAATACCAATGGCAATGGGCATAAAGCTAACTCCTTCATTAGATAAATCAGCTGTTGATATTACTTTGTATCGAAGCATGATTAGGTCTTTATTGTATTTAACTGCAAGTAGACCTGATATTATGTATTCTGTTTGTAATTGTGCAAGGTATCAATCAAATCCACGTGAACCACATCTCACTGTAGTAAAGAATATTTTCCGATATTTGAAAGGCACTACTTCGTTAGGATTGTGGTATCCTTCGAAAACAGGGTTCTTTGTACAAGCCTATTCGGATGCGGATCCTGGAGGATGCAGTCTTGATCGTAAAAGCACAACTGGTGGATGTCAATTGCTAGATGGAAAGTTGGTTACTTGGCAATCGAAGAAACAAACATGTGTTTCCATCTCAACTGCTGAAGCTGAATATGTTGTTGCAGCTGCGTGTACATCACAAATAATTTGGATTCAAAGTCAATTAAGAGATTATGCAATTAATATGAAAAAGATTCCTTTATATTGTGATTCACAAAGTGCAATAAGAATTTTTCATAATCCTGTGCAGCATTCGAAGACCAAGCACATTGCTCTTCGATATCATTTCATCAAAGATCATGTTGAAGAAGGAAATATTGAAGTTCATTTTGTAAAAACAACGGAACAATTGGCAGATATTTTTACAAAAGCTTTGGATGAAAAACCGTTTCTTCGTATCTTAGATGGATTGGGAATGATTGATGGAAATTCACTTCAATATGATAAAAGCGAAGAGTGATGGGTCTGAATCATTTGGTGTATGGACGGAAAAGGTGATTCAGTGTTCAGAGGTTACTGTTCATGGTCGACGCTTCGCATTCAGAAGTTTTTGAAATAAATAATCAGAGGTTATTGTTCAAGTCAACGGTTTGCATGCTTCGTATTTGTACACATTTCAACTAAGGTTAGATTTGTAGTTTGTTTAATTTTTTTGAAAAACCTGAAAAATCAAAAATATTTTCTTTTATTGAAAAATTAAAAATCCAAAAAGATTTTGTTTCAGTTTGTCCTTAATTTTTTGAAAAATTACAAAAATACCAAAAATATTTTTCATTTTTTTAGTTTTAACATGTGTATTGTGAGTTTTGTCAAGTTTCAAATACGAAGGATTCATGCGTCTGGTTTTGAAGGAAAGGTATGATCTCGATACATTTTGGATTAGTTAGGATGTCCCTAGAAGCATGCTGCTGCATGTTATCTCAAGCCTCGAATGATTCTATGTATGAGAGATGAAAGCCTTGATGAAATTATCTCATGAAAATTTCTACCCAACAAGGCTTGTATTTGCATAAATCAACAAGAGCTACCTTACTCTTCTCAAATGAGTTAAGAGTTTTCTGTTTTGTCCAATATAACAGAGGTACCCTTCGATTCTTAACCAATCTTTTTAAACCAAACAATTCTTACATTCCAAATATTCGAAGATTTGTCCTTGAGGTTTTTGATCAAACCAATCAAAACCTAGACAAATCACAAATCTGTGTTTATGATTTAATATCATGAGTCCGTGATAGTAGTGAAACCCAAAATATCATAAACCTTAAGGAATTGACGGGGAACCATGTTCCAGATCTTACGAAACATTTGTTTCAGTACCTTTTATACTCCAAATCATATTCATTTCTTTTGAGTGATCTTAATCAAACATTCGAAAACTACGATGTTTGTTCCCAACAAGATCCAGCATAAATGTTTTGTATGAATATGATTTCCGTGTGAGTATATTTTCAAAATACTAGTTACTTTGAATATCATTCGCAACCAAGTTGTCACTGACTACACTGGTTATACAACTAATTTTGTTTACAATTTCTCACCTTATTTTAAGGTTGATATGTAATGAAATTTTCGAAGCCACCCATTTGACCTATAAAAGAAACCCTTCGAAACTTCTCTACAAGTTATTGATTGTAATTCACGGGAAACCAATCAAGCTGTTAATTATCTCTCTTGATAATTTTTGAAGATATCTTTGCCTGGGATAAAATTGTTTTTGTGTCAAAAAGAAATTGTTGACATCACAAGTTTTCAAAAGTTTTTTTTCCTTGTTTCTCATCTAATTTCTTTTGGAACACAACACACACGAAATCCTTGAGGTTTGAGTAACACCAACTTAAACTGACGATTTCGAAATTCTGGCAAATGACTTCGCTTTTTTAAACCTCAAAGTGAAAGACCTGACCTCTATTCCGAAGGCATCCGATGGTTACAATTCTTTTGGGGAATGCCAAACAGTCCTATCTCTTGATGACGCATGGTGTATGATAAGCGTGTAAGGCGTGTTGACAGTTACGATTGTTACTTTTTGATGAGTACATTTCGTTTTTCAAGGTGCCATGTCAGCAAGCATTTAATGCATCCCGCTTCAAATTCAAAATTCTAGGGTTACATATAAAAGGGCAAATCAGAACTCATTAACACTTTACGCGATCAAACTCTCTGAAATACAAAATTCTCTGTGCAATTCATCTTCTTCATAAGTTCTTTACTCAAATCATCATCAATGGCGACTACTTCATCACCAACTACAGACGAAATAATCAATGTTCCGATTCTAAAGATCCATGGTTCCAACTATCAAGTCGAATCAGATTTGTCAAAGTATCCGAAGGAACTTCACATGCTTGTGGTTGCTTTATAGAATTTAGTTCTGTCTAAAGCAATGTTTGATTCATTTGCTGCTCCGATGTCCTAGTTGTCAAAGGCGGGTTCTACTGCATCATACAACAAGGAGACAGGTTGTGTGGAATTCACAATGGTTAATGATACGAGAATTAGGGTCTCCAAGCGGTTATTTTGCAAGATTTTGGGAATTCCGAATTCTGGTCCTTATGATGAACTTTCTTCTTCACAAGTGGTGTTCATGTTCAACGAGATGGGTCATCAACCTCCATTGATGCGAATCAGTGATTTCAAGAAGTCGGGGTTACCAACAATCTGGAATTTTTTATTTAGCATCTTTCTTCGATGTCTTACTGGAAGAACTGTGGGGCTTGATAAAGGAAGGATGGAGGTGTATGCGATGATATCTGGGTTGTACTATGATTTGCAAGTCGATTACTCTGAACAATTATGGACAGAGTTCTTAACAAGCATTTCGAAGACAAGTGCTAAGCAGGGGATTTCTTGTGCACGATATTGGAGTCTGATAGTCCAATATGTCTATCAGAAGGAAAAAATCGAAGTTCCGGAATACGAAGAGAAAGCAGTTTTCCACATGTATGGTAGTCCGAAGGAGGTGCATGATGATCCGACTATCTTTACCACAGTTGCTCGCATTCCGGATGCAATGCTCAAGAAGGTAGATCCCACGAATAATGTGTTGGTGTCATATTTGCAATCTATTGACACAATCGTTGTTACTGGGATGTTACAACAAGAAGAGAAGAAGAAGTTGAAGAAATCAAAGAAGACAGAGGGCGAGTCTTCGGAAAAAGGGGTGAAAGCAGAACAAAAGAATCAAAAGCTAATAGTTACATCTCGAACTGTCGAAGAGGTGTCTCCTGTTTTAACTTCAGTGGCTGATACACTGGTTATCGAAGCCTCTTCATCAAAAGAAACGATTCATTCGAAGACGGGGGTTTTTCGAAGAATAAAAATCAAGAGAACATCTCATTTGGTGAAGAAAACACAGGTTACTCATCAAGGGGTTACCGTTCGAGAAATTCCAGCTCCGGTGTCTCCATCTTCTAAGAAACGAAGGGCTGAAGATATGGCAAAATTTTTAAAGAAAAACCAACGTATAGAAGAAGTGGATCAAGTTCCTGAGACTCCTGAAGATGAAATTCCTAAAGAAGTAGAGATTCTTCAGTCTACTGAAATTTCGAAGCTTGATGATATAAAGCTCATTGAACCAACATCTTTACCTCAGGTTACTTCCACAACTGATTCTCCAACATTCGAATCTATTATGGATCAACCTTTCACCACTATATTCTCAACACAATCAACCGATCCACCAAATCCATCATCACCTGTTGCTGAAACCATGGCTGTTGATGAGGAAACTGATAACGAAGGATTTGGAGGAACATTCGAAGCTCTTTCCTTTGATAAAGCTGAAGAAGATTTCCCTGACCATATGCTGATGACGATGAAGCAGTTCAAGATATTGAATTCAAAATTAAATTCTATCTTGCAATCTCAAACGGATGTGGGAAGTGTTGGAATCACTATCATGGAAGTTGATTCCATAATAAAGGAATTGGAAAGCAGGATGATTTCGAAGGCATCAGGGTTAATACGTGATTCTGAAAGCCGCATTCTTGAGAAAACTGATCAGAATGATAGTTCTATAGAGAATAGAATCAATTCTCTGAGATCTGATTTTCTGAAGGAAGTGAAGGATTTGAGGACTGTTACGAAGGAGCATCATGTGCTCTTTGTACAGGAAGTTAAGAAGGTTCGAGAAGACATTAATATGCAAATTCGTGAACTTCGTGAAACAATGACGAAGGAGGTTCAACATATTCAACAAGGGTATGAATCAGCACATCAGAAGATCGG
Source organism: Lactuca saligna (assembly GCF_052625555.1). Classification (NCBI taxonomy): domain Eukaryota; kingdom Viridiplantae; phylum Streptophyta; class Magnoliopsida; order Asterales; family Asteraceae; genus Lactuca; species Lactuca saligna. Next base: position 98,461,871 of record NC_136425.1, on the reverse strand, counting down.
CATTATTTGTGATGCGGTTGTTCAGTGTGTTAAGATGTTCGAACAAGTCAATCCTCAGATGATCTCTCTTTCAGCCAAAGAAGAACAACATTTTGGAGAGTTGGTGGAACTGCTGAAAGAACTACAAGAAATATCTTTGAAAGTTTCTTCACCAATTATTTCTCAAGAATTTCTTTCTCAGAAATTCATTCATTTCGAAGCCATTCTACAAAAACACCTTGCTCCATTACTTCGAATTTCAAGCCTTTTGCCAAACGTATCAGATGCCCCACCTGTTGTCACAGGGGTGCAAGGGGGAGAAAAGGTTGGTCAAGCAAATGCTGGGGAACATGAGAAGAAAACTGAAGATATGAAGGTGGTAGGAAAGGTTTATCCTTCGAAAGTTGTTGTTAAGCCAACAATTGTTTCAGCTGCTCCAGTTATTTCAACTGTGACTACAACTGTTCCAATTTCAAGACCTATTGCAAAAGGGATTGTAATTGTGAATCCAAGTGATGTCTCTTTGTCAATGAATGTAGCTCCTTCGAATGATAAAGACAAGGGAAAAGGAGTTTTGGTTGAGAATTCTAACAAAGAGAAGAAAGCTGAGGTGGCAGCTGAGATTGAAAGAATGAGGCAAGTTGAAAGTATAATGCGACAAAGAGCTCTAGAAGGTTCGAATGTTGATAAGGGGGATCCTTCAAAAATGTACAATTACGAAACAATAGAATCCAGGGTGATGTTCGATCACATGTATTCTTTTGAAAAGATTCCGAAGAAGAGCTTTGTGGTGACAAATACTGATTTTGGTCAACTTGATTTTCCAATCAACGAAATGATGTTCGTTATGCCACAGTTCAAGGCTGAGACAAAGTCTATGGATACCGAAGAAGGAAAGAAGATGAAGATAAGATTTCATGCTGTGTTAGCAAAGGCTCAAGAAGAAGTTTGGTTCTTGGAGAAGATCAAAAAGGTGATATCTATAAAAAGGGATGTCATTTTCGAAGGGAAGTTTCAAAATCTGAAATATACTGTGACAAGAGCAAATGGAAAGTTACAAGAGTTTACTGTGGCAGACTTTCCATTGATGAACACTTATGATCTCATCAATGTTGCCCTGATACCTAAAGACAAGTCATTCTCTTTTCTCCATGATACAGAACCAGATGTTTTCAGTCTTGGGTGTAGGCACATAAAAATATTCTTGGAGAATTATTTTGAGTGCTTAGCTCAAACTGATGTCAAACTTGCTACTGTTAAAGGCTTCGACATAACTCCACCAATGGCTCCTACGAAGAAGCAGGTTGAGTTGAAAAAGTACGAAGATGGTGAAATATGTTTAAAGCCATTGGGGATTGTCTTTGCAGGAAAGGATAAAGCTGGAAGAGCTAAAAGATTTTTGTTTCAAACTTCTGAAGTGGAGAGATATACAAATTCACAATATACGAACTTAATTGTTCGTATGAATCATTGCAAGAAGAACTCAGAAGGAGACAAGAAGGAGATAAAGAAAGTTATCTCTTGGTATATGGAAATCCGAAGAGTGTTGATGTATGCCGTTCAATTACTAACTTCAAGAAGACTTCGACGTTTATTCCAAAGGGGGAGATTGTTAGAGTTTAAATGTTGTAATATGTTGAAGTGTTAGTTGTTACGAAGGGTCTTTAGTCTTCATAAGAAGATTCTTCAGAAGTAATGTTATTTTTACTAAGGCATTTTAATGAATAGTCTTAATTTCTAGTCCTTAGTATTTTTATTATGCTTTTGTACTCCTATAAATAGGTGTCTGTACTAAGTGAGTAGTAACTTTTCACTGAGTCTTTACAGAATATTCTTAGTACTCTGTAAAATCAAGAGCATAATATGAGCTGAACCAAGATTATATTTACTCTCGTGTTCATCATTTTTCTTCTTTCTGAATTCTTACATGAATTGATCTTAAACTCGATTACAAATCTCTTCACTCTTCAAACCTTCATCTTTTCTTCAAGAACACTGATCACGGCTGTAAACCATTCAAGGGCCTGTTCACGGCCGAGAACAATTCACAACCGCAAACCTTCCCAGGTCATGAACTTGGTTGAAAACCCGATTTTTCTGATTTAATCGAGTCCTGGTAACATTCCTAAACTAAAAGAAAGGGTTTTCCAACACTATAATTAATGGTTTCACTAATATTACGCGTATATGTGTTTAATTAATATTAAGCTTCCGTTAATTCCGCATACGGCAACTCGAAGGTCCTCATTCAGTTTCATAGTTCAACACCTTCACGCAACTTAAAGTGAGTTCATACACCTGTGCTTTTACTATTTTTAACGTTTTTAGGGGGAATACAAGCCAAACACAAATGATTTTGTGAATTCATACAAAAAAATTTCAACATGTTTAAAACTGATGCAATTGATACAACCAAATGATTTCCACATATTATAAAATATTTAGATATTTTATCCTTTTTGTAACATGTTGAGCATAAGGGACGTTTTCAACTTACAATCATAATTGCATAGTTTTTAGATCAATATACGAACCAAGTACATAACATACATGCAAACAATAATAGGTATATTTTTGGATTTCAATACACAGGTTTACAAATTTAAAGCTTATACATTAACAAACATGTAAGCTATGACAAACTTAGTTTATGATATACATTACTACTTTCAAATTTCAAGAGTACAACATTATATAATTATTTAAGTATAATTATTATCACTCTTCAAGCTATACATACAGATTCAAATACAAAAGAACATTACACTACACATGAGACATCACTTCAATTGTACCCTTCGGGGTGCTGGCTAAATCCCATCATAGTATAACCAGAGTCTCCTAGAGGGATAGCATGAGATTTATGAATGGATCTATTCGGGACTGACAATCCCACACCAGAACTTCTAGCTACAGCTAGGCAGGCATGCCTGGGGTGACAAATGTCATAATATCTGACGCTTGAAGAACGTCGTAGGGGTCATTAGGTCATATCAACCAAGGTTATATGAACTCACAATAGTATATAATAACCTTTGTTTACGGGATTTCATTCTTCATTAGTTTTATTTTAATTAATAAAACTACTATACATTACACTGGAAGATTCCATGGGATACAATACATGGTTTTATTTTAAGTAATAAAGCTACTATACATACTGGTGGTAATCAGGGTTTTCAAACAGAACATCCTATATATTACAGGTGGTAGCCAAGGTTTTCATTTTAAATAATGATATACAATACAGAACACACTAATGCAGAACACAGTAACAAGCATATGTGTTAGAAAATATTGGGTTTTCTTGGGAAGCATACAAACATTTTTACAAATTCAATGACAGGTTTTCATTACAAAAATATTCTATGAACTCACCAGCTTAATGTTGATACTATTTCAAAATCACTTGTATTCTTAGGAAATCAGTAGACAGGTACTCCCGTAGGCTTTTGAGAAGACGGAGCGTATAGTGTCACGTCTTTTATATTTTGTTCTACTTTTGATGTATACAAGCTGTGTAACAAACAGATGTATATACCAATATTTCAATGTAATGGTTGTGTTACTTTGATTACTATGATGCAATTGTTGTGATACTGTACAAGACGTCCTCCACCCCCGAACATTTCCGTCGTTTTCGTTGTATCAGAGCTAGGGAACAAGTTGATGTGTTCGACAAGGATGTTGAACCCTATAATAGGGGTGAAGGTGGATTGCACCCCGATCCCACATCGGCTTGGAAGGAGAATGAAACATATCCTTATAAGGGGTATGGATACCTTCCTTATCAAAACGCATTTTAAATCCGTGAAGGAAGTAGATCCCATAAGAACTCTGAAGTTAAGCATGCTCGGGCGAGAGTAGTACCAGGATGGGTGACCCCCTGAGAAGTCCTCATGTCGAGTGGCCCACAGCGGACAATATTGTGATACTTGCCAGAGGGGATGTTACAATTGGTATCAGAGCTGTTGTTTATAGTGAACTAAGTATACCGAACCATACATGGTATACAATTATAAACACTAGATATTCATTCCAAGTGTTGCTACTTATTTCTTTTCTAGCGATAGTTCACTTGTATTGGTAGCTTTTCTTTGAATATCGCTTATTATAACACTTTATCTATCAGGTTGAGATATGTCTTGTTCCATATCACTTGATTCTGGGGGACTTACCATCCGCTTCTTCTCGATTCTTTTAGAATAAGATACCTCCGAGGAAGAGATCCAACAGAAAGAACAACAATCCTCGACAACTGCGACGTCACCACCTCCTTAGTAGAACCCAACTATCTTACAAGCAGCTATGACAGCCGTCGTGGTTGATGTAATGTCCCAGATCAACGTCAATGGTACAAGAGGGGCGGGTAGTGGTGCCCCTACATCCAATCCAGTGACAATCATGGTCACACCAGGGAATGTACATACAAGGACTTTTCGAATGCTAAGTCGGAATCCTTCGATGGCACTGGAGGTGTCATTGCCTTGACTCGATGGTTCTAGAAGACAGTATCAATCTTAAAGATATGTGCTTGCCCATAATCCAGCAAGGTGAAGTTTACAGCGTGCACCTTCACCGATAGAGTACTAACTTGGTGGAATGGCCAAGTCAAATCCCTAACTCTTCTGGTGGCTAATGTCATGAGTTGGGAGGATCTAATATAACTAATGCTCATTGAGTACTGCCTACAAGGCAAGATGCAAAAGCTGGAGGAGGAGCTCTAGAATTTAAAGATGAAAGGCTTCGAAATTACTACTTAAACTGAGAGATTCAATGATCTTGCTCTTCTCTACCCGGGAATGGTCACCCCGGAGAGCAAGAAGGTAGAAAGATACATTTGGGGATTAACACCCCCAACTCAAGGGAAATTCCTGGCTGCAAGACCGTAGACATTTGTGTTGGATTAGTGTCTAAGTCCATAACTATTTTGGTATGTACTTGACCCGATGGTGCATGGTCCTTTTGGGTTGCCTTCACCAAAGCAACTTGATTGGAGAAATATATAGAGAGAGAGGATAATATGATTTATTAATATGTTATAAGAATAATATATTAAAGGAGAAATCATATTTGTTTAATTAATATTGGTCAATAATTAATTAGGAATTAATTTTGTGATCAAGTGTAATTAATTAAACTAGAGCGACTGATTTGTAATTATGTGATAGTTACAAAATAAGGTAAGGATTATCTTAAATATAGGGTGAACTAATTTGAGGTGATAAGGCCTTAGAATTCGACTATGATAAGGATTCAAGGATTATCTTATGGGTTGCTTTGTGGATAAGCAACTAGATAAGGATAATAACTGAAACCCTATCTCTACACCTATATAAACACCCCTTGGCTCATGAATTCGTGTATCCCTTCCCAAGAGGTCCTAGAGACGAATTCTCATACCTTTCCTCTCTCTTTATACCTTCTCCATTTGCTCTTGGTGTTTGTAAGCCATTAGAGGAGTGACACTTGTGACTCTAAGACTTCCAATGTCAATTCAAGGAGATTTGGGATTGTTATTGCTACACAACAATCAAGGTAATATCTTAAACCTAATTATATGTTAATATCGATTTCCATATGCTAGAATTAGGGTTTATAGTCTTGGATTCAAAGCATGCACAATAGAGAAACCTAGATCCAAGCATTAGGGTTTGTATGAGCACATAGGATGTCTTATGACGAAAACCCATCAGTGGTATCAGAGCCTAGGATGGTTTCAATTGTATTGATGCATTGTATATCTGAAAAATTCGATTTTTGGTGTTCTAGAGGCTGGACTCGCCGAGTCCATAGCTGAACTCGCCGAGTCCTGGGTGACTCGACGAGTCCAGGCTTGACTCGACGAGTCAACTCGTCAGATAGTGCTTATCTCGGGATTTCTTGCTGTTTTTGCATATGGATAGTTACCTTATCATGTTAGATTAATATTAATCCGATTATATGATATATTTGACTATGATTTTGATCTAATTGAAGATATTTATCAATTAATAAGATAATTGTTTCCTTATGTGATAATTGATTAATTATTTTGAGTATATTGATAAATTGTTTTGCAAGAAATCATTAAATAAATCAAATATGGATAATTATGTGATTAAATGTTAATTTGAATTATTTGTTATTTAATCCTTGTTGTTATGAAAAGTTTCATATTTTGCCCCTTAGGTTTTATAGTTTAAATTTGAACCCAAAAGTTTTGTTGTTTTGAAATTTAAATAGTTGAAACCCTAATGTTTTGAAAAAGGTTTCAAAACTTGCCCTCAAGTTTTTGAATTTAAATTTTGATTAATAGTTTAATTTTGATATATATTTAAATTCTAAACCCTAATGTTTTGAAATGTTTCAAAAACTTGCCCTCAAGTTTTGGAATTTAAAAGTTGATTAAAAGTTAATTAGGAATGTTAAATTCTAAAACCCTAGTAATGTTTTGAAAAGTTCAAATCACTCCCTTATGGTTTTATTAATTAATTAAGGTGTATAATTAAAAGAGATTTAATAAATCCATAAAAGTTTAGGTTAACCATTTAATTGAATTAAAAGTGTAATTGTTAAAGTTAACCACATAGTATTTTAAAAGTGTATAATACACCCTATACTATATATAACGTTAAAAGTCTAACATTATATATATGTATGAGTAAAAGTCAGTCTTACCGTTAGTAGGCCTCATTCACGAAGCTGGTCTATAAGGGGTTTTTAAGGAAATTGCCTATAAAATGGCGATTGAATGGGTATCCACTCTTACCCACCGCACTCTTGACTAGTGGAGGGACGTTAGCCGAACGGGTAGGATAGGACGAAACCTTCCATTATAAGTATAATGAATTACTAAATTAACTACATGTTTTTCTAATTCCCAATCTTAGTTACTTAGGCAAAAGTGAATTGATGCAATTCCATGAAATTACACTTTGTGCCCTTGCGAAGACGTTAGTGGAGCGTGTGTGGTTTACCGGCACACTAAATGGTTATAAGCAAAGGTAGTAAAGGGTGACTCAATGTTTGTCATAGTTCGGTGGAGCGTGTGTGGTTTACCGGCACATCGAATAGGTGATTGTAACATGTGAGGGCACCATGTAAGTTTGCATGGTTATTCACACCCGCTTTGTGATCCTCGGCATCCCAGTCACAAACAAGAGAGGCATATCGAGATTTAAACATGCCATTGAAATGTTCAATGAATCTCAAAGGATCTAGGAGTTTTCATAGATTTAAAACTTAAATTTCTTTTTTGTTTTTCATGGTGGAAATTAGTGAATCATCATTCACTTACCTTCAAATATTCTACAACTAGATTACGGCATCCCTCTTCTAGGTTGTAGAGTATTGTGTTGGGTCCTAGCCTTAGTATCTCATTTGGGTGATTTACTAAGGACTCAATCGATCAACTAACTTGAATTTGTTTTCTCCCGTTTTGTAGATGTCAAAGTTCGACAACTATGGTCTTCCCAAATCCCGTGGAACAAGCATTCCACATGAAGATGATATTCCACGATTCGATCAAGGAATAAGAAATCATGCTTCACTTCCTCTTCCTCCTCCAATTATTCTCCCTAACCCTCAAGATTGTAAAATTGAAAGGTTCAATATCACTCAAGCCCTTTTGGCAAGTAAACATAAAGAAGGCAAGTCGGTGTGTGCACATGTCTTAGGGATGAAGTCACACATTGATAGGTTAAGAATGATGGGATCCGTTGTCGATGAAGCGATGGCTGTTGATTGGGTTCTTCAGTCACTTCCCAACTCATATAGTGAGTTCATAAGAGAGTACTATATGATGAACTACGACGTGACCCTTATAGATCTCACCTATATGCTTATTGCTGCTGAATCAGAAATGATTTGGCGCAATAGAAAAGCAAAGTTGATTGGTGAATCTGCCTTCGAGACCTCTATGGATATAGACAATGGCAATGAAAGACATGCAATGATCGAAAAGTTTGATCATATGTAACATCCCGGAATCGCAAGAGTAGAGTTGAAGGGCTCAAAGTGTAAGTTTCGGAGGGTGACTCGGCGAGTCCATGGATAGACTCGGCGAGTCAGGTCGCGGCTATGGTCGCATGTCAAGTGGCCTACTCGGCGAGTCCAAAGATGGACTCGGCGAGTAGGTGCTGTATGGAGAAAACCCTAATTTTCGGGGTTGAGCCCTATATAAAGAGCATTATACTCCTCCACAGCCTCCCTTATCCCCCCTTGAGTTCCAGAAACCCTAAATTCGTGGAGAGTTCATTTGTGGAGCAAATTAGAGCTTGGAAAGGTGTTGGTTGAAGAAATCTTGAAGGAGAAGTGGCTTGGATCAAAGGGCTTTGCTTGGATTCGAGTTTGGTTGCTATTGAGGCATCTTTTGGAGGTAATACTTTCGTCCTTAGGCTGTGTATTCCTAGTTTCATCATTTTGGGGTTTGTGGGGAGTATGTCTTGGAATGTTTTGGAGTTTGGAGGATAGATCTGAGGTTGCTACCTCAGATCTGGAATATTGAAGGCCAAGAGTGCATTAAAGTTCCTGTGTTTGAGTGCTTAGTGAAGCCACCATGTCCCAAACCTTGGTTCTAAGGTGAATAAGGCTTAGATCTCTTTAGATTCACATAAAGTTTGCCACTTTACGTGATGGATGGATTGTAGGAGGTTGGATCTACGTTTTGGGTAAATTGCATGGCCTGAGATGCTTCTGTATGGATTCAGACCGGTGGTACTCGACGAGTCACATGGGTGGACTCGACGAGTTTCTTGAAGATAGCCTGGAACTCGACGAGTTGGAAGAACAAATCGGCAAGTAGGTTGAAGATAGCCTTGGACTCGACGAGTCCATTTGGACTCGGCGAGTCTTGTCGAGGAAGTCCCAATATTTCTGGTTGAGTCGATGAATCGGTGAGTCAAGGGATGACTCGGTGAGTTGGGTGCGAGTGGACTCAAAGTTGTTGGACTCGACGAGTCTTGGGGTGACTCGGTGAGTTGGGTCGCTGAGTGAAGGAAGTTCTGAGCATGTGGACTCGGTGAGTCATCAGGTTGACTCGGCGAGTAGGGTCAGTCAGGGGTTGACTTTGACTTGTCCAAGGTTGACCAGTTGTCTTCCAGGGGTATTTTGGTAATTAAGGGTATTTATTGAGTTGTATGTTTTGATGTTCAGTGGAGGAGTTCGTGTCAGAGTTCGGAGCAGCGGGATCTTATCCTTTTAGCCGACAGTTTCGAGGTGAGTTATCCTCACTATATCAACAGAGTCTAAGGCACCAAGGCCGGCCCTTTATTGGATTGAGATTCAGATATGGTTGTTATGTTATTGTTTGATGTGTTTGCATCCTGGTAGCTAGTGACCGGTTAGGTCGGTAACCCGGTTAGGGTAATGATATGCTATGTGATCTGCTTGCTCGGTTTGTTGATTATGATTGTTATATGAATGTATGTTTTGTGCACATGGTTGTTTGGACTGGAGATGGGTTGAGGCGGGTCCTGCTTTGTGCTGTAGGCCAAGATACCCAGGGCGGACCGGTTGTTCCGAAGGCCCAGCGAGCGGTCCGGATACGCTGTAGGCCCCACGAGGGCGGACCAGACGTGCCGAGGCTCGGAGAATGGACCAGGCCGACTGAAGGCCCGATGCGGGCGGACCAGTCACACTGTAGACTCAGAGAGTGGACCAGGTGGGTTGAAGGCCCGATGCGGGCGGAACAACCCCACTGTAAACTCGAAGGACATGACTAGACCTGGAGGATGGATCCGGTGGACTGAAGGCCCGATACGGCGGACCAGTCACACAGTAGACCCGATATGCATGGCTGTTTTATGTTCTGTTATGTTATGTATGTTTTATATGTTTTGGACCGGAAGGTCGCAGCCTGGAAGGGCGTATGCGTGGTTGGTATTTTAGGGGTATCTCACTAAGATTTCGGGCTTACAGTTGTGGTTTAATGTTTTTCAGGTTCTTCAGGAGACCGTTGCAAGGCGAAGGCGTGATTGTACTGCTCCTCATGATTTTGTAGCAATGTGATTCTGGGAATACTCTAATGATTGTATTGAAAACCTTTTTGTAAACATTTTAATGAAAAATCGGGTTGTTTTGAAAAATTTAAATTGGTTGTATTTTTCGGATGTTACAAGTTGGTATCAGAGCCTTGGTTTGAGTGAATTGGAGGAACACTTGTGTGACTCCAGTCTCAAATCGAGGAGGGTTTCAAAGAGAATTAAAAAAAATGGTTTTCAAAATAAGTAAAGGAGGACGCGGAGGTACGATCAGCCGGAGCCAGTAAGTAGCCCCAAAATACCATACATGACAATTGTTTTATTGATATTTGATAGAACAGCATGCTAGAGTTAGGCTAGGGATCTTCAGGATTTCTTGATGAGTTGCCTGATTTATGATGCCTGCTAGCCTAGGGTTCCTTGTGAGAGATATCTAGTGTTCCTCTAGTTGTGACGATAGAGCGTTGTTATGTATGTTGCTAGGGTGTTGTGGGAGTACTTCATACAAATATGGGTAGGTGTGGTAGGTAGTATGGGCCCGTACTACTGAAAGAACGGACTCATACGCGTATCAGGGAAACCATGACCTCTAGGGTTGGGTTGAGAGCTGGTTCCCGGGATAGTGGAATATGTATGAGATTTGGTGTTTTATTTTCAGTATGGAGATTTCAGGGCATGCTGGGAGTGGATCCGGGTCAGGATCAGGAGCAGGAGAGGGAGTTCCGGGTGGGTCTGTTCAGCCCGAGGTTGTCAGTCAGATGAGTACGCACGAGTTGGATGCGAGGATTCGTGAGATCCTGCATGATGAGGTTGCTGCATCGTTTCGGGCTGAGCTGCCGGAGTTGTTTGGGTCGATCAAGACCGCCATGGTGGAGTATTTTGATGAGCGCTATGCGGCTCTCACGGAGACGGCTGCCGCGGCGGCTACCGCAGCAGTAGCAACGGCAGGGGGAGGAGCCAGTAGAGGTTTTCAGTATCGGGACTTCGATAATACGAAGCCTCCCACTTTTGATGGAGTTCAGGATCCGATCGTTGCTATGAGATGGTTATCAGATGTGGAGGGATGTTTCTTCACGTGTTCATGCCCTGCTGATCAGAGGGTGAGGTGTGCTCTGAACCTGTTAAGGCTCGGGGCAAAGGATTGGTGGAGATTGACCACGGGGTCGTACTCGGACGCGCAGAGAGCTGTGATTTCATGGGATCGGTTCAGAGAGATGTTCAGCACTCGTTATGTTCCGCAGGTCGAGAGGGAGAGGTTGGCTCAGGAGTTCTTGGAGCTGAATCAGGATTCGGAATCGGTGATGGAAATCACCAGGATGTTTACTGAGAGGGCGATGTTTTGCCTTGAGTTCGCTTCGGAGCAGGCTCAGATGTCCCAATATCTGAGTATGCTAAAGAGAGACATCAGACAGTTTGTGTCTGCGCAGAGGTGCGAGACTTTGCTGGAGTTGCAGGAGGCCGCCAGGCGGCGGGAGTTAGAGATTGAGTTGCAGATGCGTGAGCTGAGGCAAGCTCCGGTTTAGTCACAGCCGGCGATGAAACGGTCTAAGACCGTTGATTCCAGGATGGGAGATCAGGGTAGCCACGTCTGTGGAAAGTGTGGAAGGGGTCACGCCAAGGTTTGTCGGTCCGGTGGAGCATGCCGCAAGTGCGGATAGGAGGGACATTATGCGAGGGATTGTCGGCAGTCAGTGCCAGTTCGGGACTTGAGGATATGCTATCATTGTCATCAGGTTGGACATTTGAAGGTCAACTGTCCACGGCTTGCTGCAGGACCGGTGCAGGCTCCAGCACCAGCTACGTTGAGGACCTCGGGTGGAGGTCAGGGTGGAGCGGAGCCCCCAAGGGCTTAGGGACGTGTTTTTCAGCTTGCTGCTACGGGTACGTCTCCTTCTATTGTTTTGATTATTTATGATTATTGTGGAGTATTGTTATCTGCTAGTTTCGTTGGTTGGTTATGGAATTGCATTTCGGGTTTTCGTGTGGTATCCATTGTCCCTTGAGGGTTTGGCGAGTGTGATCGAGATTTTGTCTTGGTATCTTTTGTTCCCTGAAGGATCGATATGGTTATGGATTAGTGCTTCGAGCTATCGTTGATTATCTTTGTGAGGATTGATGGCGGATGCGGTGTTGGTTTGAAGGCCGGGTAGATTCTGCACTCTGAGGAATGGATATTGGAAGATTGGGTTCCTTTCGAGCGGGTTGTTCAGTGTGGAAACATGATTTTTATGAAAGTTGTTAGCGCTGGTGTGAAACATTTTGCGTGTAAGTGTTGATTTTTTTTGCAAGGTTGAATTGGGAGATCGGCAATGGCGACCGGTGATTAATTGTCAGTGTCTTAAGTGGGGGAGAATTGGAAATTCTCCGGATGACCGTTGGGCTTGAGAGGTTGTTTAGCTGCTTGGGGAATTCATCGGTATTTCTATTAGCCGAGAGCAGGCTCGTATGGGTGAGTAACAGGCGTGCGGGGCGGAATACAGACCTAGGGCATTTAATTGCGGAAGGCCTGGGAGCAGGCCGGGATCGAGTATGTATGATGGAGATAGAGTTCGGAACCCCTAGAGGGCTAGAGCGGTATGCACGGGAGGATTTCCCGAAGGGATAGTTCGGAATAATGAATGCTAGTTGAGCGGTCCGGATAGACTGAAGGCCGGTAGGCGTACCAGTTAGACCGAAGGCTCGGAGGACGATCCAGTCAGATTGGCTGAAGGTCCTGAGCGTGGTCCAGATTGGCTGAAGGCCTGGGGAGGCGGTCCAGTCATGCTGAAGACTCTGCGAGTATTGTTGGATCGGTTCGAGGTTACGGGTTGCGTATGCTGCAGTGTGATTACATTGGGAGGTCTGGCCCCGGGTAGCAATTTTGAGCAGTGAAGGTAGTGCATGGGCTTGAGAATCCCTGCGATGAGAGTCAGAGTGGTGGTAATGCATGGATGTCGGGTACGTTTTAAAGAGGTAGTGTAGCGTGGGATGAACACCATAGTGCCTGTCATGGTGACTGGGCGGACGAGTGGTTTCCTTGGTAAGGAAAGAAGGAGGAATGAAATTCCGAAAAGGGAGTGCGAATTCACGGAAGTGAAAGCGGCAGTGTAGAGTTATGATTGGAGTGGTCCGACGATGGTCTGTGAGTAGTGTGTTGCGGCGGTAGAATAAAAGCTCATTCGGCTTGATATGTTGCTCAGGGCGCAGAGGGAATACCGCGGGCATAGAGCCAGGGAGAGGGGTTCGGAAGGGATACAAAGAAAGAGTCTTGGACTCTCAGTGAAATTCTGATCAAGGTTTTGGGTATGTATTAGCGGTTCATCCGGGAAGGATGTTTGAGGATAACATCAGTGTAACAGGTTATCCAAACCTGAGGGTGCTAGAGCTAGATCAGCATGTGAGTGTGATTGCGAGAGGAGAACTCGGGGGAGTTGCTTCAGAATGGAAGAATGGGTCTTTCGGTCGTCATTAGATGGATAGAGTGGAATTCGGATTGGGGATCCGATGGTTCGTGGCTTTATAGCCATATGAGTCAAGTGAAAGATGAGAATTAGAGCAGTAAGGCATCATGGGTAATTCTCGGTTGTTGAGCGTGGTTATCGGAGGGTACCGCTGGTGCCCGGTTTAAGTAGGTGGTGGGGACATCGTATGGAAGGAGAAAGTGAGCTTCAGGTTTCTATGATTTTACCTTGAGGGACTTGGTTCGGTCAAGGTCAGGTGGCACGTCGTGGGAAGTAATTTGAAGATGAGATGTCGTAGGCTTCGAGGACGAAGCCTAATCTAAGTGGGGGAGAATTGTAACATCCCGGAATCGCAAGAGTAGAGTTGAAGGGCTAAAAGTGTAAGTTTCGGAGGGTGACTCGGCGAGTCCATGGATAGACTCGGCGAGTCAGGTCGCGGCTATGGTCGTGTGTCAAGTGGCCTACTCGGCGAGTCCAAAGATGGACTCGGCAACTAGGTGCTGTATGGAGAAAACCCTAATTTTCGGGGTTGAGCCCTATATAAAGAGCATTATACTCCTCCACAGCCTCCCTTATCCCCCCTTGAGTTCCAGAAACCCTAAATTCGTGGAGAGTTCATTTGTGGAGCAAATTAGAGCTTGGAAAGGTGTTGGTTGAAGAAATCTTGAAGGAGAAGTGGCTTGGATCAAAGGGCTTTGCTTGGATTCGAGTTTGGTTGCTATTGAGGCATCTTTTGGAGGTAATACTTTCGTCCTTAGGCTGTGTATTCCTAGTTTCATCATTTTGGGGTTTGTGGGGAGTATGTCTTGGAATCTTTTGGAGTTTGGAGGATAGATCTGAGGCTGCTACCTCAGATCTGGAATATTGAAGGCCTAGAGTGCATTAAAGTTCCTGTGTTTGAGTGCTTAGTGAAGCCACCATGTCCCAAACCTTGGTTCTAAGGTGAATAAGGCTTAGATCTCTTTATATTCACGTAAAGTTTGCCACTTTACGTGATGGATGGATTGTAGGAGGTTGGATCTACGTTTTGGGTAAATGGCATGGCCTGAGATGCTTCTGTATGGATTCAGACCGGTGGTACTCGACGAGTCACATGGGTGGACTCGACGAGTTGCTTAAAGATAGCCTGGAACTCGACGAGTTGGAAGAACAACTCAGCGAGTAGGTTGAAGATAGCCTTGGACTCGACGAGTCCATTTGGACTCGGCGAGTCTTGTCGAGGAAGTCCCAATATTTCTGGTTGAGTCGATGAATTGGTGAGTCAAGGGATGACTCGGTGAGTTGGGTGCGAGTGGACTCAGAGTTGTTGGACTCGACGAGTCTTGGGGTGACTCAGCGAGTTGGGTCGCTGAGTGAAGGAAGTTCTGAGCATGTGGACTCGGCGAGTCATCAGGTTGACTCGGCGAGTAGGGTCAGTCAGGGGTTGACTTTGACTTGTCCAAGGTTGACCAGTTGTCTTCCAGGGGTATTTTGGTAATTAAGGGTATTTATTGAGTTGTATGTTTTGATGTTCAGTGGAGGAGTTCGTATCAGAGTTCGGAGCAGTGGGATCTTATCCTTTCAGCCGACAGTTTCGAGGTGAGTTATCCTCACTATATCAACAGGGTCTAAGGCACCAAGGCTGGCCCTTTATTGGATTGAGATTCGGATATGGTTGTTATGTTATTTTTTGATGTTTCTGCATCCTGGTAGCTAGGATGGTACATGCTAGGAGACCTCTTTTAAGGTCAGTTTCCCGATATACAGAGTGATGCTATGCTAGTGACCGGTTAGGCCGGTAACCCGGTTAGGGTAATGATATGCTATGTGATCTGCTTGCTCAGTTTGTTGGTTATGACTGTTATATGAATGTATGTTTTGTGCACATGGTTGTTTGGACTGGAGATGGGTTGAGGCGGGTCCTGCTTTGTGCTGTAGGCCAAGATACCCAGGGTGGACCGATTGTTCCGAAGGCCCAGCGAGCGGTCCGGATAGGCTGTAGGCCCCACGAGGGCGGACCAGACGTGCCGAGGCTCGGAGAGTGGACCAGGCCGACTGAAGGCCCGATGCGGGCGGACCAGTCACACTATAGACTCAGAGAGTGGACCAGGTGGGTTAAAGGCCCGATGCGGGCAGACCAACCCCACTGTAGACTCGAAGGACATGACTAGACCTGGAGGATGGATCCGGTGGACTAAAGGCCCGATATGCATGGCTGTTCTATGTTCTGTTATGTTATGTATGTTTTATATCTTTTGGACCGGAAGGTCGCAGCCTGGAAGGGCGTATGCGTGGTTGGTATTTTGGGGGTATCTCACTAAGCTTTCGGGCTTACAGTTGTGGTTTAATGTTTTTCAGGTTCTTCAGGAGACCGTGACAAGGCAAAGGCGTGATCGTACCGCTCCTCATGATTTTGTAGCAATGTGATTCCGGGAATACTCTAATGATTGTATTGAAAACCTTTTTGTAAACATTTTAATGAAAAATCGGGTTGTTTTGAAAAATTTAAATTGGTTGTATTTTTCGGATGTTACATCATAAGAGAAAGGCGATGTCTGAAGTAGTTCCATGTGTTGTTCCAAAAGAGTCAATTTGCTTTTATTGCCAAGAGAAGGGGCATTGGAGACAAAGTTGCCCTATTTACCTAAGAGATCTAAGAGATGGGAGAGTCAAAAGTATGACTACGCTTCAGGTAAAATCCACTATCTAACTCTTTTAAGTTCCTATTCATTGATTCTTAATACATGATGTGATAAGATTGCATTTGAATGTTTTGAAGGATCGGTGAAAAGAAAGGAAGCTTGATAAGAGAGCAAGATGAATCTAATCACAAGAGATGGATCTTGATCGCATGGACTTGAAGACTGGATTTTGAGCTTAGATAGTTATGATAGAGTTGTTAGAAATTTTCTTTTTTACATAGTTTTCAATGGATTTTGCAATGTAAGGACAAATGTTTTTCCGCTGCTTTTATAAATAAAATAAATTTTGACTTACTTATTTATTTGTTTATTTCCTTGCAATGAAATCGTTATGAAAATTGATGTTTGAATATTTCTACAACGAATGGATATGATTCTTAGTTATGTTATTTATGGAAATGTTAAGGATTTACCAAATAGGGAGAGTTTCTCATCGCCCAAAGTTTCAATTGGACTGAAATTTGGAATCACGCAACTTGTTTGCATGATGAATGAGAAATTTCATATTTGGAAATTAGACAAATTTGTTGACAAAGTGTCAAGTGAAGGACTAGGAGATCAAGTACACAAAGTTGTGTGTTGATCAAGTTCACCATAAGAGTAACAAAGATATTCGTCATGATTTACTAAAGGTTTAGTAAATATGATTATACTTATAAGAATAGGTGTAATTTTGAATTGATTAAAGGGTTTAGATCAATAGCAAAACGAATAAGAAGAATCAAGTAGGCAGAAAGATAAGAGTTTCTCCATTCTAAGAAGAAGGGAGAGTAGCTTTTATGCTTTATGATAGGTCTTAATGATTAAGAACCATATCTCAATTGATCCTCTAAGAGAGTCTTAGTACAATTGTATGTCTAAGAAGAGGATTCAAGAATTGAAGAAATGGTTAAATCAAGAAGTCAATCATACTTCATTCCAATAAAAAGTCTTAAAGTTAAGATTGTGACAGTGAGTGAAAAGTATTAAAAGGTTTATAACATTCATCAAATGTGGAAAGTTGTGATGTCTTGAAGAAGACAAAGATCAACTAGGACCAATTTATGAAGTGTTTTGATAAAAGCTATACTAACTCTTGAATATTTGTTTCTCAAGAAATTTTCATTGACAAGAGAATCTTATATGTCAAGGAGTCAGTGGGAGTCTTAATGGTCTTGAAGAGTTTCAAGAACAAATCAAATAAACCTTATCAATCATCACTAGCACACGAGTTGAGGTTTACAACCTATCGTGTTGACATTTTTTTTGTGCCATTCCAATTGAGTTAATTATGCATATGAGTCCTATGAGTTCTCATTTTGAACGCATAAAAGGCAAGGCACCTTAATCAATGAAAGGTAGATTGATAGGAAAGGGTGAGCTGCTTAACTACTTGGAAGACGTGGTGGGCAGCTGTGCTACCATAAGGTAAGAAATCAAGATTAAGAAAGTTCGGTCCATATGAGTTTGAATTTGTCTTAAACTTTGGTTTTAACAAATTCACATGGATAGGAACACATACACCGTTTAAATCTAAGTGTCATAAGATTTCCTCCTTCATGAAAATGATTGTGAGGAAATGCTTTCACTAAGAAAGATTTTAAGAAGATAGTGATTGTAAAATTGCATTCTCGAATTCAATTATGGTTACAGTATCCCTTTCCATGATTTGAATTGTGAGGTTTGGCAATTAGTCTTAAATGTTTAGACGCACATATAAACTATCTAAGGCAAAGGTGTATAAGCTCAAGAAGCCTTGATAAAAGATTATCAAAGCACTAAGTATTAGAAACATGGACTTAAGAAATTCAATAGGTATTGTTTTTCTGGAAGTTAAGATGTTTATGAATACATGTCGAAGCTAGTGGGAGCATAAGTGTTATGTTTTATAGTAATCATCATGATAGGGGGACCATAAAAGTTATGATTGTATGATTATTATGGAAAGTATTGCAAGTTGGCAATATTAATTATAGAAAAACAAGAGTTAGACCTTGCAAAGTTGTAAGGGTTGTAAAGTTGTTTTGCTATAATTAAGGGAGAGAATATTATGCTTCATTTCAAATCTAAAGGATTAGGTTGTGGAATGTTAATAAATTTAGTCAAAGGTACATAGTGTGTTCTTAAAATTTCGATTATGATTACGGAATTCCTTTTCACAATTCGAATTTTGAGAACATAGCAAATAAAACATTGTGTATCGTGTCCCATACGCTTCGGGTATAGGATCGATTGCAAATGCTTTAATGTTTGACCATTCTAAAATTTTCCAAATGTCTAGCACATTTAGAGGGAAAAGGGACTAGAATTGGTTTTGACTAAAATAATTAAACAACTATCAAAGGACGATTCGAAGTTCGACGAGAATTGGTCGCTTGTGAGTAGTTGGAAGTATAGTATTGGAAATTATGGAAATGTTTCCATATTGGATGGACAATATCGACAACATATGGAAGCGTGTCCATATTGGGAAGTAAATATTGAAAATCTATGTCTAGATTCGAAACTTTTATGCAAAAGGATGTTCAAAGGAATGTACTTTGAGTGAGAGACATCATATCTAAGGAATTGTCTTGTAACAATCTACGTTAGAGGACTTTGTAATATCATTGGCAATAGTCTTTGAGACTTTGGTGCAGTGACATTACAAAAGGATCGTTGCATAAAGAGTTAGAATCTAGTATATTCTATAAGTAACAAGAATTTGATATTCTTACACTTAAGAAAATGGATTTGGAGTTGTGAAATGAGAATGATTGGAAATGTGTTCAATGTGATCTATTTCACAAAGTAAGAACCATAGGTGAACATTGTGTGCATGCTAGGAGCATGGGATAAGTGTTGTAATTCAAGTAAGAAGTTGATTACCCGAAACGACAAATAATGAGTAATCGATATGGTGATAAATAAAAGGAGTTTTATTTATACTCAAAGGGTTGAGGCCATATGGGATTAGTATTATTCTTGTGTTTCACTTTGCATGTTTTGACTTCTAGAATAATTGAGTTTATGAAGAATAATCGAATTATTCAAACGGGCCACAGTCGTTCATATGTTGGAAGTAGATATGAATGAAGATTGTCGTGAATTGGTGTGTGGATTGTCTAAAAGAGTATTAGACATAAGCAAATGTTTTCTGCAACGTTCATGAGTGCTTACGAATATGATTTGAACATTGGATTAAACCCACGCTCACTTGGATCACTCCATGAATTGTATCACGAGTGATTGGTGAGACGATAACATCTTATATTCTTGAAACCGAGATGTGTGAGTTGTATCTTACTAATCAGTTGCACATTGATAATATGTAAACGCACTAGTAACTTGGTGTTATAAAACATATTGTTGTGTGTGATTTGGTTAGTGAGTGCAAGCAAGTATTGTATCAAAGTTTATCCGTTCCTTTTATCCAATGTAGGATAAAAGCAACATCTTTGGTCCCCTCGATGGTTTAGTGATGACAAACGTAAATGCTCGGCCGGGCTAGGGCTAATTTGATTTGTTCAATTAGTCAGTCATCATAAATCAGAAATCGAGAAATAGTACAAAGAGAATGATTAGAAATCATATCTCATATGATATCTAGAATGGAGGAATATATGATCCCTTATCTAAGGACACACGTATCTGATATGATCAGAGTTGACAGTGGCTTTGGAAAGCTACGATTGCAGATCGGGATCCGAAGTCATACACAGAGTAGTTTTTAGACTTATCCAAGTGGGAGACTGTTGGATTAGTGTCTAAGTCCATAACTATTTTGGTATGTACTTGACCCGATGGTGCATGGTCCTTTTGGGTTGCCTTCACCAAAGCAACTTGATTGGAGAAATATATATATATATATATATATATATATATATATATATATATATATATATATATAGAGAGAGAGAGAGAGAGAGAGGATAATATGATTTATTAATATGTTATAAGAATAATATATTAAAGGAGAAATCATATTTGTTTAGTTAATATTGGTCAATAATTATTTAGGAATTAATTTTGTGATCAAGTGTAATTAATTAAACTAGAGCGGATGATTTGTAATTATGTGATAGTTACAAAATAAGGTAAGGATTATCTTAAATATAGGGTGAACGAATTTGATGTGATAAGGCCTTAGAATTTGACTATGATAAGGATTCAAGGATTATCTTATGGGTTGCTTTGTGGATAAGCAACTAGATAAGGATAGTGACTGAAACCCTATCTCTACACCTATATAAACACCCCTTGGCTCATGAATTCCTGTATCCCTTCCCAAGAGGTCCTAGAGATGAATTCTCATACCTCTCCTCTCTCTTTATACCTTCTCCATTTGCTCTTGGTGTTTGTAAGCCATTAGAGGAGTGACACTTGTGACTCTAAGCCTTCCAAAGTCAATTCAAGGAGATTTGGGATTGTTATTGCTACACAACAATCAAGGTAATATCTTAAACCTAATTATATGTTAATATTGATTTCCATATGCTAGAATTAGGGTTTATAGTCTTGGATTCAAAGCATGTACAATAGAGAAACCTAGATCCAAGCATTAGGGTTTGTATGAGCACATAGGATGTCTTATGACCAAAACCCATCAGTTTGATAGTGCCAAATGATTGGCGCAGACTTTGATTGATCATGGAGGTCACCAGGATCCTGTGCCAGCTACCTAGGAACCACCCAAGGAGAGCAGTGGAAAGAATCAGTTCTAGAATAAGCGCAAGGGCAAATCTTCTCAGGAGCCCTCCAAGAAGCAACAAATAGTGGCAATTCATGCCGCTACTACTCCTGTTTCTGCCCCTACAACTCAAGCACATGGTAGTAGATATGTTGGTACCCTCCCAAGGTGTGACAAGTGTAACTTCCACCATCACGGGCTATACCATGAAATGTTGTGCAACAACTATGGCAAGAAAGGGCACACATCTCATTTTTGCAATATACAAGTCAAACCAACCAATCAGGCTCCTGGAGTGGTAGTTGGTTAAGCCTGATATGGCTATGGTGAGACCGGAAACTTCAAGAGAAATTTCCCAAAGGCAACAGCTGGCAACACGGGGAGAGTGCTAGCTATGGGCCAGGAGAGGATGTCGCAGATCCCACCATAGTTACGAGTACCTTCCTCCTCGACAACTCTTATGCATGCATCCTTTTTTATTCTGGTGTGGTGAGAAGTTTTGTTAGCCATGCATTTAAGCATCTACTCAAGCATAAATCCCAACATCTAACCGAAACCTTTACCATCAAGATGGCTAATGGTAAGAAAGAGAATACTTACGACATATTCATAGGATGTACCCTTACCCTAAATGATTATTCTTTTCCCATCGATCTTATGCCAGTCTCCATTAAGATCTTCGATGTCATTATTGGCATGGACTGGTTAAGTCTTCATCGTACCGATATTCTTTGTTTCGAGAAAGCCATTCGCCTCAATCTGCCATCCGGCGAAGCCCTCATTATTTATGGTGATAAACTCAGCATACACTTTCATATCATATCATGCATCAAAGCACAAAAATATCTTCGAAAAGAGTGCCAAGCGCTCCAAGCCCATGTCGTTAATGAAAAGTAGGAAGTTAAAGACCTCGAGAGCATCCTCGAAGTCTGCAACTTTCATGATATCTTCCCCCGAATATCTTCCCGGAATCCCTCCCGAATGCCAAGTTGAGTTCAGAATTGACTTAATTCCCGGAGCTACCCCTATAGCCAAATCCCCTTACTGTCTAGCGCTGATAGAAATGCAAGAGTTATCCAGCCAGCTCAATGAACTGCTCAACAATGGATTCATTAGACCGAGTTTCTCACCTTGGGGAGCCCCGATCGTATTTGTGAAAAAGAAGGATAGATCATTTCGGATGTGTATATTATCAAGAACTAAATAAGCTCGCCATCAAGAATCTCTATCCTCTTCCCCGAATCGACGACCTCTTTGATCAACTGCAAGGAGCCAGTTACTTCTCAAATATAGACCTAAGATCAGGGTACTATCTTTTACGAGTCCATGAGGGGGATATTCTTAAGATAACATTTCAGACTCAGTATGATCACTACAAGTTTGTAGTGATGCCCTTTGGTCTAACCAACGCACCGACGGTATTCATGGATCTAATAAATTGGCTGTGCTGCTCCTTCCTAGACAAGTTCGTGATAATATTCATTGATGATATACTAGTCTATTCTTGAAGTGAGGAAGATCATAGACAGCTCTTAAGGCTAGTGCTAGAATCATTACGAGTGGAGAAACTGTATGCTAAATTCTCCAAGTGCGAATTTTTGGATCATAAAAGTAACTTTCCTCAGTCACGTGGTTAGCGAGGAAGGCATACACGTGGACCCTTCCAAAATCAAGGTGATTGGGAATTGGTCAGCACCGAAGACGCCCATAGCAATCCGTCAATTCTTGCATCTCGCTGGCTACTATCGCAGGTTTATCCAGAATTTCTACAGAATTGCCAAGACTCTAACCACTCTAACTAAGAAACATATATCCTTTAGTTGGGGAGAAAAGCAAGACATTGCGTTTCAAAAATTGAACCGGGCGTTATGCAGCACACCTATCCTTTCTCTGCCAGAAGGGACGGAGGACTTTGTTGTCTACTGCGATGCATCTAATCAGGGCCTAGGTTCTATGTTCATGTAGAGAGGAAAATTCATTGTTTATGCCTCGAGACAGCTGAAAGCACACAAAGTCAATTATACAACTCACGACCTAGAGTTAGGAGCAATGTTCTTTGCATTAAAGGTATGGAGACATTATCTCTACGAAACCAAGTGCACTGTTTTCACCGACCATAAGAGCCTACAACACATTTTCGATCAAAAGGAGTTGAACAAGAGACAACAACGATGGGTTGAGCTACTCAATGATTATGAGTGTCAAAATACGCTATCATCCAGGCAAGGTCAATGTGGTAGAAGACGCCCTCATCCGGAAGGAGTACTTACGTCGCATAGTGAAGGCACTACTATGACCATCCATTCCCATCTATCTGCTCAAATCAGAGAGGTTCAGCTGGAAGCCTTGAAGCCAGAGAACATGTCGGATGAAGCTTTTAGGGGAATGGAAAATAAATTAGAGATCAAGGGAGACAGAGTCTACTATTTCATAAACCGGATCTGAACCCCAAAGTTCAGCGGTTACAAAGAGGTTGTCATGAGCGAAGCTGACAGGACTCGATACTCAGTTCACCTAGGTTTGGATAAGATGTATCTGGATCTCAAAAAGATTTATTGGTGGCCAAATATGAAACCAGAGATCGCTACCTTCGTGGGCAAGTATCTGACTTACGCCAAGGTGAAGGTGGAATATCAAAAGCCCTCAGGTCTACTTCAACATCCAGAAATACCTGAGTGGAAGTGGGAAAGGATTGTGATGGATTTCATCACTAAGTTTCCCAAGTCTCTGAGCGGGTACGATACCATCTGGGTAATTGTCGACAGATTGACTAAATTCGCCTACTTCCTGCCAATCAAAGAAACCTTCAAGATGGAGAGACTGTCACGAATCTACATTCAAGAGATAGTCCAACTACACGGTGTGACTATGTCTATCATCTTCAATCGGGATAGCAAATTCACCTTAAGATTTTGGCAATCACTGTAGAAGGCTCTTGGAACTAAGTTGGATATGAGCACAACTTACCATCTGCGAACAGATGGGAAAAGTGAGAGGACCATTCAGACATTGGAAGACATGTTGAGAGCATGTGCTATAGATTTTGGTAAGTTATGGGACACCCATTTGCCCTTGGTCGAGTTTTCCTACAACAACAACGATCATACCAGTATCAAGGTTGCACCATTTGAAGCCCTTTATGGCCATAAGTGCAGATCTCCTCTGTGATGGGCTGAGGTGGGTGACATGCAGCTACCTAAGGGTCAAGTCCCCGGCAGCACTCTCACAAGCCCGGAAATCATTTGTGAAACCACGAAAAAGAACGTTCAAATCAGGGAACGACTGCAAGCCTCCAGGGATAAATAAAAGAGCTATGCTGATAGACGACGAAAACCCTTGGAGTTCCAGGTTGGTGACCGTGTTATGTTGAAGGCCTCACTCTGGAAGGGTGTGATACACTTTGGGAAGTTTGGAAAGCTAAATCCGAGATTCATTGGACCATTTGAGATTCTCGCTAGGATCGGTCCCATAGCATACAAACTTTGTTTACCCCAAGAGCTTAGCAACATTCATCCCGTCTTCCATGTGTCGAACCTTAAAAAGAGTCTATCCGAAGAAACCCTTGTGATCCCTCTTTATAAGATCAAGATCAATGAGAACCTAAATTTCGTGGAAGAACCAGTCGAAATCCTAGATCGGGAAGTCAAACGAACCAAGTCAAGCCGCATACTCATAGTGAAGGTCCGCTAGAATGCCAAGCGGGGACTAGAATTCACCTGGGAGCGAGGAGATTCAATGCAACAAAAGTACCCTTATCTTTTTACGAGTCAATGATTTGTGTTCTATGTTAGAATTTCGGGACGAAATTCCTTCTATCGGGGGGATGATGTGACAAGCCGAACCTTTTTCTGTTAACGTTAGCTCGATTCTGTTAAATAAATTTTGAATTTTTATTTATTTCGATTAAATTCTTATGGTTTGGAAAATCATTTAAGTTATATAATTAAATTTTATATAAGAGTCGGAACCAAAATCACGTGAAAACCCGAGTTTCTTCGAATTTCAGCGAATCCGGTCCGTTTGGTGTTTACGGCCGTGAACCTGATCACGGCTGTAAACCGTTCACGATCAGGAACCGGTTTCCGACAATGAATCCAACCTCTATATATATATATATATGTGTGTGTGTGTGTGTGTGTGTGTGTGTGTGTGTGTGTTTGTGTGTTCTTACCCCTCATTTACACTTTTCTGGCCAAGAAATCATCTATTTTCTCTCTAATAACCGCAAACTCAAAATCTCCTCATTTCTTCCTAAAATCATCAAAAATCACATTTGGGTGTTGTTGTGGAGCCTCTAAAATGCGTTTTTCAACAGACCAAGCATTATTGTTCTTGATTTCACGGCCGCAAACCCTTCAAATCTTCAAGGGCCGAAATCAGCTCACGACCGTAAACCCTTCAAACCTTCATATTTTCTTCAAAAACACTGATCACAGCCGTAAACCTTTCAAGGGGCTAGTCACGGCCGAGAACAGTTCACAGCCGCAAACCTTCCCAAGTCATGAACTTGGCTGAAAACCCACTTTTTCTGATTCAATCAAGTCCCGGTAACATTCCGAAACTAAAAAAAAGTGTTTTCCAACACTATAATTAATGGTTTCACTGATTTTACACATATATGTGTTTAATTATTATTAGGATTCTATTAATTCCGCATACAAAAACTCGAAGGTCCTCATTCAGTTTCACAGTTCAACACCTTCACGCAACTTAAAGTGAGTTCATACACCTGTGCTTTTACTATTTTTAACGTTTTTAGGGGGAACACAAGCCAAACACAAATGATTTTGTGAATTCATACAAAAAAATTTCAACATGTTTAAAACTGATGCAATTGATACAACCAAATGATTTCCACATATTATAGAATATTTAGATATTTTATCCCTTTTGTAACATGTTGAGCATAAGGGATATTTTCAACTTACAATCATAATTGCATAGTTTTTAGATCAATATATGAACCAAGTACATAACATACATGCAAGCAATAATAGGTATATTTTTGGATTTCAATACACAGGTTTACAAATTTAGAGCTTATACATTAACAAACATGTAAGCTATGACAAACATAGTTTATGATATACATTACTACTTTCAAATTTCAAGAGTACAACATTATATAATTATTTAAGTATAATTATTATCACTCTTCAAGCTATACATACAGATTCAAATACAAAAGAACATTACACTACACATGAGACATCACTTCAATTGTACCCTTCGGGGTGCTGGCTAAATCCCATCATAGTATAACCAGAGTCTCCTAGAGGGATAGCATGAGATTTATGAATGGATCTATTCGGGACTGACAATCCCACACCAGAACTTCTAGCTACAACTAGGCAGGCATGCCTGGGGTGATAAATGTCATAATATCTGACGCTTGAAGAACGTCGTAGGGGTCACTAGGTTATATCAAGCATGGTTATACGAATTCACAATAGTATATACTAACCTTTGTTTACAGGATTTCATTCTTCATTATTTTTATTTTAATTAATAAAACTACTATACATTACGTTGGAGGATTCCAGGGGATACAATACATGGATTTATTTTAAGTAATAAAGCTACTATACATACTGGTGGTAACTAGGGTTTTCAAACAGAACATCCTATATATTACTGGTGGTAGCCAGGGTTTTCATACAAAGGATTTTCATTCAAAACAATGATATACAATACAACTGGTGGTAACCAGGCATATGAACTAGTACATTATACACTACTACAGAACATAGTAACAAGCATATGTGTTAGAAAATATTGGATTTTCTTGGGATGCATACAAACATTGTTAAAGATTCAATGATAGGGTTTCATTACAAAAACATTCTATGAACTCACCAGCTTAATGCTGATACTATTTCAAAATCACTTGTATTCTCAGGAAATCAATAGATAGGTACTCCCGTAGGCTTTTGAGAATACGGGGCGTATAGAGTCATGTCTTTTATATTTTGTTATACTTTTTATGTACAAGCTATGTAACAAATAGATGTATATACCTATATTTCAATGTAATGGTTGTGTACTTTGATTACTATGATTCAATTGTTGTGATATTGTACATAATGCCCTATACCCCCGAACGTTTCTACCATTTCGGTTTGGGGGTGTGAGAGTAACTACCCAAATTCCCCAGCCTCAGCAAGCCGTCAAACTAAGCTGCCTCTACCAATGCAAGGCAACAACAAACAAAGAAACAAGTGTCAACAAATATTAAGTGATTGAACCTTAAGTACAATAGGAAAACACACATAACTTATCATCATATACATCTTATGCATCACATACCACACATACATCATATACGTCACACGCATCATATACATCACATACATCACATGTTCTTCACTACAGTATCATTAGGGTCTACCGTTATTATTTATCTTTTAATATTAGATAATTAATAATTATTTCTAGCCCTAGGTCCATCACTAACCCGCAAGGAAGAGTCCCCACACATGGGTCCATCACTAACCCGTACGGAAGACTCCCCACACATTATTCCATCACAAACCCGTAAGGTAGACACCCCGCACGTAGGTCCGTCTCTAACTTGAAGAGAAAACTCGTATACTACTAAGTGACCAGCCCAACCCTACCCCACTGGGTCCATCACTAACCCTAAGTTCGTTGGTAACCCAAGAGGTAAAAACCTCATTCACTACTATCACGACCAACTCGACCCAATGCATTAAGTGAGGCACAAATCTCTCTCGTAACATTGCTTCTGGTTCGCTGTGTTCGCTACTCCGATGTTTCATATACAAGTATACACGTTGTCATTTGATACTGGTACTTTTCATCATTTCCATCACTATAACTTCCCACTCAAACGTGATATTTGATCATGTGCCATCACTATGCCAATATCCATGAACCATGTCCCGAGTGGTGGTCTAGAAAAACCTTTTGGCATCACTATTGGCTTAAGCTCTTTCCCTTTAGGTATCTTTCAACCTATAAGGCCCTCACAAGTATCCGGATAGGGTACACACACATAAGTCTAGGTTGCTACCCTCTACACCGATTAAGTGTATTCCCCTTTTTAATTAATATATTATTAATTCATCATATAAGGATTACACTACAAACCTCCCCAAGTAATCATGCTCAATTTCAAATAATAATATTAGATGTCATATTACTTCCATACTTTACATAATGTAAACATGCAACAAGGATCACAAATTAAAACATTTTACATATTTTATATAATCATGCGTATATCATCACTTCATCATTAAGGCATATTATATAACTAGCATGCATTTTCGTATCCAACATAGACAAATATTACCAATAAATTATTGAATGCATATATTCACACAAAATCAACACAAATCTCTCCTTCTATCATGGACCTATCACACCCTCACATCAAAATAGCAACCAAAAAATATAGCATTAAGGAAACATCATTCATAATCTGGGGTACATGCAACCTAAACAAACTAGGTTCATTCCAATCCCTCTAAGATGTGGAATCCCTAACAAGTACTTTAAATAACCACAAATATTGACTCACCTTTGTCAAACAATCACCCTTTCCACACTTTAAATCTTATAGGACCTGAGGTATTAAACCTTATCCTAGTTAAACACAAATATATGTATTACTAGAGGTTTATATAAATAAATCATGGCAGTTTACTACCCAAATAGGAAAATCGGTTATGAGGTCAAATCCTCATATTTTAACCTAGAACAATAGTCTGTTCAAGGCCATTTTAGCACCACTTAAACCTGTAAAAATTTCAACTTTATTCCATATTAATGTAGTTAATAGTTTTAGCTTTAAAAGTAAAACTCACACAGGTCCAACCAATTTTTCTACAATTTTCTATGAATTTTACAAGACAACATATATGTGCAGCTAATTTCTGACTAGTCGGTGAAAAAAATGATTTTCACCTTGGTTAGGGATAATATTAGATATTGGGAAAAATCATGGACAAACTCGACTTAATATTAAAACTTTGAGAGTTTACGGATCATCAATCTAACTTCTGATTATTTTTTTAGATTTTTTTCAAAATAGAGACAGATTGGTAATTTTTCAGAATTTGTCATCATTGAATTTTAAGGGTTAATTGAAAACTTAACCCATTAATTCATGACCAAGATCAACAATAAAGATGTAAATTGAGTTCTTAACAATATAAATATTTTAAGAAGTTAGAATAGCAACTACAAACTCAAACGATGACTCAAAGTGCATTTCTCTTACAGGAAAAAGAAAGTGCATTGCAAAAAAAAACTACTCTACCAAAGCTTAAGTTTGCTCCACCTTAAAGTTTCATAGAAAGACTTTCAAAGACTGTGTAGCACCTGGTTCCTGGTACGTGAGTTTTTCCTAAGTACTTTGTGTTTTTGGCCGTGGACTCGGCGAGTTGGAGGCCCGACTCTCTGAGTAGAGACGAGACTTTGGGGTGCGGTTAAATGGCGACTCGATGAGTCCATATTATGGACTCGGCGAGTCTGCGCTGTCTGATGAAACTCTAATTTCCAAGGGTCCCCATTCACCCCCAAAAGCTGTCCATACGTTCTAGCTCTTGTTCTTGTGAGTTTGAGGCATTTTAGTGTGTTCTCTTGAAGATTTTGAGAAGGAAGTGGAGTAGATCAAGAGGAAGGGAAGGAAGCCAAGCATCTTAGTGTTCTCTCAGTGATTTCTTTGAGGTAAAACTCGTTTCCCCCTGTCTCTATGCTTATAACTCCATTAAAGTCTTCCTTGAGCCGTTCCCCAAGCTTGTATGTGCATCATATTTCGTAATAAGTTGATTGGCCTCTAGATCCAAGCATGGTTGAGCTCAAGGAGCTCACATCTACTACCTTTATGGACCCATATTGCATGAAGACCTTAGATCTACTCTTTTGGTGCATTTTGAACCCTAAAACCCTCATGGATGAATATCTACACGTAAAGTTGGAAACTTTACGTGTTATTCATGCTCTAGGAACCCAGATCTATGAATGGCATGGACTAGATTCGAGCAAAATCGCGTATATGGCTCTTGCATGAAGTAGACTCGGTGAGTCGCTCATCTGACTCGTCGAGTCTAGTCGCGAGTTTCCGAGATTATCCCCTTTTAGCTGTGTCAAGTTGTGTAGTGAGTCCATGGTGGACTCGGTGAGTTGGAAGCCAAAACTCACCCATAATGGAACTCGGCGAGTTCAAGGAAATCTCCTTAGATCAAGATCAGACTCGACGAGTTGTTCATACAACTCGGCGAGTCGCAACATAAGGTATTCATCGGATGAAGATGAACTCGCCGAGTTGTTCATACAACTCAGCGAGTAGGATGAAGGACTTGAACATCAGTTTGGATGGAGAAATCGTCGAGTCAACGCCTAAATCGACGAGTAGAAACAGGATCCAGGTCAGTAGATTGGACAGGGACTCGGCGAGCCAATTCGGCGAGTCGGGTCAACTGAAAGTTGACTCTGACTTTGACTTAGGGCATGATCAAGGGTAAAATGGTCTTTTTACCCAAAGGACAGTTAGCAGTATTTGATTGAGTAAGTGGTGGGAATTACAGCCGGAGGATTTCCGGAGCAGCAGCAGTAGCAGTAGACAGTCAGTTCCCGATCAGATCAGTAGCTACTCCGAGGAGAGTTGCCTTCCAGTAGCGTTGGGTCTAAGGCCACAATGCCGACCCACCAGTAGGAGATGTATGATAGATGATTGTCTTTGTGATATCATCTAGGTTTGCTACTACTTGATATGTTATATGCCATCGTGATATGTTGTATGTGATAGTAGTAGAGTTCGGTTGTTAGGACCGAAGGGTAGTTAGACACCCCAGATATATCTGATATTATGTTTGTGTTATGATATATGTGATGGTAGTAGTAAGGGGTGAAATAGTCCCCGAGGTTCGGTTGTTAGGAATGAAGGGTAGTCAGCACCCCAGAATAACTCGACATGGGTAGGTCAGCGCCCCAGAATGGCTTGACACAGGTAGGATGGCACCCCAGAATGGCCACATGGGTAGTCGGCACCCCAAAATGGCCGTACCGGCTAGTCAGGCACCCCAGAATAGCCTGGCAGTATGTATGTTATGTATTGTATGGTATGTGGTACGATGGGGGAACTCACTAAGCTTTGTGCTTACAGTTTACAGTTTTGGTTTCAGGTACCTCTTCATCAAAGGGGAAGGAGCTGGCACGGTAGCGACACATCATGCACACACACTGGTTTCCGCATCTATTAGATTTCTCTGGGATTTATACTCTGATATTTCGATTGGTTGTATGATTTGGTCTTTAGACATGATTTACGTTGTGATGTAGTTGATCGAACAATGTTATTAATTATTAACATTTTCTAAAGTAATATTTTAAAAACGAAATTTTTGGACGTGAAAATTGGGTCGTTACAAGTTGGTATCAGAGCCTTGGTTTGAGGGATTCGGACACACCTTCGGGGGTGTTTGAACTCAAATCGAGGGGATTAAAACATTTTGGAAAGAGAAAATGTTTTCTAAAAGGCTAAGTAAAGGGGTTTTAAGAAAGAACAAAGTGTGTGATGTGCGCGACCGGCCGAGCTCAAGTAAGTATTCCCCAATGTACCCATACAAGTTTATTTATGTTTATCAATTTCTGTAGTACAACATGCTAGAATAGGACTAAGGATCTAGCAGTGATGCCTTATGTGCCTGCTTTATGTGCTTCAGTATATGGAAGAGTTACATGCTAGAATTGAGTAGATAGCAATAGGGTAGCCTGTTTAGGTTATTCCTGGTAGTACGAGTTTAGCTTTGTATGCTAGTTCAGTTCTCTCTACGAGGATAGAGTTGCTTGAGATTGTTTTCCTTATGTCCAAATGATGTTTGCTTTGTTCTACGTGGCCTTTGAAGTGATGGGAGTGAACTGTTAGGTGAATACGTTAAAGTCACATGTGATCAGGGTTGAATAATCTCAGAGTGTCGGATTTGACTCTATTGCGTAGCTCTTGTTTGAGTCCTAACCGTGGTAGAGATGAGTCCCTTACTCGAAGGATTATCCGAGCCTCATCACATGTGATTGTATTCAGGTAACAGTTAATTGGCATCACCAAAAGGCCTGTAGCAGGTGAGGACTGGATAGAGTAGAGTTAGAGATTTCCCTAGGGCAAACCTAGGATGAGTATAGCGGTGTTCAACCATAGTAAAAGGGATCTGGTGGAGTTGAGGCAGTCCTTGAAGAAGGTACAAATAGATGTGGAAGGTAGTATGGGCCCGTACTACTGGAAGCAGAGGATCCGTACCCGAACCAAGGGAGGCCAAGATGAGACCAGGGAACTTGTGGTAGATGTGATCCCTCAGGAAGTAGTAGTATCACTAACAGTTATTATTTCTATATTGCAGAATGGTGGTACTACGATCGAGGCCAGCAGTGGGCAGTTTAGGTTCGGGATCGGGTTCCGAGCCGGTAGACGAGGGGCTACGTGAGTTCATCACGTCTGAGATTACCAGAGGCATCCTTGAGTCGACCCCCATTATATTCGGGTCGATCAAGGAAGGGATCATCGAGTCGATGGATGATCGCCTCAGGGCGTTCAGGAGCGACATGGCATCTGGCCAGTTGGGATCTCGCACACTATCCTTTAAGGACTTCATGGGAAATGGTGCGCCGGATTTCCACGGGGTGAAGGACCCCATTGTTTCCAGGTGATGGATTGCAGACATCGATTCTGCACAGTTGACTAGCTTCTGCCCCGAGGAGTCGAAGGTGAGGTATGCAGCAGGGTGTTTACGAGACCAAGCTCGAGATTGGTGGGAGTCAGTGGGTGACTCTTTGGGAGCCTCACTATCGAGGCTATGACCTGGTCGAACTTTTTGACCAGGTTTAAGGCAGAGTTTGCGCCGGCTGTCGAGCTTCAGCAGCTGGCCACAAAGTTTTTGGACATGAGACAAACGACGGAGACCGTGGCGAAGATCACCGCCAAGTTCCGGGAGAGGGCACTGTTGGTGCCCCAGTATGCGGGCGATGAGGACATGAAGAGGACCCGCTACCATGACATGCTCCGGGCTGATATCCGGGAGCACGTTAGTTTTTCAGCCTGCCCCACCCTGGACTCCATGATTGCCAGGGCGAGGGAGAGGGAGATAGATTTGGAGCATATCCGGAAACGGAAGTCAGAGGAGGGAAAAACAGGAGGGGCTTCGGGGAAGAAGCCCAAGGGATCAGATGGAAGGCCGAAAGGCCAGTCAGGACCGAGCCGCTGCAGGAAATGCAGCAGGCCGCACGAGGGGGCGTGCAGGATAGGATCATCGTGCTACAAGTACGGCAAGACTGGGAACTATAGCAGGGATTGCACTACTCTGGCAGCAGTTATTCAGACATCGGAGTTGCTGTGTTTCCACTGCAACCACAGAGGCCACAAGAAGGCCAATTGTCCCCAGTTGACAGCTACAGCGCCGGTGAAGGCGCCAGCTCCAGCGACCCTGCGGATCACAGATGGCCGGTAGGGCAAGGCAGAGGCTCCAGTGGTGAGGAGCCGGACATTTCAGCTGACCACCGAGGAGGCACGCGCAGCACCCGATGTGGTGATGAGAATGATTCTTTCCCTCTCGTTTATTTATATGATGTTATGATATTGATATGTGCTCGGTATATGTATATGTGTTAGGATCGTTCCATGTGAACGGTATCCCAGTTCAGGTGTTGTTCGACTCGGGTGCATCCCGATCGTTTGTGTCCCTTACGCTTAGCAATAAGTTTCCTGAGCCTTCGGGCATGTTAGATTTCCCTTTGGAGGTAAAAATTGCTGATGATCGATCGGTGCGAGCATCGATGGTGTTTCGGGATTGCGTGTTGCGCTTGTTCAAGGAGCGCAACTTGGTAGATTTGGTTCCTATTCTGTTGTGTGGGAACAAGGTGATTATAGGCATGGATTGGTTGAGCCCTAATGGGGTAGTGATAGATTGCACACATCAGCTAGTGCAAGTCCGGACCCCAGGTGGGGCAGAGTTAGTGATTCATGGCGAGAGGCCACAGTGTGGACCCTCAGTCTGTTCAGCAGCAAGGGCTAGACGATACCTTTAGCAGGGATGTGCAGGTTACATTGCGTACGTGATGGATACCCAGGAGGCGAGTAAGGCGACAGTGAGAGAGGTTCCGGTGGTGCGAGATTTCGCAGATGTCTTCCCATAGGAGCTTCCTGGGATACCTCCGGAGCGACAGGTGGAGTTCAGGATTGACCTCGTTCCTGGTGCGGCTCCGATAGCCAAGGCACCATATCGGCTGGCTCCTCCTGAGATGCAGGAGTTGTCTACGCAGCTGCAGGAGCCACTAGACAAGGGATTCATTAGACCGAGCAGTTCACCCTGGGGAGCCCCGATTATGTTCATGAAGAAGAAGGACGGGTCGCACCGGATGTATATAGATTACCAGGAGTTGAACAAGGTAACGGTAAAGAACCGTTACCCACTCCTGAGGATTGATGATCTCTTTGACCAGCTTCAGGGAGCATCTTGGTTCTCCAAGATTGATTTGCGTTCGGGTTATCATCATATGAGGGACAGGGAGGAGGATACGCAGAAGACCGCATTTCGGACACGCTATGGCCACTATGAGTTCGTGGTGATGCCGTTTGGGCTCACCAATGCTCCTGCCGCATTCATGGACCTCATGAACCGCGTATGCAGAACGATGCTGGATCGGTCTGTGATAGTCTTTATCGATGACATCTTGGTTTATTCCAAGACGCAGGAGGAACATGAGGAGCATCTGAGAGAGGTTTTGGAGACCCTGAGGAGGGAGAGCTTGTATGCCAAGTTCTCCAAGTGTGAGTTTTGGTTGCGCGAGGTGCAATTTCTCGGACACCTTGTCAACCAGAACAGGATTCTGGTCGATCCGGCCAAGGTCGAGGCCGTGATGAGATGGGAGGTTCCGAAGTCTCCATCTGAGATTCGGAGTTTCCTAGGATTGACAGGCTATTATCGGAGGTTCATTCATGATTTCTCCAAGATAGCCGTACCCCTGACACGACTGACGAAGAAAGCCATAGTCTTTCGGTGGGGACCCGAGCAACATGCAACGTTTGAGACACTGAGACAGAGATTGTGCGAGGTGCCAATCTTAGCCCTGCCAGAGGGCATAGAGGATTTTGTGGTTTATTGTGATGCGTCTATTTCAGGGTTGGGCGCGGTACTGATGCAGAGGGGGCATGTCATTGCCTACGCTTCGAGGCAGCTCAAGCCTTACGAGGCGAACTACCTGACGTACGATTTGGAGTTGGGGGCGGTGGTTTTCGCTCTCGAGATTTGGCGGCATTACCTCTACAGGGTTCGGTGTACCATTTACACGGACCACAAGAGTTTGAGGTACCTCATGGATCAGCCGAATCTAAACATTAGGCAGCGTCGGTGATTGGACATGGTGAAGGATTATGATTGTGAGATCCTTTAGCACCCGGGAAAGGCCAATGTAGTGGCCGATGCGCTTAGCCGCAAGGCAGCGCCGATCAAGGATATTTGCATGAGGATGAATGTAGTGACTCCCCTGTTGGAGCAGATTCGGGAGGCTCAAGAGGAGGCTATCAAGGAGGAACCTCAGAAGAGCGATCGTGTGGTGGGTCAGGTTTCCTCCTTCGATTATGATAGCCGAGGACTATTGACACTACACCGCAGGGTGTGGGTGCCGTATCACGGAGGCGTGCGCTAGATCTTGATGGAGGAGGCGCACAAGTCCCGATTCTCTATTCATCCCTGGGCGACAAAGATGTATAGGGATCTTCGTCTAGATTATTGGTGGCCCTGCATGAAGCGGGATGTGGCATGGTACGTCGAGCGGTGCTTGACGTGCAGGAAGGTCAAGTCCGAACATCAGAGACCGCATGGGAAGATCTAGCCTTTGGACATCCCGTTTTGGAAATGGAAAGACATCACGGTGGATTTTATCACAAAGCTTCCCAGGATTGCGCGTGGAGTAGATTCGATTTGGGTCATCGTGGATCGATTGACCAAGAGCGCCCATTTTATTCTGATCCAGGAGAGCATCTCGGCCGAAAAGTTGGCCGATATCTACATCAGGGAGATAGTAGCGCGGCACGGGGTGCTAGTGTCAGTGATATCAGACCGAGATGTGCGATTCACTTCCAGATTTTGGAAGAAGTTTCATGACGAGTTGGGCACTCGTTTGCATTTTAGCACTGCCTTTCACCCGCAGACGGATGGTCAGAGCGAGCGGACCATCCAGACTTTGGAGGATATGTTGCGGGCATGTGTGTTAGATTTTGGTGGTATCTGGGATACCTATCTTCCCTTGGCTTAGTTCTCATACAACAACAACTACGACGCGAGAATTGATCGTCCCCCATTCGAGTTGTTGTACGGACGGAGGTGCAGGACCCCGATATGTTGGGGTGAAGTTGCCCAGAGGGTCATGGGGAGCAACGAGGTGGTGCTCGAGACGACCGAGAGAATCCAGCAGGTTCGGAGCAGGCTTCAGACTGCTCAGAGTCGGCAGAAAAGTTACGCCGACAAGTGTCGATCTGACTTGGAGTTCCAAGTCGGGGATATGGTTCTCCTGAATGTGTCGCCTTGGAAAGGCATCATTCGATTCAGGAAGCGGGGCAAGTTGGGCCCGAGATTTATCGGACCGTTTAGGGTTGTAGCCCAGGTGGGCAAGGTGGTGTATAGATTGGATCTGCCGGTCGAGCTCAGCCAGATCCACAACACTTTCCATGTCTCTCAGCTGCGGAAGTGCTTAGTGGACGATTCAACAGTAGTGCCATTGGAGGATATTCAGGTTGATGACAGCCTGAATTACATCGAGCGCCCAGTCGCAATCCTCGACAGGAAGTCGAAGGATTTGAGGAACAAGAGGGTGGAACTAGTGAAGGTGCAATGGCAGCACCGCAAGGGTTCGGAGTGGACTTGGGAGCCGGTAGAAGAGATGATGGAGCATTACCCTGAGCTGTTTCAGGATCGAGCGGCAGACTTCGAGGACGAAGTCTAAAATAAGTGGGGGAGATTTGTAGCACCTGGTTCTTGGTATGTGAGTTTTGCCTAAGTACTTTGTGTTTTTGGCCGTGGACTTGGCGAGTTGGAGGCTCGACTCAGCGAGTAGAGACGAGACTTTGGGGCGCGGTTAAGATGGCAACTTGATGAGTCCATATCATGGAATCGGCGAGTCTGCGCTGTTTGATGAAACCCTAATTTCCAAGGGTTTGCACTCTATTTAAACAACCATTTGCACACCAACTCCACCCCATTCACCCCTAGAAGCTCTCCATACGTTCTAACTCTTGTTCGTGTGAGTTTGAGGCATTTTAGTGTGTGTTCTTGAAGATTTTGAGAAGGAAGTGGAGTAGATCAAGAGGAAGGGAAGGAAGCCAAGCATCTTAGTGTTCTCTCAGTGATTTCTTTGAGGTAAAACTCATTTTCCCCCTGTCTCTACGCTTATAACTCCATTAAAGTCTTCCTTGAGCCCTTCCCCAAGCTTGTATGTGCATCATATTTCGTAATAAGTTGATTGGCCACTAGATCCAAGCATGGTTGAGCTCCAGGAGCTCAGATCTACTACCTTTATGGACCCATATTGCATGAAGACCTTAGATTTACTCTTTTGGTGCATTTTGAACCCTAAAACCCTCATGGATGAATATCTACACGTATAGTTGGAAACTTTACGTGTTATTCATGCTCTAGGAACCCAGATCTATGAATGGCATGGACTAGATTCGAGCAAAATCGCGTATATGGCTCTTGCATGAAGCAGACTCAGCGAGTCTAGTTGCGAGTTTCCGAGATTGTCCCCTTTTAGCTGTGTCGAGTTGTGTAGTGAGTCCAGGGTGGACTCGGTGAGTTGGAAGCCAAAACTCACCCATAATGGAACTCAGCGAGCCAATGCCCAGACTCGGTGAGTTCAAGGCAATCTCCTTAGATCAAGATCAGACTCGGCGAGTTGTTCATACAACTCGAAGAGTCGCAGCATAAAGTGTTCATCGGATGAAGATGAACTCGACGAGTTGTTCATATAACTCGGCGAGTAGGATGAAGGACTTGAACATCAGTTTGGATGGAGAACTCGTGGAGTCAACGCCTAACTCGACGAGTAGAAACAGAATCCAGGTCAGCAGATTGGACAGGGACTCGGCGAGTTGGCGAGCCAACTCGGTGAGTCGGGTCAACTGAAAGTTGACTCTGACTTTGACTTAGGGCATGATCAGGGGTAAAATGGTCTTTTTACCCAAAGGACAGTTAGCAGTATTTGATTGAGTAAGTTGTGGGAATTACAGTCGGAGGATTTGCGGAACAGCAGCAGCAGCAGTAGACAATCAGTTCCCTATCAGATCAGTAGCTACTCCGAGGTGAGTTGCCTTCCAGTAGCGGTGGGTCTAAGGCCACAATGTCGGCCCACCAGTAGGAGATGTATGATAGATGATTGTCTTTGTGATATCATCTAGGTTTGCTACTACTTGATATGTTATATGCCAGCATGATATGTTGTATGTGATAGTAGTAGAGTTCGGTTGTTAGGACCGAAGGGTAGTCAGACACCCCAGATATGTCTGATATTATGTTTATGTTATGATATATGTGATGGTAGTAGTAAGGGGTGAAATAGTCCCTGAGGTTCGGTTGTTAGGACCGAAGGGTAGTCAGCACCCCAGAATAGCTCGACATGGGTAGGTCAGCGCCCCAGAATGGCTTGACACGGGTAGGACGACACCCCAGAATGGCCACACGGGTAGTCGGCACCCTAGAATGGTCATACCGGCTAGTCAGGCACCCCAGAATAGCCTGGCAGTATGTATGTTATGTATTGTATGGTATGTGTTACGATGGGGGAACTCACTAAGCTTTTTGCTTACAGTTTACAGTTTTGGTTTCAGGTACCTCTTCATCAAAGGGGAAGGAGCTGGCACGGTAGCGGCACATCATGCACACACACTGTTTTCCGCATCTATTAGATTTCTCTGGGATTTATACTCTGATATTTCGATTGGTTGTATGATTTGGTCTTTATACATGGTTTACGTTGTGATGTAGTTGATCGAACAATGTTTTTAATTATTAACGTTTTCTAAAGTAATGTTTTAAAAACGAAATTTTTGGACGTGAAAAGTGGGTCGTTACAGACTGTTTTCAAGACCATTTGGGTAGCTCCAAAAATGGTCTTTTACAGAAAAATTACCCACTTGAAGAATCAATAGAATTGACATAGAAAGAAGCATGAAATCTAGCAACAAAAGAAAGGCATTGATTCCATGATTTTGAGCAATTCTCAAAAATGATTAACAATACATTAAGGAGTGTTTGTAAGAAGATTTTGAAAGCCAATGAACCACTAAAACACACCCACTAGGGCTGCAAAATTAACAACAGTTAACTTCAAGAATTGATGTTAGAGAGCATGATGATCAAAGTGTCAAATAGAAAGCAATTGAAAATGTTTTCAACCAATCCACACTAATTGAAGATGAATAATCATAAGAAAAAGAACCATAGACTTACAAGGACGAAGAATCGATCTCCAATAGCCTCAAATATAATCCTCATGTTTGTTTTTCTTCACCTACTCCCTCCTAGCAAGTGAGGATCCCGATCTGAAACCCAAGGGGATAAGCGATTGTTTTTTTCTTCTTCTCCTTCAAGAAAGCCGGTCACTATTTCCTCTTTCTCTCTTCTGTTAAATCGCCGCTAGCCTTATGAGT